>NC_080540.1:148078585-148381615 GCF_028640845.1 Ahaetulla prasina
TCTGTGCCTAATACACACAACACCCAAGGTTATTTGAAAAAAAAAATCAGAAAAAGATTCTTTTATCTTCAAGGAACCATTAAAGTAAATCAGAAGCAAAGTAGCCTGTGGTCAAAGATCAGAAATTCTAGTTTTTCAGCTGAGACCCAAAGTGCAGAAAATAATTTGAATTGGCTCTAAAAGGGCCTTTTTCTTGATGTAGGATTGCTTGCGTCCTGCTACCAAACAATGTACACAGTTCTTGCCAAGCTATCCTTGTTATTTTTATTTATGTACTGCTCTCCACAAGAATAATCAACATTTGGAGGGAATGTAAATAGTTCCCAATCATTCAGGCATCTCCGTTTTTACTTTCTCTAAATGTGGTAGCGTTGGGAAAAAAAAAATACTTTGGAGAGGCAATATTGGACTGGTGTGGTGTTCTGACCAGTTCTGGAGAATCGGTAGCAGAAATTTTGAGTAGTTCGGAGAACCGGTAGTAAAAATTCTGAGTGGTCCCACCCCCATCTATTCTCTGCCTCCCAAGTCCCAGCTGATCGGGAGGAAATGGGGATTTTGCAGTAACCTTCCCCTGGAGTGGGGTGGGAATGGAGATTTTACAGTATCCTTCACCTGCCACATCCACCAAGCCACGCCCACAGAACCGGTAGTAAAAAAAATTTGAAACCCACCACTGGTGTGACCAGTGTTCCTAGTTAATTTTTTGCCCGTGAAGAGAATGCACGCATGATCCTGATTCTAAAACTCCCAAAGGCTGGTCATCCTAAACTAGCTGACTCACAGCAGGGAAGCAGATGTCCATGCGCTAACTTCCCTAAACTAACTCTTTGCACGTTTCTGAGCCTTGCAAATGTATTAAAACGTGGCAAGACCTCGTTTAAAGTTGTCTGTATGCCTTCTGACTTTGGAGCAGTGGTTCTCAACCTTTATAGTGCTGCGACCCCTTTAATACAATTCCCCGCGATGTGGCAACCCCAACCGTAAAATTATTTTCGTCTTGTATTTATCGCGCCTGAAGCCGTATTGGCTAGCGATCTGAACTGCTTGCGATTGCCTTGAGGACGGAGGCATTAAAGCGGAGACTCCTCCCCTATTAAGTTTATGGAGCCTGAAGCCAGATTAGGCTAGCAATTGGGAGTGATTGCAGCTGGCTTGAGAGGGAGACATCAGAGCAAAGATTTCTCTCTTTTTTAATTCATCGCGCCTGAAGCCAAATTCGGCTAGCGATTTGAAGAGCCTTGTGGAGTCAACCATTGGAGCACGATTCTTCGACTCGCAAGTATACTTCCCATATTTCCGATGGTCTTAGGCGACCCCTGGCAAATCGTCATTTGACCCCCAATGGGGTCGCGACCCACAGGTTGAGAACCGCTGCTTTGGAGAAACAGGGTTTCACCTTTTTTTTTTTTTGCTCTACCACCTGATGTCCAGATTTACCTTGGGCAATTTAATCCAGCAGCGTGCTTAGTGCTCCAGAGAAACCAAGAGATGCACCCGCATACCCCAGCTTTGGTGCATAGGTCTAAGGACAGATATATATCAATGATGTGAAAAGCTCAGATGCTGTAGTGGCAGTGTCCAGGTAATAAATCTCTTGGATAGACAGATCAAAAGAGGCCAGCAACAGGCTTTGCCAAACAAATCTCTGACAATAGAATGAGCTCTTACATGGATCAAGCTGTCACCAGGGGAGATGAAAGCCTGCCGGTATCAGCAAAGGAAGGATAAACTTGCCATGTGGAGCTTATGTCTGAGCCATTGACATAGGGCAACTGCCATGGGGCCGGAGACAGGATTTAATGGGGAATTGGCCACATCTGGAGTTGTTGGTTGAAACTGGGCTCAGGATACTTGCTTTCTCTCTGCTTTGTAGGCAAGTCCATGAAAAGGACACCATCAAAGATGTATTTTGTTTATTGCTTCCTGACTCTAAAAATCACTGGTACGCTGTTTTCAGTAAAACTGGTCAGAATAAGCCTGAAAGGTGCTAAAACTGTTGTAAAACAGTCAACATTATTTACTGTGAGGTATAGTACATGCCTTAGAAATAATACGATACTTTTTGGAAAAGGATTTCTGCATTGAATCGTACAACTTATTTCTTCTGGATCAAATGCAGATGACCGGAATTCAAACACCCAATTCTGTTGTGGCTTGGAAATATATTGCACACTATACCCACATTCTGGGAACGGCAACGTGTCATTCCCGAAATATGTGTGAAAATGCATAGAATTAACACAGGCAGCAAGAAGTCGAGTGTGTTAATTCCTGAGACTGAACTCTCAGTTGCAAATAAGACCAAGCACAGTTAATTGAAACAGTAACCATTGTTTAATAACTGATTAATTATCTTTGCTGTTTGCATTCATTTAACAGAATAACAGAATACAGATATCCTCAACTTACAACAGTTTGTTTAGCGACCATTTAAAGTTACAACAGCAGTGAAAAAAGTGACGTGATCTTTTTTTTTTTATGCTTACGACTGTTGTAGCATCCTCATGGTCACATGATCAAAATTCAGATGCTTGGCAACTGACTGGTATTTCTGACAGTTGCAGGGGATCATGTAATTGCCTTTCGAGACCTTCTGACAAGCAAAGTCAGTGGGGAAACCCAATTCACTTAACAACCCTGCAACTCACTTAACAACTGCAGTGATTCACTTAATATGGGCATTACGGAGACCTGGTTGGGTCCGGAGGGGGGGGTTCCCCTTGTGGAGTTATGCCCGCCAGGTTTCCGAGCATTTCATCAGCCGAGAGCCCAAGGTAGGGGTGGGGGGGGTAGCGGTTGTTATTAGAGAAAGTCTAGAGCCGAGGGAGGCCACTGTATCTCAGATTGCCGGTTGTGAATCCCCCTTTGTGAAGTGGGGCCATCGGAATCAGATGGGCTTGTTGATCACGTACCTGGCTCCTTACTGCGTGACCGCAGCCCTACCCGAGTTGTTGGAAGTGCTCGCCGGCGTGGCGGTTGAAACCCCCAGACTGATAGTCATGGGGGACTTTAACCTGCCATCGATGGGCTTGTCATCGACAGCGGCTCGGGAGTTCCAGGCTTCCATGACGGCCTTGGACCTGATTCAGGTAATTGATGGCCCCACGCACACAGGGGGTGGCATACTGGACTTGATTTATATCTCTGGTCAGTGGCGAAATGATCTGGTATTAGATAAGTTAGAAATAGAACCGGTGTCATGGTCAGATCATTTTCTCCTTCGCCTAGATTTTCGGACCGCTATCCACCACTGCAGGGAGACGGAGCCAATGCGTTGGTTCCGTCCCAGGCGCCTGATGGACCCGGAGAGGTTCCTGATGGAGCTTGGGCCGTTTCCTGAGGACCTGGCCCACGGCACGGCTGGAGAGCTAGTTGCGGCCTGGGAACGGGCCGTGGCTGGAGCTTTGGACCGTGTCGTGCCCTTGCGGCCTCTGACCCGGCGTAGGTCTCGACCGGCCCCTTGGTTCTCCGAGGGGCTGAGGGAGATGAAACGCCGGAGAAGACGCCTAGAGAGTGTCTGGAGGTCCAGCCGTTCAGAAGCTGACCGAACACTAGTTAGATCCTATTCTAGGACCTACCTAGTGGCAATGAGGGAGGCGAGGCGCTCCTACGCTTCCACCCTCATTGCATCGGCAGATAACCGCCCGGCCGCCCTGTTTCGGGTGGCCCGCTCCCTCCTGCATCAGGAGGTGCGGAATGACCCGTTGCAGGGCCATGCCGAGGAGTTTAGTGATTATCTATACGACAAAATCGTTCAGCTCCGGGACGGCTTGGACCGAAATTGGGATGATCCAGGTGGGAGGGCAGAGTCGCGTCTTGTGGAGGTTATTTGGGATGAGTTTGATCCTGTGACTCTCGAGGACGTGGGCAGATTGCTGGGGAGGCTGCATACTACGACATGTTTACTGGACCCGTGCCCTTCCTTGTTGGTGCTGGCCTCCCAGGAAGTGACACGAGGCTGGCTCCAGGGGATTATTAACGCTTCTTTGTTGGAGGGAGTTTTCCCTGCTGCCTTGAAGGAGGCAGTGGTGAGACCCCTCCTCAAGAAGCCTTCCCTGGACCCAGCTATTTTAGGTAACTATCGTCCGGTCTCCAACCTTTGCTTTACTGCGAAGGTTGTAGAGAGTGCTGTGGCATGGCAGCTATCCCAGTACCTGGATGAAGCTGTCTGTCTAGACCCGTTCCAGTCCGGTTTCCGACCCGGATACAGCACGGAGACAGTTTTGGTCGCGTTGGTGGATGATCTCTGGAGGGCCAGAGACAGGGGTCATTCCTCTGCCCTGGTCCTATTAGACCTCTCAGCGGCTTTCGATACCATCGACCATGGTATCCTGCTGCGCCGGTTGGAGGGGTTGGGAGTGGGAGGCACCGTTTATCGGTGGTTCTCCTCCTATCTCTCCGACCGGTCGCAGACGGTGTTGACAGGGGGGCAGAGGTCAACCGCAAGACACCTCACTTGTGGGGTGCTGCAGGGGTCGATTCTCTCGCCCCTCCTGTTCAACATCTATATGAAGCCGTTGGGTGAGATCATCAGTGGCTTTGGGGTGAGATATCAACTGTACGCTGATGATACTCAGCTGTACTTTTCCACCCCGGGCCACCCCAACGAAGCTGTTGAAGTGTTGTCCCGGTGTTTGGAAGCCGTACGGGTCTGGATGGGGAGGAAAGGCTCAAGCTCAATCCCCCCAAGACGGAGTGGCTGTGGATGCCGGCACCCCGATACGGTCAGCTGCAGCCGCAGCTGACTGTTGGGGGCGAGTTATTGGCCCCAAAGGAGGGAGTGCGCAACTTGGGTGTTCTCCTGGATGCACGGCTGTCGTTTGAAGATCATTTGGCGGCCGTCTCCAGGAGAGCCTTTCACCAGGTTCGCCTGGTTCGCCAGTTGCGCCCCTTCCTTGATCAGGATGCCCTATGCACAGTCACTCATGCTCTTGTTACCTCCCGCCTGGATTATTGCAATGCTCTCTACATGGGGCTCCCCTTGAGATGCACTCGGAGGCTTCAGTTGGTCCAGAATGCAGCTGCGCGAGTGATAGAGGGAGTCTCACGTAGCTCCCATGTGACACCTCTCCTGCGCAGACTGCACTGGCTTCCTGTTGCCTTTCGGGTGCATTTCAAGGTTCTGGTTACCACCTTTAAACCACTCCATGGCTTGGGACCTGGGTACTTATGGGACTGCCTTCTGTTACCTTATGCCTCCCACCGACCCGTACGCTCACACAGAGGGCCTTCTCAGGGTGCCGTCCGCCAGACAATGTCGGCTGGTGGCCCCCAGGGGAAGATCCTTCTCTGTGGGGGCCCCCACTCTTTGGAATGAACTTCCCCCTGGTTTACGTCAAATATCTGACCTTCGGACTTTTCGCCGCGAACTGAAAACATATCTGTTTGTTCGTGCGGGGCTTTCTTAAATTGTTTAGTTTTAAATTTTAAATTTTTCTCTGGTTTTAATTGGGGTTTCTTAGTTTTTAAACTATTTTAATTTCGGCCACACTGTATAATAAGTTTTTTAAATTTTATTTTAACTGTACATTGTTTCTTTTTACTTTGGCTGTACACCGCCCTGAGTCCTTCGGGAGAAGGGCGGTTTATAAATCTAATAAAATAAATAATAAATAAAATAAATAATTGTAGCAAGGAAGGTAGTAAACTGGGCCAAAACTTAATGAATGTCTAATTTATCAACAGAAATTTTGGACTCAATTGTGGTCACAAATTGAGGACTACCTGTAACAGAGTTGGAAGAGACCTTGGAGGTCATTTAGTTCAACCCCCTGCCCAAGCAGGAAACCCTATACTATTCTGGAAAATGGCTGTCCAATCTCTTCTTAAAAACCTCTGTTAATGGGGCATCCACAACTTCTGAAGACAAGCCATTCTACTGGTTAATTGCTCTCACTGTCCGGAAGTTTCTCTTTAGCTCTGGGTTGCTTCTCTCTTTAATTAGTTTCCATCCATTCCTTCTTGTCCTGCCTTCTGGTGTTTTATTGACCCCCCACTCTTCTTTATGGTAGCCCCTCAAATATTGGACATCATGTCACCCCTGGTCCTACCTTTCCCTAGACTAGATGATTTCTTGGGGTTTTTATTGTTTTATAATTATAAACTGATTTGTTTCACTTGATTGAGTTGAGAGGCCATAAGAATAAAATGAATTAATACATTAAAACTATTGTTCTCTTGCTTATTCTTTCTACATTTCCCTTCCTTTCTCCAGCTGTCTCTCTTGCTTTTCTCATCTTTTTTTTTAGTTAAGTACCATGCACATGGATGGTGCCAAATAAATAAATTGCTAATTGCAGTAATTCACCCTATGAGCCAATCTGTTAATTAACAACTGTGGTAATGTGCTACATGCAAGAAGTAAAGAGACAAAGCTGCTCTAAGAAAACCATTCCAGACCACTGACCACCTCCTAGGCAGTGTTTCAGCCAACCCAGAGGAAATTACAAAAGATCTTAAAACAGAATAATAAATTGATTTCTTGGTTAATTAGTTTTTCAGAGCCAATGAAGAAACTGAGTGAATGGGCAGGAGGCAAATGGAGAATAGATATTTATGTTTTCCTAAAGCAGGTTTGAGTCTCCTGTTGACACAGCTACTTTTTTTGTTGACATAATACTGTATTAGAGAACCAGCTTGGTGTAGTGGTGAACTCACCAGGTTAGAAAATGGGAGTCAGGGTTCCAAGCAACACTCCCAATGAAAGAAAACTTGAGGCTAGAAATTCCTCAAAGTTCCACTTTATTAGAGATGTCATACTGGCACATCTGGGAAAATCCGAATCTGAAAGCTTTGGGTGGGCTTTCCCCACCCAAAGAAAAGTCAAAGTTCCTTCCCTTGCACCCACATGTCCACCACATGGTCCAATCAACCCACCGTCCCAACTGGAGATGCCTCTTAGTCACGTTACTCCAGGTGCAGGCAGAATGTCCTTGATTCCCAGAGGAAAAAATGTTGTTATGACTAAATATCTCTACAACTCCATGCAATCCCCCCTCCTAGTCTCCTACAGCACTAAACGTGGCATCCCTGAAGATTCAAAGAAAAAGATGGCCTCCAGGGCTGATAGGCTGCTCCCCCCTCAACCGATGATCATGTCCTGCAACAAGAGGAACATAGGGGGTTAATTGAGGTCAGTGGTGGGTTTCAAATAATTTCAGCACTGGTACGCTGAAAATGTGAGCGCACATGTGTGCACGGCTTTGGCGCATGCACGTGCCCACAGCTTCCACCATGTGACGAGGCTTGACTGAGCAGCCTTTCAGGCCTGCTCCCCTCCATTTCTGCTCTCCGGGGCAGCGGCTGCTTCTCTCCGCACTGCTGGGAGAGCATCTTGTGCAATTTAGCAGCTGTGAGCCACCACTTTCCTCTAAGTCCCATCCAGAAAGCGCTGAGGCACAGAGAAGCAGCAGCAATGTTGAATGCTGTTTCTCTCAGCCGCAGCACTTTCCAGATGGGACTTAGAGGAAAGTGGCAGCTCATAGGTGCTAAATTGCACAAGAGCTCTCCCAGCAAGAGCAGCAGTGGAGAGAAGCAGCTGCCAACCCAGAGAACACATGGAGCGTCTCTGTGAGCGATCAATGCTTGGCAAGGGATGGAAGAAGCGGCTGCAAGATCTCTGCTGCAACACTTTCTGGATGGGACTTCTTACAGGTAAGAAGAACTGTCCGGTCCATTCCCAAACCACTTTGACCCTCTTGTGCCCCCCCCATGTGGCCCTATGGTTTGAGGCTGGAGGGGGGCAGTGACATGCGGCAGAGGCTCAGGACAAGACCACAGCAGGGGAATGGCACATTCCCTGACCTGGCTGAGGCAAATGGTGAGCAGGCAGAGGCCTGGGGCAAGGCTGGAGTGGGGGAATGGCGCATTCCCTGACACAGCCGAGGCGAAAGGCGAGTGGGTATAATCCTAGGGCAAGGCCAGAATGGGGGAATGGCACGCCCCTGGGCCCCACCCAAGGCAAAAGGCGAGTGGGTGGCATGCTTATCTTTGGTGAGCAGAGTGGGCGAGGCATGGAGGCAAGGTGTGGAGATTAGCTGAGCCATATGGTGAAGGTGTGGGGTGGGGTGGGGTGGTGGATTGGGTGGGGCCAGCCAGTGGTGTGATTTGCCGGTTCACCAAACTGCACAGAATCATTACTACCGGATCGGTAGAACCGGTCCGAACCAGCTGAATACCACCTCTGATTCAGGTAGTTCCTAACCACCTCCCCCCCCCCCGGGTGGCCCTTTGGCCCTTTATCAGGGAATTTGTAATGGAACTTCTTTACTAATCTCTCTGCCTTCACATCCCAGCTCTTAACCCAGGTAGCCTCAGACAAAGGGTACCCTTTCCAATGAACTAGATATTATAATTGACCTCTATACAATCTAAAGTCTAAAATTTTCTAAACCTCATAATGGGTTTCCTCCTGTACCACTATGGGTTTGGATGCTGGTCAGGTCGGTGGTCTCAACCTTGAACCGACTGCCAGCTTTAGCAAACTGCAGTGAAATACAGGACGCACTTTCCCTAGTATGTATGGGAGGTTAAGCTGAACTGTTACTGGGTTAATTACTTTCACTATTGGAAAAGGTCCTAGGAACTTAGGTCCCAGCTTTTTACTGGGCAACTTCAATCTAATCTATTTCGTTGCTAGGAAAACCCGATCTCCCATCCAGAAGGGGGTTTGGTGAGATTGGTGTTTGTCCGCTTGTTTTCTATACGCCTCAGCTGCTTCCGCCAGCGCTTTCTTGGTGTCTTCTCAGCCCTTTTTTAACAACTCCATCCATTTGGTTAGGGACATGAAAGAGGGTGGCTCTCTGGGAAGCCTGGGGATGGGAACAAAGTCCATGCTGTTGGTGACCTGAAAAGGGGTCAATCCGGTGCTGCTGTGTACTGCGTTGTTGTAAGCCACTTTTGCGAATGCAACAGGTCCCCCCAGTTCTCTTGCTGGTAATTCACATAACACCTTATATATTGCTCCACCATTGTGTTTGCTTGTTCCACGACTCCATTCGTGCTTGAATGGAAAGCCGAGCTAAGCCCCTGAGTAAACCCGACAGATTTCAGGAACCCCCTCCAGAATTTAGCAGTGAATTGGACCCTCAGTCTGAGATTACCCGGCAGGGCACTCCGTGCAGCCATTAAATCTGTTTGATAAACAGCCAGTTTCTTGGCTGAGGGTAATCCTGAGCAAGCCGTAAAGTGGGCTTGCTTGGGAAAAAAAAATCGATTACCATCCAAATGACTGCATTTCCTCCCCTCTCTGGGAGCTTGACTATAAAGTCCATTGCAATCTCCTCCCAGGACCGGCTAGGGTTATCCACTTGTTAGAGGAGGCCAGGAGGTTTCCCTGATCTCATCTTCATGGTTGCACAGGTGGCACAAGTTTTTATGTAGTCCTCTACATCGGCCTTCATCTTTGGCCACCAAAACTGCCATCTGGCCAGGTGAAGCTGAAATGGCCTGCCAGTGAATCATGGCTGTGAATCATGGCTGTGCTGCAAGACTTCCAGCCTCAAGCTGGTAGGGACATATAGTTTGGACCCCTTTCAAGCTAGCCCATCTCTCATGGTCAGAATGTCTCTGTTGTCCATAAGCCAGTGATCGGATGGGAGTGCTGCTTTCAGTGCTACTGTCAGTTTGTCCCGCACAGGATCGGTTGGTGTCTGGCTTGGCCCCTAGTGTGACTTGCGCTGCTTGTTGTGAGGGGGTGGGGGGATGATGGCGTGGATGACTTCTTCCCTTCAGCTATCGAATTGTAGCTTCCTTGATAAAGCATCGGCTAGCAGATTCTTCCCCCCTGGCATGCATTTTAATTCGAAGTTAAACTATCAAAAAATATTCTGCCCAGTGGACTTGCTTAGGGAAGAGTTTTCTGGGTTTTTTTAGGGCTTTGAGGTTTTTGTGATCATCCTAATCTCTAAAGGCATCTCGCTCCCTTCCAGGAAGTGTTTCCAGGAAAGGAGAGCCAAGCGGACTGCGTAGGCTTCCTTTTCCCAAATTGCCCACTGCCTCTAGGTGTCAGTGAGTTTTTTGGACGCATACGCGCAGGGCAAGAGCTGATCCTGTGGGTTCTTCTGTAGGAGCACGGCTGCTACAATTCATCCAACCTTCATTGGATGAATTTGTCAGTGTCCTCTAGCTATGGGGCTCCTTCATTGTGTAGTTCAGCTATCCAGTCCACCGCGTCCCCTCATTCATGCCATCAGCAGTTGCCGATACAATATCTCAATCGGTCTGATATTGATCCCCATATCGGTCGATGTGGGACCAAATCCGATTGAGAAAGTAGGCCAGCTTCTCTGGGATGCTGTCGAACGTTGCTCTAAACTGTGGAGAAGGAACGGCCGGCAGGGCCGGTTGCTGTGCCGGTGCCAGTGGTGGGGCCGGAGCTGGCATCCACTGGTATTGAACCTACCCCTGGCCGGAGTAAAAGGCCCAGCCAGGGGGGATCTGGTTGGCATGAGGCAATCTGAGGACCAGTTGGCAAGGGGTGTGTGTTGGGCATCAGCAGTCCCAACGGTTCTCCTTGTAGGCCTGGACTGGACTGCGGGCCTTGCAGTGGCACAGTGCTAATTCCAGCAGGAGTTGTCATCCCAGTAGACCAGGCCTGACGGAAAAGGCTAAGATGCGATCTGCTTCGCACCGAGTGAAATGAGGCTGACACCGGCCTTGGTGTTCTTCACTCGAGGGCCTGGGTATGGTCCATTCTGCTCGCCCCCATCTGCAATTCCTGCAGTGTCATCTCAATCAGCATGACTCCCATAGCCCCATAGAGAGGGATCCATCTGAGTGACTTGCCAAGGCGCCAGCTCTTTGGGCTGGGTACCCTGTCGGCATTCCGCTTTGGCAGCCTCCGCTGCCTTCACCACAGGCTCAGAAGGGGAGTAGTTGGTTTCGAGGTGGACCATTGAATCAGTCCCAGTGATTCCCTCCATGGTCACCATTCTCTCCTCCATCTTTCCTGAGTCTTTACTCCACCCAGTGTCGTGTCAGCCCTCAGGGCTCAGGACCCCAGAGAGCACCCCAGAGGTCAGGGAGCTGGTTGAGATTTTAAAGAAGATCCGGGTTAATGTCAGGGTTTCAAGTAACACTCCAACGAAAAAACCTCCGAGGCTAGAATTTCCTCAAAGTTCCACTATTAGAGATATCATATTGGCATATCTGGGAAAACCCAAATCTGAAAGCTTCCGGGTTTTTCCCACCCAAAGTCAAAGTTCCTTCCCCTGCACCCACATGTCCACCACATGGTCCAATCAATCCACCATCCCAACTGGAGATGCCTCCTGGTCATGCCACTCCAGGTGCAGGCTGAACGTCCTTGACTCCCAGAGAAAAGAATGTTGTTATGGTTAGATATCTCTCCATGCAAACCCCCCTCCTAGTCTCCCACAGCATCAAATGTGGCAGCCCTGAAGATTCAAAAAAAAAAAGATGGCTTCCAGGGCTGACAATGGGAGCTTGTGAGTTCTAGTTCTGCTTCCAGTACAAAGCCAGCTGAGTGAGCTTGGGCCTGTCATTTTCCTTCAGACCCAGGAAGAAGGCAAGGGCAAACCACTTCCAAAAAATCTTGCCAAGAAAACTGCAGGAACTTGTTTCCATATAGTCTCCTAGAATTAGAAACAATTGAATGGAAGAAAAGAAAATACTGTATATTTTTTTCATTTGAAGAATACAGCTTTGCTTTCCTGACAGTTATCACTCTTTCAGCAGAAAAGGTGACTTTCACTAAGAAGTAAAGGGGATGCAAATCAAAGCTACAATCAAAGGTTACGATATATCCTTACCTACAAATGAATTTCTTTTCTAGGTAATAACCACCATCAGCCAGTCAACCAGGCATACCCCTTATCCTAGAGACTCATTCCATTCTCTGTCTTCCAGATATTAGATTTTTCTTTTCCCCAAATCCTCTACATTGTGTGGCACACTCACTTTTAGAGAATGACTTGCTTTTTGTTTCCCAGGGGCTCCGTTGTGGATTTCATTCCCATCAGCAGCCAGAACCTGCTGTGCTTGCTGTTAGAGGGAATGACCGCAGATGGCCACTATGATTGCACTACAGGGCTGCAAAAAGTGAGATACTTCATAGAAGAGCCAGTTCAGTCTTGCCTGAACCCTGAGCTACAACTGTTGGAAGCCGTAGCACACACTGGTTTACTTGGCTATAAAGCAGTGTTTTTCAACCTTGGCAACTTTAAGATGAGTGGACTTCAATTCCCAGAATTCATGCTGGCTGGGGAATTCTAGTAGCCAAAGTCCACACGCATCTTAAAGTTGCCAAAATTGAAAAACATGGCTGTGTAGAGGGAAAAGCTCTGGGCTGGCACTACACAGGAATGAGTACCCAGGGACAACAGTAGAAGAGGGATCAGAGGAAGGAGAGGCATAATGAGATTGAAAACGGTAGGTTTGAAGTGGTAAGAAGGTTGATAGGAGGGCCCGCTTTCAGGCCTGTTAAAAAGGAAGGGTGGAGGTTAGTAGTAGGGCATTATAGGCAATTTCAGCTCCTGGTCTCTGAAGTGGGGGTGGGAATCCACATTCTCTGGCCTAGGAAACATGAGGATGGCAAATTTGTGCAGTGGGTCGGTAAAATTAATGTGGGCTGGGAGGAAAGACTGTCATGTAATTGAAGGCTCCTGAATTAGAGCAAAAAAGAAAAAGAAAATATCTTAAAGTCTCAATAAGAAACCCCCATTCAACTCTTATTTGTTTATTTTTTATCCTGCCTTTATTACTTTATTAGTAACTTATTATTCCATGCTCCTCAGGGGTGAAATGCTTCCGGTTCGGACCAGATCGCGCGATCTGGTAGCGATTGGGGCAGGTAGTTCAGAGAACCGGTAGCAAAAATCCCTGCCGCCTCCCCCAATGCCCACGCATCGCTGTTCCTCTTCTCTGTCCCTGAAGCTCTCGGTGGTGATATAGCTGCAAACGACCTTAAATGACTGCCACGGCCCTTCAAAGGGCCGCACCACAGCTGATCAGCGCTGTAGGCAGCTAGTAGACCAGTGCCTCTATTTTTAAAGAAGATAGACCGGTGCCTGCCAAAAAAAGGCACTTGGTAGACCGGGGCCTCTATTTTTAAAGAAGGTAGACCGGTGCCTCCCAAGTTTTGTATACTTTATTATTTTTATTATTTATTATTATTGGCCATGCCCATTCAGTCACCTGACCACCAAGCCACACCCACCAATTAAGCCACGCCCACAGAACCAGTAGGGAAAATTTTTAGATGCTCCTCCTGTTTTCCCCACAACAACAACCCTGGGAGGTGGGTTGGGATGAGAGAGAATGATTGGCCCAGAATCACTCAGCTGACTTTCATGCATAAGTCAGGATTAGAACTCACCATCTCCGGGTTTCCAGGTCAATGCCTTAACCACTACACCAAACTATAGGTACTCCTCAACGTACAATCATCTGTTTAGCGACCACTTGAAGTTACAACATCATTGAAAAAAGTGATTTATGACCATTTTTCACACAATGATTGCAACACCCCATGGTCATGTGATCAAAATTAGAGCACTTGGCAACTGGCTCATATTTATGACGGTTGCAGTGTCCGGGGTCATGTAATCACCTTTTGAGACCTTCTGACAAGCAAAGTCCAAGGGGAAGCCAGATTCACTTAGCAACTGTGTTACCAACTTAACAATTGTAGTGATTCACTTAACCACTATGGCAAGTAAGGTCGTAAAATGGGGCAAAAGTCACTTAACAAACATCTTGTTTAGCAACAGAAATGTTGGGCTTAATTGTGGTCGTCACTCAAGAATACCTGTAATATTTTCCATAGGGGGTACAAAACTGTACACAAAAAATAGCTTTTTTAAGAAAAACAAATCTGGATATGGAGAGATGTGGAAAAGTATCAGGGCTGGTATCAGTAAAGCAGTGATGAGTCTTCGGGCTGAATGGCTGTTGCCTAGTTTTATTTGGTCTGATGCCACAAAGCAGCTCACCCTGCTTCTGGAAAGGCCAACCACCAGTTGCTGGTGAAATATTAGGCTGGAATAAAACTAGACCAGGGCTATTCAGTCCAAAAGCTCATTACTGCTTCATGGAAAAGTACAGTATTCACCGGCTCTCATATGTAGAGGAATGGGACAACTTGCCATAGCTAACTTGCTACTGCCAGCTCCCCATGGCCAACTCGCTGCAGCCAACTCATCACGGCCAACTCATCGCAGGACAACTTGCCATGGCCAACTCGCTTTGGGACAACTCACTGTGGGACAGTGTAACAATTCTATTTAATTATTTAAAATAAATAAAACGTATTTTAATTTTTGCCATTCACATTTTATTCTGTCCCTCCATTTGCATCCTTTCTTTAATAATTCTATTCCACCATTTTCTTGATATTAGTGTGACTCTTGTCCCGCAGCGAGTTGTCCTGTGGCAAGATGGCTGTGGCAAGTCAGCTATGGTGAGTTGGCCATGACGAGTTGGCCGTGGCGAATTATCATAGATCCCATATGAAGCGGTATTATTTTTATTTTTATTTATTTTATTTATTTTGTCAATCACGTATTTTATGACAGATACAAGTGTAAACATAATTATAAATACCTGTAAAGGATATGAATAAAAGAAAACATTAGGACAGAGATGGTAGGCACGCTGGTGCACTTATGCACGCCAGTGTGCATAAGTATTGTTGTTGTATTGTATTGTTGGATCTCCGCCCTGGGCCCACTGCTAAGGAGAGCCTTCTGCCTCCGTGGTTGCTTTTCATGCAGAGAAATTCTCCAGTGAATGATTGGAGTGACCGCAAGGCGCAGTTACCATTGCCAGTTCTTTCACAGGCTACTTTCTGGGCTGCAGCGGTGACTGGACTTGGAGATGGAGGGATCTGGAGATGATTGGTGCGATGAAGAGGGACCCTCTCACTTACTTGAGAAAGTAATTGAGCTATGTGCTGCATTTTACTTGATATGAGGTTGTGTGAAAAGTCTGGGGTATGACGAGCAGTCATCGTTGCCTGATCCAGCAACACCTGAACCTTCAAAACAGCCCTTTTGATATGACACATTTATTGACTATGCTCCCTCTTGGATAGAGATGATAAACGGAGGCAATAGAAATGCTTTTGCTGTATATTGGTGACCGCGTAATGATCTCTGCAATTGTCACCTTTGTTTGTTAGTTTATTTATTTTACAGTCCTTGTAATGCGCCCCAGTTTCAAGGGACTCTGGGTGGCATACAACATCAAAACAAAGAGGGAGAAAAAAACTAGATTCATGACATGATGTGTCTTTCTCTGGGCAGGCATGTGGCATATATGTTGTGTCTGTGCATATGTGTGTTTCTGCTTCTCCTTTCCATATGTTTGTGTGCATGTGGTTTAGAAGCACGGGATAAGCTGCATATTTACATAGGGGTCATGTGACCAGGAGGGACAAAGGCTTACAAAGGAGGAGGATGCAATATTCCCTGTCTGTCGTGTCCCACTCCTCCTCTGATGGCCGGGTCGGGAAAGTCCGTATCAAGCGTGGCTGCAAAGCCTCTGCAGCTTTGCCAAAGTCCTATCAGAGTCCTCAGGGCAGGCAGGAGACCAGGATGTGACTTCAGCAATCCAAGTTAGACTTTGCCTGACTCAGAGAATGCCAGAAAGCAGATCCTTTATATAGGCCATGGGGTGTGGCTCCATGACTCAGCACTTATCCAGGCCTGCCCCTCCCTTCCTTTTGCTGACGTCGCCTTTCTATTCTCCGGAAGCGAGGATCTCTCCAGCCTCCAGCTGTTGGTAATCTTAGCTCATGACTGGCTTCACATTCTTCAGGCTCAGATGCTGTGAGGGAGGGGTCTAGTTGCTCCGTTTGTCCGGGCATGGTGCCAGGGCTGGGAGCTGGAGGCATGCCAGGACATTCTCCTGTACTATCAGCGTCCGGCAGGAGATAAGAGTGGCCCGGCTGCGGCGGGGGGAGCGAGCGAGGCACAACACTGTCCTTCCTCAATTCCTGTCCCATACAGATACATTGGGAAAGGTTTTTAATTTATTTTTCTCTGAACCCCTGTCCAGAGTCTGCCCATTTGTCAGCTCAATCTTTCATTTGTTAGCTTCCCTCACCACACCGTAATCCTACTGTGGATTGGAGAGCAATCCTGCTGAAGGACAGCTAGAGAGAAAGTCAGAATCTTCCCACAATTCCTTACTAATCTTCCAGTCACCAGAAAGACTAAAAAGAGACAAAGGAGAACTGAGCTACAGAACTTTGACTGAAAAATTTTTTTTAAAAAAGAGAGCAGAAAACGGAGCAAGGGAGAGTACAATGGAATGGCCTCTGGTATTGCCCTCCTATGGGACGATGAGAATATATCGCATTTTGCTGCAGGTCTCACTTCTTCGGTATGCTTTTTGCACAAGGTGATTTACTATGCCAATGAGATTTTGTAGGAGTGCGCAGTGTGGAGGTCAGTTGTAACAAATTAATGTTGTTTAAAAAAAAAAGTGAAAGTGGCCACGTTTGCTCACTTTTGAGAGTTGGGTCCGTCAGGAAAAAGCAAAGGTGGTATATAGTAAGGTGGGCTTACTATATACAAAGAAGAGAGATGTTGAAGAATGCTAAAAGGATGTGGACTGAATACCAAAGTACTTACGAGACCGCCTGCTGTTACCCTTTGCCTCCCACCGACCCGTACGCTCTCACAGAGAGGGTCTCCTCAGGGTGCCGTCCGCCAAACAGTGTCGGCTGGCGGCCCCCAGGGGTAGGGCCTTCTCTGTGGGAGCAGCGACGCTCTGGAACGAACTTCCCCCTGGCCTGCGTCAAGTGCCTGATCTTCGGACCTTCCGTCGTGAGCTCAAAACATATTTATTCATTCAAGCGGGACTGGCATAATAGTGTTGAATTTTAATTGGGTTTTCTTAATATTTTAAAATTTTAAATCTAAATTTTTTAATTATCAGCCTTTATAATTTGCTATGTTTTAAATGTTGTCTTAATTGTATATATTCTGTTTTTTTATTTTTGGCTCCCTGAGTCCTTCGGGAGAAGGGCGGTATAAAAATGTAATAAATAAATAAATAAATAAAAATAAATAAAATGGTATTTAATCAAAAGAAGTGTGCTGAGGTCATTGGGAGAACGAATATGGATTAAATTGCAAAACAAATCTAGGAAGGAAGAGTGAATGGATCGGGAGGAGGGGAAGGCTGTGTTTAGAGGGAGGCTAAGATCCTCAAAGAGAAAGAAGTTTAAAGAACAAAAAAACATGATCTGGAGAGAAGTTTGGCAAGGAGAAAAAGGCAAGGTGAGATATGGTGAATGGTATTCCTGTAGTTAGGTTTGCTTTATTTTCCTCTCGGCTCCCTCCTTTAATGTCTTCTGCCAACTAATCTCCCCCTTTTCCTGCCTAGTGCTTAGAATTGCACTCTGAAAGAGAATAGTGGGTGGGTTATACGAATGGACATATCTCTGCCCATTTTGGTTGGTCTCCAATACAGGTAGTCCTCAACTTACGACCACAATTGAGCCCCAGATTTCTTTTGCTAATATGAAACATTTGTTAAGTGAATTATGCCCCATTTGGCAACTTTTCTTGCCACAGCTGTTAAGCGGATCACTGCAGTTACTAAGTTAGTAACCCGGTTGTTAAGTGAATCTGGCTTCCCCACTGATGTTGCTTGTCAGAAGTTTGCAAAAGGGGATCACATGACTTGGGACATTGCAACCATTATAAATATGAGCCAGTTGCGAAGCGTCGGAGTTTCGATCATGTGACCATGGGGATGCTGCAACGGTTGCAAGTGTGAGAAACGGTCGTAAGTCACTTTTGATCTGTGCCGTTGTAACTTTGAACGGTCACTAAACGAACCGTTGTAAGTTGAAGACTACTTGTAGATGAAAGGCCAAGGGCTTGGGCCATTTCTCCAGTTCCAACGTTCAAACTGAACCTACTGGGGGGAGGGGGGCTCCCTTGTACTGGATGGCTTCTCTGCCCACAGGAGCATCTGAATCTGTAGTGTGAGAAGCAATCCAATGTTTTTCAAAGAAGGGCAAAGATATTACAGGAGAAGACACTCTCTGCATGGGTATAATTCCTGCCCAGGGAGGCCAAAGAATTAGGCCTGACTTAGAGGAGTAGTGCCCTTTTTCGATCTGCTAGAGTTTTCCTGAGTGGCCATCTGTCCAAGAAGCGGAGCTGCTAAGCTGGGATAAGATGACAAAATCACAGACGGAGTTGGCAGGACTGCATTCGATGAGGGTATTTATGACAACGTATCTGAGAATAATGCAGCCCTGAGAATGTATATGTGTTTTTAAAATGACTGTGGAGAGAAGTTGGAAGGAATCGCTGTCTGTCGAGGAACTGACCATAATTCGTCCAGTGTTTCCTCAGTGCAGGCTGAGTGAAGGCTGAAGGCCTGGATGTGCTGCTCCTGAGGGCCAGTTTCAATTAGAATTTAGATACTTTGGGATGTGAGGGAGAAAGTAGAGAATCGAATAGGAAGAGGCTTGTCAACCTGCATTTGCTGATGGACAGTGGAGCTCAAAACAGGTCCATTGAGGACCTGTATACTGCACGAATCAAGAAGAGGGCCATGAAAATATTTGCAGATCCCTCTCATCCTGGACATAAACTGTTTCAACTCCTACCCTCAAAACGACGCTATAGAGCACTGCACAACAGAACAACTAGACACAAGAACAGTTTTTTCCCGAAGGCCATCACTCTGCTAAACAAATAATTCCATCAACACTGTCAGACTATTTACTGAATCTGCACTACTATTAATCGTCTCATAGTTCCCATCACCAATCTCTTTCCACTTATGACTGTATGACTATAACTTGTTGCTGGCAATCCTTATGATTTATATTGATATATTGACCATCAATTGTGTTGTAAATGTTGCACCTTGATGAACGTATCTTTTCTTTTATGTACACTGAGAGCATATGCACCAAGACAAATTCCTTGTGTGTCCAATCACACTTGGCCAATAAAATTCTATTCTATTCTATTCTATTCTAAAACTTGATTATGGATATGGCTCTAGATTCCACTCGATTCCAGCATTTGTATTAATGGACAATTCAGACTGAGGAGAGAAACTGGGGTGAATAAATCCACTATTTTCCTTCTGGCTTATAAATTAGATATCAACAGTTAAAATCCCTGGAACCCCCAATGATGTATTACAGCACGTTGTTAAGTGAGGCATTTGTTAAGCGATCACATGATTCCCCAGGACACTGCAACTGTCAAAAATATGAACCAGTTGCCAGGCATCTGAATTTTGATCATGTGGATGCTGGAAAGGCCATAACTGTGAAAAACGGTCACAAATAACCTTTTTCAGTGCCGTTGTAACGTCGAACGGCTACTAAACGAACTGTTGTAAATTGAGGACTACCTATAAATTTAGCTCTTGAAAAAATAGAACTGAAGCCTATATCTCCATTTTTGCTTAAACTAAGATATGATGGGTGACAAAGATGTTAACTTTGTCCATGTTTAAACTATGTCTATATATTATGTCTCTCTCTCTCTATATATATATATAGTCTATATATAAACTTATGTCTATATATAAACTATGTTTAAACTATGTTGCAAAGATGCGATGATAGTAAAGTAAAAAGGAATGGCTATGGGAAGCCAGGAATTGGAGAAGGTTTTTTTTCTTGCCTTTCAAGAGAACTATTGACTTGACAACTATTGGCTCCCGTGACCTGAACCAGTGCTCTAGCTGTATCACAGTTTCTATTCTTAATTTTATTTTATTGGCCCATGAAGCAAATGAAAGATCTGGTTGAAATAGGTGCCATTATGAAAAAAAAAATGCTTTTGCATTGATAATTTGAAAATATATACCTGTGATGGCGAACCTATGGCATGCTTGCCACAAATGGCATGCAGAGCCCTCTCTGCAGTCACGCGAGCCGTCACCCAGCTCACGTCCACTGCGCATGCGTATGTGTGCCTCCTGCTGGCCAGCTGATTTTTGGGATGTGCAGGGGACGGAGTGCATGTGGGAGACGTGCATGCATACAAGGGGGGGTCATGTGCAGGGGCAGGGGCAGCGTGGGGAAGTGGTGCACGCATTCCAGAAGTGCGGAAATGGCTCTGGAGTGCCTCTGGAGCGCCTCCGGAGCCTGGGGGAGGCCATTTTCGCCCTCCTGGAGCCTCGGAAAACTTCCAGAGCCTGGGAAGGGTGAAAAACGGGGCTACTGGAAGTCCAGAAAAAGGCAAATTTCTGACCTCTGGAGGGCCTCCGGAGCCCAGGGGAGGCCGTTTTTGCCCTCCCAGAGGCTCAAGGAAAGCCTCTGGAGCCTGGGGAGGGCAAAAATGCCCCTTGTACTGTGGTGCAGGTTGCTAACATTTTTGAATGCACCCCTTGTGCTCATGCGCGCAGGGAGAGGGGGGATGAGGTTGCATGGGGGTTGCATGTGCATGCATGGGGGCGCACACATTACTTTATGGCTGCTGGCACGCACACTGTTGCACGCCCTTTTGGCACCCAAAGAGAAAAAGGTTAGCCATCACTGGTATATACTGTACCAACAATGATCAGAAATACTAGATACTCCAAAACAAAGATTCATAAAATCCAAACTTTACATATTATTCAATAACAGGTGCCATTCAATATTAATTTTGGCATAATGCAGATAATAATTTGTTATGTTGCAATCCTATACAAATAATGGTTTATGAATTTCTTTATTCTCCCCCCAACTTCCATTACTTTATTTCTAGAAAATTTTTCCACGACCAGCTGTTTCAACAGTTCTCCTCTTCAGTCTCCTAGCAAGTGAATTTCAGAAGGTATTTATACTACCTTAATTTTTCATGCTGAAACCTAAGTCTACATCCTCTGCATTTCACAAATGGACACTCCGAATAAGAGATTACAATTGTGACAATAAATTGCAAAGTTTATCCTTGCAATGCTTGAAGAAAGATGATGTTTTGTAACAGACTGAGTGCTGGATCTGGATCATAAATAGAGCAAGTTTCAAATCTCAGCACAGCAATAAAAGTCGCTGGATAATAGATCTCATTATATATTTTGCATGGGAATTATGGGGAGAAATGTGGTAGATACTCCCTGTGCTGGAGTGTATATCAACCTGAGTTTTGGATCAAATATAGTGATACTAGATAACAATGGGGCCGCTGTCGGCTTCACCATACCTGCAACTGTTCTATTTTTCTGGCAGTGCTTCTGTGCTTTAATATCTGCACAGGAATCAAAAGCAATGCTACAGAGGCATGCCAAAACACTCCAGTTGCTTCTCCTGTTGAACTAGTGTCCCTAGATCTGAAAAGCAGAGAAACACACAGTCTCTTTCTCTTTTTAAGAAGGTGTGGAGGCCACGAATATTTCCCATTTCCATCTGGACACATAATGTTTTTAAGGCTATCTCTTCTGCTCCCTTGTGCAATTTTCTTTGCAGCTTTGTTTTTCCAATATAAGAAATCCTTCCTATAGAATGATGCTTGAATGGCAGCTGATTCTTGTTTATTCGAACAGTGGACACAACTTTGCCTGCCAGTCAGTGGCTTCCATGATCCTGACCAGGGACCCACCACAGAAGTCTAATTCTTCCCAGCCTGTGTAACCCTCATCTTCCCTCTTCTACAGATGTCAGTTAGTTTAGATACTTGTTCGGTGAAATGGAATGTTTGTGTCTGTGTGAATCCCAGATGGTCTTCAGACCTGCCAGTCACCTGGAGGCATGCTGTTCTCTGGAAATGAATAGTTCCCTGAATCCTGATTAATAAAATCTGGTTTGTGGGTGCAGGGAACTCCTGCACTGGCACTAAAATTGGGGTGGGGAGAAATATTAAGTTGCGCCAGGATGATGCGCCATTGTTTATTTGCTGGTTAGATCTGTAGCTCACTTTTTATACATAGTCCCCTCCTCCAAATCTTCCTCAATAACAACAACCCTATGAGGTAGCTTGGCTTAGAGAGAGTAACTGTCCCAGTGCCCCCCAGTGAGCGTGGACCAAAACACCAATCTCTCTTACCCCAGTCCAATTCGTTAAACATGATACTTCACTAGCTGTCTAATTTGTCCTTTGAGGTAAACCGAAGGAAAAAGTTCATCTAGCCACGTGCAAAAGGCTCAGACTTGGCCTCTCCATGTATCCTTAATTAGGAAGAAGCCTTTGTCAGCTAGAGGTGATAATTTCCAGGCAGATCTGAACCATAACACTCTAGTGAGGAGCTGGATTGAAGTCATACCTGGGGCTGCCCTATTACTAGTGAAGTCTCATATTTGAGCCATTGTAGAAGCAATTTTTGAATTATACTTGAGGCTGAGAAGAAACGGAAAACTAAACTAAACTCAACCTCTTCAAAGCCCAGGGACAGGAGCCAAGAATATGTCAACTTCCTTGTGAGATTTGAGACTGACAAATGATGAATATTGAAAGAGATTGGCCAAAGAGGGCACAAGACAGTCTGATCTACTTGGGAATGCTCCAGGTTCTCACTCCGAGAGAGGTACGCTGTCTGTCTGCCAGCGAGCTGCACCGTGCCAAGACGGAATAGCTGAACAGAGACTGAGATTTGGGGTTGGGTGGGGGCTGTTTTGTGGGTTTGGACTCCTACCAAAGGACTTGGAATTTTGAATCAGCTCCCCCAAATCCCTCCAAGTATCCTGTTGATCTTCTCCCTGTGTATCTGCTTTACAATCTTGACTATTAAGGGCAGAGAAATCTGTTAAAGATGAAGAAAAATTAAAATGGGTCCAGCGAGATGTATAGAGGGCAAGAATAACTTGTTCTAATTCTGATTTTCGGTCTCATGCTGGATCAAACCCTTGTTAGGCTTGGTTCCCTTCTGTCTAGGTGGCTTTTCAGATCTTGCCAGAGATGTCAAGTAAGGCATACGTGTCCATCTCACCATTGAGATGACCCTTTCAAGACACCTCTGCTTTTGAGAATTGAGAAATGCCTTCTGAATTTAATTTGCCCTTCTAATTCCAGAGTTTAAATTTTGGCAATTTAAACTGGGGATTGATAGAGATGTCTAGGTTTAAAATCACAATTCGGGGAAAATTGTTATTTTCCTCCAACCTCCGGTGTTCTGTCCTGAGGAATCCCTTCTATTTATGCCTTGATTAATTGTGCATTAAGAATGGGATAGAATGCTATTAAACTCGGAGACTTACAAAGATTAAGTGCTAAAGATTTTGTTTGTTTGTCGTAGGATCCTGCTGTCTATGTGTGAGTAAGCTTTTAAACTTCCTCCTTATTTGTGTGTAGGGTTACTGTTGGATTTATAGGCTACACATAGATTTCTATTTTGATCCTTTGATTACAAAAAAGGTATAGGACATACAGTAAAGAGAACAGGAGCTGTGTGGAAAAGGGAAGGAAAGCAAGAACATGGCTACTGCTCCCTCCCCGATCTCAATTGACAGGAGGTATTTTGATCTTAAAACTTTTATTTTTTTTCTAAAATGCCCCTTCCTGACAAATTGACTGCAAACAGGTCTCAGGAGGCGAATTGACTGAACCAATATTACCAGGTGTCCTGTCAGTTTTTATCCTTCCCGCTATTTATTATTTAATAAGCAGGCAATTGTTCCTCTCCACCAGGCACAAATTGTGAAGGTGTTGAAATTTAAACATCTCTCCGAGGGAGGGGGAAAATTAACTCTCTCGTTGCTGCTTTCAGTTGTCTGTTGCAATCTGTGCTGCTGTTGGAGAAAGGATGGGGTAGGGGAGAGAATTTTTTATTTCAAGTTAGGAGTGTGGGCTGGGAGGAAAAAGCAGAAAAAGAAGAGAAAACCTCACAAAGCATCAATCATTTGGGGAAGAGGGCAAGGCAGCGAGTGATCCAGGCTGACATAAATTCTGATCAATAGAGCCAAGTGCCATTTTACTACCTGGGAGGGAGAGGCTCCCAACTTAGGTCGGGCAGCCTTTTTGATGTCTAAATATTGCTGGTAATTAACTGAGTTTTTTTGGGAGGGGGGAATGAATAAGAGATAACTGTGATGATAACAATAACATTGGACGTAAGTATGAAATCGATTGTGTTCTCTATTTTTTTAAAAAATTGACCTGGAATTAAAGTTTAGAGCCAAGGACATGTTTGGACTATCCTCAATTTTTTTATGCGGCAAGGAAGGTAAGTGGCGGATTGGTGCGCTATAGCATACAAACACGCCTGGGCAGGCAATCATTTTGGGGGCCAAAGTGAGGAACCAGACACAATCTGTTTTAATTTATGTGACTATCCAGAAGAATGGCTAAGACTTGTTTTTTGGGAGTGTCCTTCAAAGCCAGGCCCAAATTGTTGTCTTAGTTCTACAGAGTTTCCCCTTTTGCTTGCTACACGCAATGTCCCTGGGTCTTTACTTCACACATTGTGGGTTGGGATGTTGCAATAAGGATGGATGTGTCACATGTCCACTGTCAAGATGGAAGTGACTCCACCTGTAGCACCTGAGGGTTTTTTTGCCGCTCTTAATCCTCATTTAATTCAGAGGGTACAAACTAACACACACACCCTCCCAATTCAGTTGATGTTAGCTGCTCATTCACTTTCCAATCTAATTTATTTATTTATTTTACAAGGAAATGGAAAAAAGGGCGGGGAGGACGCAGGACAATAGAAACAGATACCAATTGAACAGAAGAATTCTATCCGGCTGTTAAAAGATTTTTGTTGTTTGTGCCTTTTCACAAAATAAGAAATTATTTTTACATGGTATGTCTCCCAAACCCATTTGCTGAAACTCCCTGTTAGCACATGTAAATATGTTTATTGATTTGGTGAAGGGAGATGACAGATTCCTTCTCTTGAGATGTTGCTTTCATTAGTTCAGGTGGCTTGCTGAGGGATAAAGGAATGAATTTTTAAATTTCAGATCGATGTCTTCTTTCTATTTAATAAATGGAAAGAGTTGGAAATGAGACTCTCTAATTTAACCTAATCAATGTAATAATTTGGTGCCCTAGGTAGATTTAAAAAAAAAACCTAAACATTTCACTCATAGTTATCTCTCTTAATCTTATGGTACCAAGTTTGGGGACTTATAAAAAGCTGTTCAATAAAAAAAGAATTATCTTGAAAAATAAATAACTTTTTAAAAGCCCAAGTTGCTTGTAAAGTTTCTATCCACCTGAAGCTTCAGGCAGACAGTTAATAAATACAGAGAAGAGGGAGAGGTCATATAAACGAGTTTATTGAAAGTTGGTTAAAAGAAGGGCAAAAAGGAGCAACTGATTTTGATGGATGGAAAAATTGCTTGGCTAGAGAGAAACAAAGTAGTATAACATGCAAGAAGATATTGAAGTGATATTGCTCTGCATTTGGCATTCACCTGGCTAAAAATATTCTAGCCCCTACTTTTCTTTTCAGATTTATAACCCAATGGTGTAGCAATATTTTAGGTTAGGTCTCAACAATTTATTCTGATAATTGTCAGATTTTATCTCTATCACCAATATCTCAAGTTAGGAATGAAATTATTAGTAAGTTTTGTTGTTGAAATATATTAATACTAAATTTTTATACAACTATGTGTACATATAAATGTATGTGCTATTGACTTGGAAAGTATGCAAATAATAATTATATAAACTTACTAATCTTTACATACCTGTATGGGTTACTACCAAAACCTGAGGTAAATCTAGATTGATGCAACATAGTTCAATACACACAAATTATTTTTTCTCTGCAATTCAGCATAACTATTTCTTAACTATTTGCATACACCAGATACAATATATATGTATGATAATTCTTAGCATTTAAATTTTATATGTTTTGATGTATTTAGTACAATACTGACTGATAGTTTCTCTTCAATAATAAAACAATGGGATATTGAAGAATACATATTAGACACTGTGCTAAAGTGAATAGCTTTTTCATGTAGGTGAAGACTTCTTAACGATCATTTTTTTAAAACATGAAGATGAATGGAGGCAATTTGTATAAATGATTAATTCATATGCATGCTACAAGTACATTATATATGTGCAATTTATAAAACTTACATTTGGTGAATATAGGCACAATCGTTTTAAGAAATACCTCATTCTTGTGTGCAGGGCATATCTAATAACCATTTTATTAAAATAAACTTAATTCTTCTGTAACTGGAAGAAAACTATTATCTTACGGATTTGATTGTTTTACTAATTGCTTTCTAAAATCCATTCATTAATTATTATTTTTTGAAAAACAAATATCCGTTTCATTAATGAGAATGCCTATTTGGGAGAATGCCCATCAGTTGTGTTGCCTTAACAGCTGGTTGCATCGTTATTCAAAGTTTTGATTTCAGATTTACTTCTGTATCAGGAAGCAGAAGGTATTTCTTTAATTATGGCACGGTGAACTGAAGTTTCATAGTAGCTTAACATAAACAATATTTAAAAAAGGAAATAGACCCCCTTTCCAAGCTATCTAGAGATGTATAAACAGAACAAACACAGTTAAACTGTGAATCCCTTTTCAGCTGCTTTTGAGCCAAAAGGTCTGAGAATCACAGAATAGAATTTTTAGTATATTGCCTTACATTATGCTTTATTTTGAACTATGTATTTCTTTAAAAAGAAACAAAAGAGCCATTCAGGATGGAGAAAAGGAGGGAAAAGTTGAATTCAAGGCTAATTTCCAATTCAAGAATTTTTAGTCAGTTGACAGCAACACTGAATTGCAAATCTAGAAATTTTCTTAATAGGAGAACCTATGTTAAGGGATAAATACCAGAGATATGTTTTATTTGTTAAGCCATATTCTTCTTCTTTTTCCTATGAAAATTCATAAGAAGAGAACCAATGACCATTTTATAAAGACAAGCTTATTTTAAGCACTGTATAGCATGTCTTGTGATTCTTGTAGAGCTTTTAATACTGATGTTACTATTTTATTTTAGATCACTCATTGCAAATGTAAAAATGAATGAGAATGAATATGCAGAGCAATTACAATTTTAACTAAAGTTAGAGGAATTAATCCCTTCTTCTAACTTTTCGTAAGCATCCTTATGAATAATAAAATCATTCGTTTGAGCTGCAAACTTCTACAGCACAATACTACATACATACATAGCACAATCCTGAGATGTGAGATTGTGCTCCAAGTAATTAGTTGTGAAGTTTCTGCACTTAAAGCACATTCCGGTTTAGTCTAAGTTTTTAGAACAGGTGCCAGGTGTTTATGATTAAGAAATAAGGCAAAGGTGAATGTTAGCTTAGGAGGAGTTAGGGTTTAAAAGAGGAGGAGCTAGTAATGGTCACTGTGGTTAATTGTTGGAGTGGGAGGGGTCCTAAATTTGAACAGGTAGAATGAAGAACAGGTAGTTATAATAGGCTACACCAATCAGTAAAATGAGACTGGGGGAGTAGAGGAAATTAATTGGGAAGAGGCAGAGGCAACAGAAAAGGAACTCACACAGATCGGTATACAGAAAAAGAGAGAAACGTAAAACAGGAGAAGATGACCCTGGAAAGACTTTGGGGATAAGAGAGAGAGAGAGCATTGCTTTACCTGCCCGTTCTTCATCAGATCTGCCCACATGCTGGTACCATCACCACCACGCATGAGCACATGGTAGGTGAAGAAGTAGATGCCAGGGAGAGGGCAGGTAAACTTGCCACTTGATGGTTCATAGTAGTTTCCCACATTAGTCACCACATCATCAAAACGAAGGATTTCATACCCTTCATGTGGTTTCCGCAATCCTGCATAAAAGGCAATTTTAGGGCTGTAGAAAGATGGGATGTAACCTCCAGGACCCGGACCCGGTGGGCCTGGAGGACCTGGTCTCCCCGGCTCTCCGGCTGGACCTCGGGGCCCAGGTGGCCCCGGAGGTCCCGGCGGCCCACGGATTCCAGATTTGGCCTTTCTCCCTGGGTCTCCTTTCCCTCCAGACACATAAGGCGGCGGTGAGATGAGAGCCAGTTCTTGGCTTGCCTCTGCTGAAGCTGCCCCGTGGGTCTGGGGCGTGTACGGATCACAGACCATCCGACAGCTGCCCAACATCTCATAGTGGGAGGTAGTTTTGGAGCTGTGCACCAGCAAAGGGATGGCCACCAAGAGTACCAGCACCATGGCCACCCCGATGGCGGCCCCAATGACCCTTTTTTTGCGGCTCAGCCTGGAGGCGGCCAGGGTTAAAAAATCGTCTTCGCTTTTGGAGGTAATGATGGAAGTTTCTCTGGAGTCAAAAACCACGCGGATGGAGGTGTCTCCTGAAGGATCCCTGGAGTGATGCTCTCCGCCGATGTCCTGTCCTTGGCAACGAAGCACTGGCTTCCTTACAAGGCAAACTCCGTCCCAAGTTGTGCAGCTCTGCTCCTTGGTCTGCCTTTCCTCCACTAGAGAACTGCTCTTCCTTTCGCAGGAATCACTTTGTCTCGCTCCTACTTTCCAGAGAGCAGCAGCAGCAGCAGCAGCAACAGCAGCAGCAGCAGCAGCAGATGTGTTAGGGGGTGGAGATGGAAAGAGAAAGAATGTGTGTGCCAGTGTGTGTGTGCCTCTGTGTGTCTGTGTGTTAGAGAGCGTGAATATGTAAGTTCTATCTATGCCTTCCTTTCTCTTCTCCAGTGGAGATCTCAGCTGGTGGCCACGGAGCAGCTCTAGGCTTCTTGTGCCATATCATATGGCCATCAACGGAGAGCCAGAGGGAGAGAGAGCAGGATTTCCTAACAAACAGGTCATCCAGCACCCCTCCCTACCACATGCAAGAAGACTCTTTCCATAAACTCAAAAAGAGAAGATCAGACTGAGCTGTCCAAGATGCAAAAAGTAGCTTTAAGCCAACCAGAGCGACCTCTGGTGCTTCGCAAAGGAGGCTTAGCGGCTCAGCTGTGGAGACAGGTCTGCCTGAAGTCTGGAAGGGTCTCCTGCCATCCATGGCAGCTGGGCTTTCTGCTTGCTTTCCCTGAGCCTGGGGCAGATGCTCAGGCAGAGGGGAGCAGGAGGCCTCCGTCCTCTGATGGTAGCAATCCAGTTGGACAAGCGTCCCCGTCCCGTCTTGGAAGGAAGAAGGACTCTTGAGGGATGATGAAGCCTCTCTGCCTGCCTGGCTTGGCCATTTGCATCGCTGAGGGAGGAAGAGCTCCTGTAGTTAGTGCCCCTTTCTCCTCCATCTCTCCTGGACTCAGCTCACTCTGTCTACATCCCAGCCAACCCCCAGCCCCGCTGGCATCCAGAGTCATGTTTAAGGATGTGTTTTATATGCTGGGGTTGTATCATTTCCCCCCCCCCTGCAATTAAGTGCTCTACCTTTGTGCCTCCTTTGCCTCTCTCAACGGAGATTGATTAACAGCTGACAGATCCAGCAGGAATCTCCTAGAGGGGCTGCAAGCCATCCCATTCATTAATTAATCAATTATTCCCCCCTCCCCAAACACCCAACTCTCTCTTCTCCCCCCCCCCTCCACATGCACACACTGCACAAAGAGAGGTGCCTTAACGCTCTGATTCAGTTTGCCGAGATGCTATACAAAGCGGGGTGGGAGGAGGCAGACGTAAAACTTCAGAGGCAGCAGCTACACATTGAGACGGCTGAAGAAACTGAACAGAACACATGCGTGAGAATGAGTACATGCCCCACTCAGACTGTTTGTTCCTGATGACATGGGGATCATTCATAAACATGCATGGGGGAAAAACAAAGATCCATGTGTGAATATGAGTACACATTTGTAAGAAATAATATGGGATCTGTTGGGTAGGCAAATAATATACAGGTATATTGTCTGTGTGTCTGTGTTTACTGAAGTTTGCCTTTGGTTTCTAGAAGTGAGTGATCGATGACTATCCAGGAAGGTTGAGGATATGTGCACGATAAATACATTTTAAGTTGCAGAGGAGCAATTGTACCTGTATGTACATTATAGTACACACCTATGTGCTGAAAAATGTTCAGAGGCAGGTTGAATTGTTTGATTGACTATTCTGAAACTAATTTTGGATCAGGATACTAGAGTAAGGCGATATTTTATTAAAAGCAGGGACTACAAAAAAGGCCAATCCATTTCACCTTTTACTACATAGAGTCTTTCTGTCAGTGTGCTGTTACGGTTTTATTATCCACTGTTCATTCTCTATAAGCCTTAAGAATGTTATACTGTATGGCCATTACCTTGTCCTTTCTCTGTCCCTCCAGATTCGAATCCACAGGCATACCAATGCAAGGCTTGGTTTTTGTTAATGGCATGGAGGCAGATTTCACCAAGTGAACAGAAACAAAACAAAAGAAAACAGACTTTTCCGCACGAGATCTGTGTGTTCAGGAGTCATCAGAAACATGCAGGTATATGTGACCAGCATTAGATCTGTCTGATTAGAAAGAACTCTGTTTGTGTTTATTTCTAAATCCATTACTACACTAATATATATAGTTCTAGAGGAATACTTACTTTTGTATACACGCATTCATGAATGCACTTATATTGGAATGTGCAGAATTATATTTGTCTAATGATCAAAAATATGTGCATACGTATTAAACACATACCACACACACACACACACACAGAGTTGTTGCTTTTATAAACTGCTTAGAGTCCCCTGAAGCAGTCTAGTAGTTTCATAATCATTCAATCAATCAATCTCCCTTATGGTAACACATATATTTTACTTACACACACACACACACTTCCTTTCTCAGTTCATTGGCATCTTCCTTCTATTGTATCACGACAGCATATCAACAACAGCATAACCCAAGGCAATAGTACATCGAGTAAAACCAAAATATTTATATTATATATAGACAAGCAGAATAGTTCAGTTATTCCTACAGAGGGAGTCTTTGTTTAGCGACTGCCTCAGACAGTGAACGTTTGCAGTGTGTGTGGCAGTAGTGGGTTTCAATTTAGTTTGCTACCAGTTGATCATGTGCGTGCACGCAATGCTTCTGCGTATGGACAGAAGCGTCTGGGCAGGTGGGCGGAGCCTCCCAACGCCGCTGTTACCGGTTCGCCCAATATGGGGTGAATCAGTAGCAACCCACCACTAGTGTATGTATGTATATACACACACACACACACACACACACACACACACTTTTATGTATGTATGTATGCGTGTGTATGTATGTATACACACACACACACACACACACACACACACACACACACACAGAACAGTGTTCCGTGTGCCTTTGGTATTTAATCATGCTGGCCACATGACCACATGTCTTCAGACAGTGCTGGGTATATATCAGAGGTGAAATGCTATCAGATCGGACTAGATCACGCGATCCGGTAGTGATTGCGGCTGGTAGTTTGATGATCCGGTAGTGATGGCGGAGCAAAGCTCCACCCACCCACTCGGGTGTCATTACTTCCTGGTTTTAACCAGTAAGTAATGTGTTTTGTGCATGTGCAGAAGGTCTGCACGCGCATGAGATGCTCATGCATGATCGAACCAAGCAAGCAAGCGCAGCGTGTACACTCCCAAACCGGTAAGGAAGGTAAGTAGATTTCACCCCTGGTGTGTGTGTACGTGTGTGTATATATACACACACATACATATATATTTATATATATATTTGTTTTCATAGGTTTTCACGGGTATAGGTATGTAGGTCTTGGCATAGTCGGGTCTTTTCCCGTGTAAGGTTGAGGGTATCTATACATTTTGAAGGAACCAAACTAATCTCCAAAACTGGACACTATAACAAGAGAATAATTATGGAAGACATCGAAATAGAGAAACACTCCCACAACATGAACAAACAGGACGACACCTCCCACCTACCAGACATCTGGAAACTAGCCTTGGTCAACAAACGAGTCCCAGCCACGAAAATTGACACTGGACCCAGGATAACACACAACGCCACCACCAATCATCCTCACCAGATTCAAACCCAAACCCATCCCACAGACGAAACACAGCCACCATCCAGAAGGCAGACCATGCTGGCACCACTGGCCGCTGCGCCCCCCTCCGATCCCCACACAAAGAAAGCTGACACATGCCAGGAACACATGACAAGACCTCGGACTCGGAGCTAAACCAAAACCCGGGATGCTGCATCACAGCCATCTGCTCACAGCCATCACATCACAGAACTTCAGAGGCCACAACACCAAAGCTCAGGAACTGTTGTGTCTCGCCTGCTCCCCCTGCTGCAGCCGGGCCTCTCTTATCTCCTGCCGGATGCTGATAGTTCGAAAGAATGTCCTGGCATGCCTCCAGGCCCCAGCCCTGGCACCATGCCCGGACAGGCCGAGCAAGACGAAGGGCCTGATGTGCCTTCAGCCCCCAGTCCTGGCACCATGTCCAGGCAAACGGAGCAACTAAACCCCTCGCCCACAGCATGTGGGCCTGAAGAATGTGAAGCCAGTCATGAGCTAGAATTGCCAACAGCTGGAGGCTGGAGAGATCCTTGCTTCCGGAGAGTTGAGAGGTGACGTCAGCAAAAGGAAGGGAGGGGCAGGCCTGGATAAGTGCTGAGTCATGGAGCCACACCCCATGGCCTATATAAAGGATCTGCTTTCTGGCATTCTCTGAGTCAGGCAAAGTCTAACTTGGATTGCTGAAGTCACTTCCTGGTCTCCTGCCTGCCTTGAGAACTCTGATAGGACTTTGGCACAGCTGCAGAGGCACGCCTGATTCGGACTTCCCCGACCCGGCCGTCAGCGGAGGAGTGGGACACGACAGGAACAAAAGACTAGGACCACACCCACACAGGATGCTGCGAAACAGCCGACCAATCTGCCGGCACCCACTCCATCTACCAATTAAGATGCAACCACCCAGCCAACCGGCCTGCTCACAGCAACACTCCCCATCTCCCCACCAGTATTTATAGAGAGACGGCAGCTCCGACCACGCTTTGCTCACATGGGCACGAAGCCGAAAGTACCAGCCTGAAGATGATGAGTGAGACCTCATCGAAATGTTGCCAAGATACCCGCCAAGATACATGCATACATACATACATATATATATGTTATACACACTGCCTCTCAGTTCATTGGCATCTTCCTTCTATTGTATCATCAATATATGCTGATATATCATCAATATACCGTATGTTATACACCCAATATACACCCTTTGGAAGGGTGGTGAATAAGTGAGTTGGATGTTGTTCTGCCTTGTTTCCTTCTGTTCTGGTTTTATCAGTTGCTATAAGCTTGATATTAGGTAAACAGAATGAGTTTTAAATGGAAATGTTGCAGTTCCTTTTCTAGAAGAGTCACTTTGCTCTCTAATCCAGCTTTGCTGGCTGGGGAATTCCGGGAGTTGAAGTCCTCCAGGCTTAAAGTTGCCAAGGTTGGAGACCCCTGCTCTAATCTACAGCATTTAAAGGAAGGGAGGGAGGGAGATTTTTTAAACTGGATCTGAATCTGAATCTGAAGCACATATACATGTATATGTTTGATAAACAAGCATTAAATAAAAAAGAATGTAGTTGGAGGTACTAGACTGATTTACCAGTGGAATGAATTCCCCCCAACACAGGTAGTCCTTGATTTATTTATGACCACGACTGATCCCAAATTTTCTGTGGCTAAGCAAAACAATTGCTAAGTGTGTTTTGTGCCCTTTTACAACCTTTCTTGCCACTGTTGTTATGTTAATAACATGGTTGTTAAGTGGATCTGGCTTCCCCACTGACTTTTCTTGTCAGTAAGTCACAAAGGGTGATCACATGACCCCAGGACACGGCAATCGTCATAAATACATGCCAGTGGCCAAGCATCTGAATTTTGATCCCGTGACCATGGTAATGGTTGTAAGTGTGAAAAATGGTCACAAGTCACTTTTTTCCCGTGCTGTTGTAACTTTAAATGGTCACTAAATGAAAGGTTGTAAGGCAAGAGCTACGTGTAATAACAAATGCCTGGGTTGCATTAAAAAAACCAGGTGTTCTCTCTGCAGGGTTCCTCCTTTGGAACAATTCAACTGACTCCAGAGGTGGGTTTCAGCAGGTTCTGACCAGTTCTAGAGAACCGGTAACGGAAATTTTGAGTAGTTCGGAGAACTAGTAGTAAAAATTCTGACTGGCCCAGCCCCCATCTATTCTCTGCCTCCCAAGTCCCAGCTGATCGGGAGGAAATGGAGATTTTACAGTATCCTTCCCCTGCCACGCCCACCAAGCCACGCCCACCAAGCCACGCCCACCAAGCCATGCCACGCCCACCAAGCCACACCCACAGAACCGGTAGTAAAAGAATTTGAAACCCACCATTGACTGCCTCCCCCTCTGCCATCACCTCAAGGCAAGGATGATTTCCGTTTTCATAGCCTCCTGGAAACTTGCAAAGATCTGACCCTTCTGGAAAGTCCTTGGAACCAGATATATAATGACTAATAATATAATTATAAATGTTTTGGTTTTACTCGATGTACGATACTATTGCTTTGGGTTATGCTGTCGTTGCTTTTATAAACTTGCTTAGAGTCCCCTGAAGAAGACTAGTAGTTTCATAATTCAATCAATCAATCAATCTCCCTGGTGGTAACACATATATTTTCTTCCTGCAGGAAGAACCCTACTGGAAACTTCTTCTGGGTCGTCGTCTATGGCAGGGGTCTCCAACCTTGGCAACTTTAAGACTGATGGACGTCAACTCAGCTTTGCTGGCTGAAGAAATCTGGGAGTTGAAGTCCACAAGTCTTACAGTTGCCAAGGTTGGAGACCCTATTCTATGGGAAGGTTGATGAAGAAGTGGAGCTGTGTGGCTAGCAAATCCCAAAGATGGGTGGTGCAAATGTTTCCCCACCCATCCAAACCTGGGGTCTTCCAAGCAGGTTGAACAGAGACTTCCATCAGCCCCACCCAAAGTAGCTCTTGGATGTGTCAGGTTGAATCCAATACATCTGAAAACTGCCAGCCTGAGAAAGGTTGCCTTATATTGAGCACATACAGGTATCCTTTGTTTAACAGCCACAATTGGGACTGGCAACTCAGTCGCTAAGCAAAGCAGTCATTAAGCAAAACAATCTTGCTTCAGCTTCCCTTTGCTTTGCCGACCTGTGAAGGTCATAAATTGCACTGGTTGCAAAGTTACCGGTACATTTTCATCACCCTCGTAACTGCAAACATTCACTGTCTGAGGCAGTCGCTAAACAAGGACTCCCTCTGTACAGTTGGAATGACTGAACTATTCTGTCTGGGAGACTGATGTCATCCTTGCACAGATTATATTAGTCTGGGCTGGGGGATTGACGTAGTGTGAATTCACTTCTATGTGTTTGTGTGCGTGCATAGACATGTATTTTAATATGCAGCGTTTAAATCTTAGCACCTTGTTGCTGCTACCTAGAGTTGTACACCATACAGTGTAAGCTAAGCAGGTGCTAACCTCATCTTAGAATTTCTGCTCGCTTGCATTCTCATACATTTTCTGCATCCATTCCTATATCCCCCCCCTCCAGTTTAATATCTCATGTTTCTCTCCACACAACTTTTAACATTGATTTGTTCCCTGGCATGTGACAAAACGGAGCTGTATCAGAGGGCTCCTTTGCGGTGTTTTCACCCAGAAGGCAACAACGCAGAGACTCCAATACATCTCAATCGTGACATGGCTCTGCCCCTAGCAGCTGTCATTCACTCTCCCATCTTTCCCCAAACTGAAGAAGCTGGCTGATTTATGAGTTGCTCTTTTACCATCTTTCTTGAATTTTTACCGTCTTTGCTGAATACCGCTTCTTCATGCAAAATTTAGCTTTTGCCCTCAGAATTCCCAGGAGGCTAGATTTCCTTCAGGAGGGATTAGAGTCTGCATTTTTCTAGGCAATTAAAAAGGAAGAGGGGGGAAGAAAAAAAGACTAGAAAAATGCAAGGTTTTATTGTTGTGCACCATGGGTGGGGCTAGGTGACAGAGAGAGAGAGATAATTTCTCTGTGTTCATGAAAGCAGCGCCCACTTGATTTTTTTTTTTACTGACATGAGGGGTGGTCCTGCATCTCACCTCTCCTCCTGCTCTTTGTAGGCTGGGCCTCCATTGTTGTGCTACTTTCTGCCTGTGTAGGAAAGAAAAGTGTGGTTTTTCCATCACTGAGGGCTTTGCCACTACTAGCCAGTTTCTGCCAAGCGTGCACATTTCCATCCTGTTGTTATTCTCTATTTTACTCTCTGCTGTCCTTGTGAAATCCTACCTTGTCTCAAATTGTGTACATGTAAACAATGCACATGGTTGAGCGGCGTTTAATTTCTTACGTCTCTGGCAGCCTGGGGTTCAATTTTTGTTCTTCTTGTAAGAATTAAACTTTTTTTTTCCCTGGGGAACGTTTGGGTGAATTATTTTGTGCAACTGCTTACTTATCCTGTATGAACATTTGTCTTTCTTTCACCTACATCATTGTTTGCTTCAACTCTCTGTTGTGGTTTTGTGTGTGTGTGTGTATGTGTGTTGGCCTCTCTTTCCTATGCTTTATATGTGAGATTTTGTTACGCTTCAACTGGTCATCCTTTTGTTTGTTTTTGCCCTGCGTTGGTTTGCTGTGTTGTTATCACACTGTTTCTTTGATTTGGGGCATCGGACAATTCCCATTCTGAGGCCCCGCCCTCCATGTTTCTGGTCCCTCTTTCTGCCGCTGACCCACTTGCGAAACCCACTTCCTCCCATTTCTGCAACAGTATATTTAATTTATTAGTATCATTTTAAAACCTGCAGTCCTGGACAGAATCTTTTCAAAGGGCAATAATCAATCAACTTAGGATATTAGATGGATTTATGAATGCTTTATATACTAGGATCAATGCAATTCTTAAAAGGGAAAAAAAAACACCAAACAAACCAGCCAGCAATGTTTGTGCAGCAAATTATGCTTGCCTCCCGCCCTTATCCTGGGCGCAAAGGCTGAGCAGAATATATTTGAGGGGATTGTCATAGGATCGATGCTCTGATCTTCAGCTCCACCTTGGCTAAAGACAATTGCTTTCCCCTCCTCCCTTGTACTCGGCTTTGCTTGATATGGGGGGGGGGCGAATGGAGGGGGGAAGGAGGCTCTAACCAGCCAGCCAGTCAAGCTGTTTCCTTTGTAGCCCAGAGGCCACTAGAAAGACTGTATTGGAAGTCTTCTGCAGGCTGATCCTAATGAGCAGCACAAGTGAATTAATTAGAAGAAAGCCGGAACAGTGGGGAGAGGAGAGGCCTCTGGAAGTGGAACCCCTGCTAATTAGCAGGACGCCTGGGTGGGGGCATCCAGGCGATGTGGCAGATAGCCAGAGACCTCAAGGAAAAGGCTCAAGTTAGCTCAAGCATCAAGGGAATCCTTTCTCTGATGAGAGAGGGGGGTGGGTGGGCTTTCCTTAGAACTGCTTTTGTTTCATGCAACAGAAAGACCAGGATATATAGGTTGTGCTTACCAGCTTCTTCCTGTACATCCAAGGCTCCGAATGTGCCTTATATGCAGCAAATCCTCTGATCGATTTGGTGGTCTGCAACGCAAAAGAGATCCAGTGTAATTAAAGTAGTGGATCATGGACCAGGACTGTGGAGAAACAAGTCTGAAACAAAGAAACAAACACCTGCAAAGTAATGGAATCTATCATCAACCAATCCATTACCCTCCACCTAGAAACAAACAACCTACTCTCTAATAAACAATTTGGTTTCAGAAAAAAATTATCATGTAATTTACAACTTCTTTACTGCAAAAACATATGGACTACAAATCTTGATCAAGACAAAGCAATAGATGCAATTTACATAGACTTCTGTAAAGCTTTTGACTCAGTGTTACATGATAAACTTCTCCTAAAACTAAAATGCTACGGCATCTCAGGACCCCTCCACAATTGGATAACAATTTTCCTGTCAAACAGGCAACAAGTGGTCAAAATTGGCAGTGCTCTATCAAATCCTGTTCCTGTCCAAAGTGGCATTCCCCAAGGCAGCGTTCTTGGACCAACACTCTTCATATTATACATTAATGATCTCTGTGACCATATTACAAGAAATTGTGTTCTCTTTGCTGATGATGTCAAAATATTTAACACCACCAACAATACAACTACCCTTCAAAAAGACCTTGACTTTGTGTCAGAATGGTAAAAACTTGGCAACTCCAAATCTCAACCAGCAAATGTTCTGTCTTACACTGGAAAAAAGAATCTAAACACTAAATACAAACTCGATTGATATTACCTTACAGATGACCCCCCACCTGTTAAAGACCTTGGAGTTTTCATATCAAATGATCTAAGTGCCAAAGCCCACTGCAACTACATCGCAAAAAAGGCTTTAAGAGTTGTAAACCTAATCTTGCATAGTTTCTTCTCCAGAAACACTACACTACTAACCAAAGCATATAAAACATTTGCTAAACCAATTCTTGAATACAGCTCACCTATCTGGAACCCATACCAGATTACCAATACAATTGAACGTGTCCAGAAATATTTTACAAGAAGAGTTCTCCACTCCTCTGAATACAACAAAATACCTTATGCCACCAGACTTGAAATCCTGGGTTTAGAAAACTTAGAACTCCGCCGCCTCCGACAGGACCTGTGTTTAACTCATAGAATCATCTATTGCAATGTCCTTCCTGTTGAAGACTACTTCAGCTTCAATTGCAACAATACAGAGCACACAATAGATTTAAACTTAATGTCAACCACTCCAATCTTGATTGCAGAAAATATGACTTTATTAACAGAGTTGTAAATACTTGGAACACACTACCTGACTCTGTGGTCTCTTCCCAAAATCCGCAAAGCTTTAACCAAAAACTGTCTACTATTGACCTCACCCCATTCCTAAGAGGTCTGTAAGGGGCGTGCATAAGAGCACAAGAGTGCCTACCATTCCTGTCCTATTGTTTCCTTTCATTATATCCAATTAATATAGTTATTACATACTTATGCTTATATATATGCTTATAAATAGTATAGTTATTTCATGCTTATGCTTATATATACTGTTATGACAAAATAAATAAATAAATAAATAAAAGTCAAAGCCCACTTTCAACCGTAGAAGGCCTGGTCACTGCCTTTCAGCCAAAGATACCTACCGGTACCTCACAAGAATGTTGTGGGAATCAAATACAAAACGAAAGTCCTATATGAGTCACCTTGATTTTCTGGAGAACAGGTTGGGTGCAGCATGAAATAGCTAAGCTAAGCAACAGGCACAATTATAGCCTGCAACATTGTCTGCAACAAATTGCAATCTAGATAGGATGTGTACAGGGATCAGTGTGCAAGGAAACAGTTGTGCAATAAGCTGTAGCTTGCATGGATTACAGTTCTGTATGGCCACTAATATTCATCTTTCTCTCTTGGGTTTCCTACGCACAACAATTATACATGAGGCTGTACATTTGTAATTTTCAAGTTGGAACTTCTGCAATCTCTTTTGGTTTTGTCTGGCTGCCCTTCATGATAGGACTGGATGGAAAATTAAGTTGGTTCCTTTTCATTATAAATAAGTAAAATAAATATAAATTAGTATAGTATAGTATAGTATAGTATAGTATAGTATAGTATAGTATAGTATAGTATAGTATAGTATAGTATAGTATAGTATAGTATAGTATAGTATAGTATAGTATAGTATATAAATATAGTATAATAGTATATAATATAATAGTATATAATACAATTTTATATAAATATAATATAATAGTATATAAATATAGTAGTAAAAATAAGTAAAGGTGCTTTTCCAAAAGGATTTTCTTGGATTTTTTCCTTGAAAAGTTTAGCTTCTCATCCAAGAAGCTTCTCTACTTCTAACTGAATGGTGGGAAATGAAAGGATTTATATTCTTTCGAAGAATATCCAAAGAACATAAATCCTTACAGCCATTTCTCAGGCTTCAATCATTTCCCTGGCTACCTTTGTACCTGCTCGGCCAACAATTTTAGTAGCTGGGAAATTGAATGTATGTCCTTGTTCATTGCGGCATGATGCTATCAATGAGTTTGGGTCTCCTCATCTGATGGCTTGCTTGTGTTCTTGCAATCTGGTGGTTAGCTTCCTCCCTGTCGGTCCCTAGTCACAGGGGCAATGCATGCAAGGAATCCAGTAGATTATATTAGAAGTATCTCCCACTTTCAAACAATCCTTGCAATGCAGGATTTATCCTCGTATGGTAGCCTCTGGGCGGTGTGTGATGCCCACTTGCAGGTCTCAGAAGCTGCGTTCTGAGTGTGGCAGGGTGTGCCATATAGTTGGTCTTGTACCTTATTTCTTCCTTTCACTCCTTGCATTGCACAGGCAACTTGTAATAAATGCTTGTGTGTACTCATTCTACCTGAATTGTTCACATAGGTACCTGCTCCCCAGTTGTTTAGCTTGCTAGGTACTACAGTGGGGTCTCACTCTGCCATATCATGTTCTGACACAACTCTTTTTGTGTGACAGTGGACCGTTACTGTTGAAACTAAGAATGTGTGGAGCACTGGAGATCTTGCGATAAACCGTGATTTTTAGGCTCCCATCTTCCTGCCTGTTGACAAGCACATCTAACAATGGTCATTTTCTAGCTGTTTCTTCCTCTATTGTGAATTGTATGTCCGGGAAGACGGAGTTCAGTAGGGTATGAAAGTCTTTCAGTGCATTTGTTTTGATGATGACAGATGTGTCACCCACGTAGAGGCACCAAAATTTAGATATGTAGTTTTGAAGTGCATGGTATTCTAGTTTCTGCAGGACAGTTTATTCAATGACTCCCGATATTGGGGATCTCATGGGCATCCCTTTTATTTTCTCATACATTTCCCTTTGAATGTGAAGAAACTATGTTGACAGCACTGGAATTGCTTCACGATTTGTGTCTTGGTTAAGTTGTGTCTGATCTGTGTTGGACTCTTCTTCTAGTTTTCTATCTATTACTTCATACGCTAAGTATCCATCCCTCCCCACTTAGCATACATCCTGCACTATAATTGATGTTATTAATAAAGCACAGGCCAGAAGGTAGAAAGCCCAAGCTCAATGACCTCGGATTGGTAGGATATCTCACAAATTAAAATGGATGGAGAGGTTCTCCAGAGTTCTCAACTGATAAGAACCAAGCTCAAGTAGTATCACCAGGTAGCTGGCTCTACATGGATACATTGGTGAAGTTTTCCTGCACGATGTAGAAGTGGCTTTTCCAATGCGTTCTTCCAAGATGGTTTTCCCTTTCAGACTCTTGCAGTAGTTGAAGAACGGTTATAGAAAGAATAGAATAGAATAGAATAGAATAGAATAGAATAGAATAGAATAGAATAGAATAGAATAGAATTTTTATTGGCCAAGTGTGATTGGACACACAAGGAATTTGTCTTGGTGCATATGCTCTCAGTGTACATAAAAGATACCTTCATCAAAGTACAACACTTACAACACTTAATGATAGTCATAGGGTACAAATTTAATACTTAATGATATAACACTTAATGATAGTCATAGATAGTCAGTATTGGTCCTAGAAAGCAGTCTCTGAAACTTTTTAGATCCTGTTCTCAAAATCCCTGGGCTGTGGGCATCTAATACTTTCTTGGTGCATGTTAATACTGCCTCACTGGAATGAGGAACAAATTGTGCTTCCCTGGGAAACCCTGGGTTGCTTTAACCTTTATAAAGACACTTAACAAAATGCCCATCATTATGATGGATGATTGTGTGTGTGTGTGTGCCTGCGTGCATGTGCATGGCGAGAAGGAGAGGGAGAGAGAGATGGGGAAGTATTTGCACCACTCTGTATGCACAGACACAGTTTTCCCCTCTGCAACACTGAGAATGAGGAATGGCAAAGTGCTCTGGGACACATTCTATAGAGGTGCCCCTATGCACAGTGGTTCACAGAACCCAAGGGAATCACCCATCAGGTATCTGCTTCTGCTTTGAGAAGCCTTCTCTTAAAAATATGACTGCATCCTTTCATCTCTGGGGCCCCATCCTGAGATTCAAAGCACTAGGATTGGGTTTCCGTGCTGATTTATTATAATAATAATAATAATAATATTTTTATTTATAGACCGCCCTTCTCCCAAAGGACTCAGGGCGGTGTACAGCCACAAGTAAAATACAGAAAGAAAACAACAGTACAAAACTAAAAACAACCCTTAAAAAACCTATTTAATTTGGCTACTTATAGATAAAAATATTCCCACTAAAATTTACTAAAAAATTTAAAAACCCATAAATTTAATAATATAAAATCTAAAATTTAAAATTTAAGCGAGTCCAGCAAGACGAAATAAGTAGGTTTTGAGTTTGCGGCGGAAGGTCCGAAGGTCAGATATTTGTCTGAGTCCAGGGGGAAGCTCATTCCATAGGGTAGGAGCCCCCACAGAGAATTGGGTTATTTGTAGGCTGTTCTTTAATTCCCTGGGCAAATTATAACAATCCATGTAAAAAAAAAGACAATCTGAAAACAATCCATTTTTAATATATATGTGTGAATTTACAACTAATTTAGAGAAACAATAAAACAGTTAAAACTGAGGATAATATATTAATATATCATATCATACCACAGCATATCACTGCACTGCACTGCACTGCACTGCACTGCACTGCACTGCACAGCACAGCACAGCACTGCACAGCATAGCATAGCAACACAATATAAATTTCCCCAAGCTGTAAAAAATAGCTTATAGCACACAGTCTATTCCGGTCAGGCGTAAAAGATCAGGTCCACGTATCTTCCAATTAAACTGATCTATTGCTATTTATGCCTATGCACAAGAATATTGTCAACTAATGTTTAGCACCTGCTTGGACTTAGATAAGGGCCTGTAGAATTCAAGGGCGGTTGAGCTTAGTTTGCTTGTGGCTGTGAGATTTTTGGCTTGATCCCTCTTTTAACTCCACCCCCCAGATTCTGCCACTCCTCCTTCAATTCCAACTGTAATAATGATATAGAACTGGGATGAATAGAAGATAAATCTACTATTAGGTTTCTGAGAGATTTGTAGGCTACTACAGATTTCAAATCCTAATCGTTTAATTAACACTAGAGAAAAATCCTCTGCTTGTCATCAAATTGTATTGCTAGAACAATAAAAGGAAACTTGGCTTAAACAGGTGTCAATTTTTGCAAGGAATGAATGCCAGGTTCACAGGCTGAATTAATCTCTTTTTTAAAAAACCAAGATTTGTTGAATAAGCCAAGCAGGCTTAGTTCACACATCACACTAAAGCCATCAGCTAACTGGAACAGTTGATATTACAAAAGTAATTAAGTTAAAACAAAATGCATTTTGGCATTACACATCTCATTAGACCCTACTCACGCAATCTCCCGTCTGTGCAATATAAACTATGTTTCTGTATTTAACATACTAACATTTGAAATTTGCATGCTGGTCAAGTGGGTGGATTGTGACATCAAGCTAGAAAATCTAGCTCTTTTGAGGTGGAGGTACCTGCTAGGTATGGATTGCAAAAAGTTAGATGACTGCTAGAAGGTCCCAAAGAGATAAAGAAGACTCTTTCTCTTTGAATAGAATAGAACAGATTTTTTTAATTGGTCAAATGCGATTGGACACACAAGTAATTTGTCTTGGTGCATATGCTCTCAGTGTACATAAAGAAAATATACATTCATCAAGAATTCTAAGGTACAACACTTAATGATAGTCATAGGGTACAAATAAGCAATCGGGAAACAATCAATATCAATATAAATCATAACGATGCAAGCAACAAAGTTACAGTCATACAGTCATAAGGAGATGGGTGATGGGAATGATGAGAAGATTAATAGTAGTGCAGATTTAGCAATAGTTTGACAGTGTTGAGGGAATTATTTGTTTAGCATTAAAATACATAAAATAAAATTATTTATTTGTTGTTACCTAGTGGTCATCTGCATTTTTGCAGCCCAGCACTGGTAATATTTCAGTAACACATTCTCTAATCAATGATTAGTACTTTGTGCAACCTCAGATGCCAAATTCTCAGCCATATTTTGAATTCCTGTGTCTTCCAGAGTTGTTGGAATTCATTTCCCATAATCTCCCCATTAGTACCGCTGTGTTGGCAAGAAATTCTGAGAGTTGAAAAACAGTAATCCGGGAGACACTAGGTTGAAGAAGTCTGGATAAATTGTAGCTACTAAAACTTTTGAAAACGTGTTAGGGAGGAACTACAATGCTGCTTTTGTTACGTTTCCTTTGCACAAGTCAATGTGGGGCCCTTCAGTTACATTCTAGAGCACAGGTGTCAAACTCGCAGTATCACATTGCCATCACGCAGGGGTGGGTTTCAAAAATTTTAGCAAGGGGTTCACTGCCTGGTTGCTGGATGGGCGTGGCCATGGTGGGAGTGATCTAGTCAGCCTCCTGCACCATGGCGGGGGTGATGGGGGTGGCGTTTTTGCCATCTCCAGGTTCCAGAGGTTTTTCTCGAGCCTCCGGGAGGGTGAAAACAGCCTCCCCAAGCTCCGGAGGCCCTCCCGAACTTCCGGGAGGCCCGTTTTTCACCCTCACCTAGCCTCTGTGCATGCCCTGCACTTACCTACATCTGTGTGGGGATTCCTGGGAGGGGAGGGGTGGGGTGGGTGGGGCCAGCCAGGAGTTCTCTGAACTGCACAGAATCTTAGCTGGTTCTCCCGAACCCCCAGCAGCCCACCCCTGCCATCACGGGACGTTTTTCCCCTTCGCGGAGCTGGGGTGGCCATGGCCTGTGCGTGACACATCTAGCCCGCAGGCCACCAGTTTGACACCCTGTTCTAAAGGTACCGAAACATAGAAGTCAATGTATAAATCTTGAGCCCTTGGATTGGAATTATGTTCTTACCACCAATGCTATAGCAGCCAGAAATCCCTTTTATGCGGCGTGGAAGTTAAACAAATGGAAATTAAATAATACCTGCAAATGACTTCTCTACTGGGGAGGCAACCTTGCCTGAATAAGAGTCTTAATCTTCCTATTTTCCTTGGACCCACGGTGCTCGTTCTTCTGGGCCCTGTTTAAATCTGAATTCTCATCACCACAGAGACTGAGGATCCCAGGTTATTCTTTAATTCATGACTTGGTGATTTGTAATTCATGACTTCATTATTTTGATATTTAAGCCATAAGGATTTCAGAGAAATGGCCCATTTTGCAGGGCTGCTCATTAAGTGCCCCAAATTGCAAAACAATCAAAGGTCTGCTTGTCAATCACAAATGGTGACCCCCATCCTCAAATCCCATAGAGACTTCAGTTGTAATGGTATGCCTAGCATTAGCAGACAAAATAAATTGGTCTCCTGCTAGGATGCCTATCACATATTCCAAAGTGGGGCAAATATTTTTGCCCTATATGGGTCTCTGGGGCAGAAATGTTTTGATCCACCCCATCTTATTTCCACAATAAGCCTGACCCACCTCATTAATAAAGATTCTCAACATTGACACTTTTCCCCGCACCTATATTTTGCTCTTTGATTTTAATGCCTTCCCTCCTTTCCTTGTTTTATTTCTATCTCCTTTTGTTTTTACCAACTCTCATGTTCCCCAACAAATGCCACTATGACACAATACAAAATGGTGACACGTGTTTCAAAATATTCTGTGCCAACCTCTGACACTACAGGATATCTGATCTCTCTCTCTCCCTCTCTCTCTCTCTCTCTTTCTCTCTCTCTCTCCCTCTCCTGTATCATCTCGGTCTCTCTCTCATCTCTCATCTGTCCACATCTATCTATCTATCTATCTATCTATCTATCTATCTATCTATCTATCTATCTATCTATCTATCTATCTATCTATCTATCATTTCTCTCTCTCTCATCTATCTATCTACTATCTACCTATCACCCACCTATCTATCTATCTATCTATCTATCTATCTATCTATCTATCTATCTATCTATCCATCCATCCATCCATCCATCCATCCATCCATCCATCCATCCATCTATTGGATTCATGTCTTGAGCAGGGGGTTGATTTAGAAGATCTCCAAGCTCCCTTCCAGCGCTATGATTCTGTGATTCTCTCTCTCTCTCTCTCTCATCTATCTATCTATCTATCTATCTATCTATCTATCTATCTATCTATCTATCTATCTATCTATCTATCTATCTATCATCTATCTATCATTTCTCTCTCTCTCATCTATCTATCTATCTATCTATCTATCTATCTATCTATCTATCTATCTATCTATCTATCTATCTATCTATCTATCATCTATCGATCTCTACCATCTGTCTATCTACTGTATCATTTGTATCTGTCTCTCCTCATCTCTCCCTCATTAACTATCATTTATCAATCTCTATCTAAATTAAATACTGCTCATCTCATTCTCAGAATGTTATGCACAAATGCCTACTGGACACTGCCTTAAGCAATGAGCTGATACAAAGGAATCATTTAATTGTATTAGAGTCCAGAAGCAGTGTTGTTTTGTCTAAAAGTGAGAATCACATCAGAAGTGTGCATTCCTGTGTGTTTGTTTCCAGGAGCAAAAATGGCAGAGCTCTCTTTTCCTTATTTGGGCAGTGATTTCCCTCCATTGGAAGATATGCATAGATCTGACATCCCATTTCTTCTAACAAAAGCAAGAGATTGAAAGGGGGACATCCACTTATCTGAAATTATTTTTTAAAAAAGTTTTGATAATCATTCAAGATATGACTTACATTTCTTTAAGAAAATCAAGTTAAACCTTCCCCATTAGAAGATTTCTGAATAGTATACAAAAAGTCAAAACTGAGATTAACTCCCACTGCTGTTAAAGCCACCAGTAAATAAGCCCCGTCTTCTGGTTGCATTTTTGCATGAAAAACACCCTGAAATTGTTGGAATTCCACTATACAGAATTGAAAAACTGCAGCTTTCCTTGCTGCCAACTAAAAAGGTCAGTAATTCATAATGTTAGGAAGGACAGGAACCTGGAGGTATGTGGGAGATGGTTGTCCCTAGTGCTGGATGTTTTGTAAGGTACATGATTAGACAAAAATAGAAGAAAGAATGAATGGAGAACAAGGTGAAATCACAAGTGGAGCAGCACAGTAGATAGAGATATTATGTTTTAAGTGGATGAATGGAAGGCAGGCAGGGAGAAAGAGATATAGTCCAGGAAAACTAGGGGATAGAGTAACCATGGTGCATGTCCATGAACTGCTCTCTGAGCAGGAGTTTCCAATATTCTTTATTTTTTTTTTAGCAATGGGATTTTCCAATGTATTTTACTTTGGGCCACAAAAAAGTCTGAATAAAAAACTTTCACCGTCGCTTTCCTTAGAGAACGTCTGAGAACGTATCCCTGACATCAGTTTTCAGCCGTGACTCCAAAGAGAACTAACCCTAACCCTACTTTCATTTTCATTAGCCACTGAATTTCTCCATGTATTTTACATGGAGTGTGTTGTGGCTCCAGCCTCCGAACCTGGCCCCATGCCCGAAAGTGACTCTGAGAGTGAGGGGGAAGGGCCGGTAAGGCTTACCTCAGGAGCACCGATTCCTTTGGTCCGGCTCCAGGAGCCAGAACCAGGCCAGTCGGAGGACGTAATGAGGCCAACATCCCGATTCCTCCCTTCCTCAGGCTACGCCTACAGATGCAGCTGATAACCATACCAATCAAGCCTGGATCGACCCACGCTTCAGAACATTAGAGAGGCGGCGTCATCAAAGGGCAGGATGGGCCAGGTGCCCCACCCCACAGGATATATAAAGAGTTTTGGGACTGCTTTCAGTTCTACAGGAAGCAAATTAGCTGAATCGTGTCAAAGTGAACTGAAGTCTTAATCTGTTTGAACTTTTTGGCAGGCAGCTGCGTTTTCCCGGCCAGGACTGATAAGAGCCGTGTATCCACTGGCTGAAGAGTGAGAACGGAGACAGAGCAGAGTGCAAACGAACAGTTGTTTCATTTTCTTGCCTCAGAGAACCTCCAAGAATCTACCCTTGACATCAATTTTTGGCTCTGACTCCAAGGAAACCTAATCCTATCCTAACCCTAACCCTAACTATAGTTTAGTTTTCTTTGACAATGGGATTATTTCCCCATGTATTTTATTGTGGTCCACAAACAAATCTGAAGGAAAAGCTGTCATTATTGCTTTCTTTAGAGGACATATAAGAATCAATACCTAACATCAGTTTTCAACCATGACTCTGAGGAGACCTAACCTTAATCCTAATCGTAGTTTCACTTTTATTTGGCAAAGGGATTTTCCCATATATTTTACTGTGGCCCACAAAGAAGAATGAAACGCTGTCATGTTCTCTTTCCCTAGGAAACCTCTATCCCTAACTTCATTTTTCAGTCATGACTCCAAGGAGACCTAATCCTAATCCTAAACATAACTCTAATCCTAATTTTATTTTCATCGGCAATGGATTTTCTGAGGTATTTTACAGTGGTGCAAAACGAAGTTCAAACAAAAACATGTCATGCTCACTTTCCTTAGGAAACTCTCCCCTATCTTCAACATCGGTTTTCTGTCCAGACTCCAAGGAGACCTAACTCTAACTCTAACCCTAACCTGAATTTCAATTTTATTGTCAATGGGATTTTCTCATACATTTTTCTGCGTTCCAGAACGAGTGAGAACAAAGTGTGAGAACAAAGAGCTGTCAAGTTCTCTTTCTTTTAACAACCTCTAAGAATCTATCCACGACATCAGTTCTCAGCCCTGAGTCCACGGAAACCTAACATTAACCCAATTTTCATTTTTATTGGCAATGGGATTTTCCCATGCATTTTTTTGTGGTTCACAAAGAAGTTCAAACAAAATCTGTTAGGTTCTCTTTCCTAGGAAAACACTGAGAATCTGTCCCTAATATCACTTTTCAGCTCTGACTCCAAAGAGACAGAGGTGGATTTCAGCAGGTTCTGACCAGTTCTGGAGAACCAGTAGCAGAAATTTTGAGTAGTTCAGAGAACCGGTAGTAAAAATCCTGACTGGCTCTGCCCCCATCTATTCTCTGCCTCCCAAGTCCCAGCTGATAAGGGAGGGAGGGAATGGAGATTTTACAGTATCCTTCCCCTGCCACGCCCACCAAGCCACACCCACAGAACCGGTAGTAAAAACTTTTGAAACTCATTACTGGAAAGAGATCTAACCCTATCCCAACCTCTAAGTTTAGTTACATTTTCATTAGCGGTAACATTTTCTAGTGTATTTTATGGTGATCCTCAGTGAAGTTTGAACAAAAACCACCATGTTCTCAGTCCTTGGAAAACCTCTGGGAATCTATCTGTAACATTAATTTTCAGCCCTTACTCCAAGGAAACCTAATACTCACCACAACCCAAATCTTAATCTTATTTTGATTTTCATTGGCAGTGCGTTTTTGTTGTGTCTTGTCCGTTCTCACAGCAGCCGGGGCCTTCTTATCTGCTCCCGAACACGGAGGAATGTATGCCTCCCGGCCCCAGTCCTGGCTCCATGCCCAGACAAGCTGAAGAGGAGGGGGCACCTCCCGGTCCCAGCCCTGGCTCCATGCCCAAGCAGGCTGCAGAGGAGGGAGTATCCCCCGGCCCCAGCCCTGGCTCCATGCCCAGGCAAACGGAGCAGCTAGACCCCTCCCCCTCCTCCACAGCATGTGAGCCTGAGGAAAGTTTATTTCCAACAGCTGCTGATTGGAGTGACCCTCGCATCAGAAGACTGGATAGGCGGAGGCAACAGAAGGAAGGGAGGGGCAGGCCTTAATGAGTGCTGAGTCATGGAGCCACACCCCATGGCCTATATAAAGGATCTGCTTTCTGGCAGTCTCTGAGTCAGGCAAAGTCGAACTTATCTTGCTGAAGTCACTTTCTGGTCTCCTGCCTGCTCTGAGGACTTTGCTAGGACTTTGGGCAGAGCTGCAGAGGCAAGCCTGATTCGGATTTCCCTGACCCGGCCGTCAGCGGAGGAGTAGGACACGACAGTTTTCTTGTGCATTTTATAGCAGTGCACAATGAAGTTCGAATAAAAACCTGTCATGTTCACTTTCCTTAGGAAACCTCTGACAATCTATCCCTAGCATCAGTTTTATGCTCTGACATCAAGGAGATCTAAGCCTTACACTAAGCTTAATTTTAGTTTCATTTTCACTGTCAATGGGATTTTCCTGTGCATTTTACTGCAGCCCACAAAAAAGTCCAAACAAAGAGCTGTTGAATTACACTTTATTTTGAGAACCTCTAAGAATCTAACCAGAACATGAGTTCTTAGCCGTAAGTCTAAGGAGACCTAACCCTAACCTAATTTTGTTTTCATTGGCAAAGGGATTTTCCCATGTATTTTACTCTGGTACGCAGACAAATCTGAACAAAAAATTGTGATGTTCCCTTTCCTTTGAGTAAGATTGTGATGTTCCCTTTCCTCTAAGAAAATCCCATTAACAATGAAAATAAAACTAGGGTTGCATTGGCATCCTTTACTAAATCTGCACTACTATTAATCTTCTCATCGTTCTCATCACCAATCTTTTTCCACTTATGACTGTATGACTGTAACTTTGTTGCTGGTAATCCTTATGATTTATATTGATATTGATTGTTCCTGATTGCTTATTTGTACCCTATGATTATCATTAAGTGTTGTATCATTAAATGTTAAATTGTACCCTATGACCATCATTTGTGTTGTAAATGTTGTACCTTGATGAAGGTATCTTTTTTTTTATATACACTGAGAGCATATGCACCAAGACAAATTCCTTGTGTGTCCAATCACACTTGGCCAATAAATTCTATTCTATTCTATTCTATTCTATTCTATTCTATTCTATTCTATTCTATTCTATTCTATTCTATTCTATTCTTCAGTCTCAAAAGACTATGGTATCGTGCTCTGGAAAAAGATCCTAAAACAGCATCTAGTGTGACTAAAAAGGCCAATTCGAGAGTGGCAATCCCTTCCACACTGAGGGCAGATACATTCTGTCTTCTGCCCAGCTCCCAGATTTCGCTGGTTCTGGGACTGCCTCTTTGCCTCAGCCTGCCGAACAAATGTCTCTTCGAATTGGAGAAGGCCATGCTGCATCTTTAGCCTCCAAGCTGAATGATCAGAGGTCAAGGTTTCCCAGTTGTTAATGCCCATTTCCAGGGCCTTTAGGTCCCTCTTGCAGATATTCTTATATTGCAGCTATGGTCTCCCTCTGAGGCGTTTTCCCTGCACTAATTCTCCATACGGGAGATCTTTTGGAATCCGACCATCAGCCATTCTCACGACATGCCCAAGCCAGCATATAAGTCGCTGTTTCAGTAGTGTATACATGCTAGAAATTCCACCACATCCCAAGACTGCACTAATTGGAACTTTTTCATGCCAGGTGATGCCAAAAATATGTCAGAGACAGCGCACATGAAAGGTGTTCAACTTTCTCTCCTGCCGTGCGTAAAAGGTCCAAGACTCACTGCAGTAGAAGACTGCAGTACAAGAAAAACTAGGGCTAGGGTTAATTCTCCTTGGTGTCAGGGATGAAAAATGGTGTTATGCTTAGATTCCTGGAGGTTCTTTTTCGTTTGGACTCTTTTTTGGGTCACAGTGAAATACATGGGGAAATCCCATTAACAATGAGAATGAAACTAGGGTTAGGGAGGGTTGGGTTAAGGTTAGGTTTATTTCATGTCATGGCTGAAACATTTTGTTAGAATTAGATTCATGGTTGCCCCCCCCTCCCCCCAAAAAAAAGAAAGAAAGAAAAGAAAAGAAAATGTGACAGTTTTTTTATGGGACTCTTCTGGGCTGCAGTGAAATACATGGAAAAATCCCATTAACCAATAAGAATGAAACTAGGGCTAGGGTTAGGGTTAGTTAGGGTTAGGTTTCATTGCTGTCTGAGATGAAAAATGACATTAGACTTAAATTCTTGGAGGTTCTCAAAGGAAAGGGAACCTGAAAGCTTTTTGTTTAGACTCCTTTGTGGGCTGCAGTGAAATATATGGGAAAATCCCATTAACAATGAAAAATAAACTAGGATTAAGGTCAGGGTTAGGGTTAGGGTTCGTGGTTTTTTTTTGTTTTGTTTGAATTTATATCCCGCCCTTCTCCGAAGACTCAGGGCGGCTTACAGTGTATAAGGCAATAGTCTCATTCCATTTGTATATTTTTTTACAAAGTCAACTTATTGCCCCCCCAACAATCTGGGTCCTCATTTTACCTACCTTATAAAGGATGGAAGGCTGAGTCAACCTTGGGCCTGGTGGGACTCGAGCCTGCAGTAATTGTAATTGCAGGCAGCTGTGTGTTAATAACAGGCTGCATTAGCCTGTTGAGCCACTTCCCAGCCCTAAATAGTTCTATTTAATGTCAGAGTTGAAATTTTTTGTTAGACTTAGATTCTTGGTGGTTCCAAAAGAGAACGTGAAAACATTTCATTCAGACTCTTGTGGGCTGCAATGAAATACATGGGAAAACGCCATTAACAATAAAATGAAACTAGGACTAAGACAAGGATTAGGATAGGGTTAGGTCTCATTTTTGTCAGGCATGAAAAATGGTATTAGGGAGAGATTCTTGGAGGTTCTCAATGGAAAGGGAACCTGACATCTTTTTGTTTTTACAAAAAGGAAAATTCCTTTCAAACTGAAAATGAAACTAGACTTAGGTTTAGGCTTAGGGATGGAGTTAGGTTTCCCATTTTTTGACAACTTCTAAGACTATATTCCTAACACCATTTGTGAGCCCTGACTCTAAGTGATCTGTCCCCCTCCGCAGTCCGGGAGACACGAGCGATGACTTAATTAGCTGGCAACTATCAGCTCTGGCAGCAAACTAGCGAGCATCTGCCAAGTGTCTCTGTTATCTCCCTTGATGCCGATGAGTCAGCCAGGAAACCAGGAACAAACAGGACTTCAGCGCTAATTCTCCCTCTAAGCAGTTAATTTGCTTGCCACAAAGTGGTATAGCATCCCTTGCTGCTTTTATATCCTGTGGGGTGTGGCTCCATGACTCAGCACTTCCTAGGCTTGCCCCACCCCTGCTTCTGTAGTACCCGCCTCTCCTGCCTACGAAACCTAGGGTCCAGCCAGGCCTGACTGCCATCAGCTGGGTCTGGAGGCATGGCCTCGTTATCTCCTCCACCTGGCCTGCCTCTGGCTCCTGGAGCTGAGCCAGGGAAGCCGGTGCTCCAGAGGTAAGTCCTGATGGCCCTTCCCCCTCACTTTCCGAGTCATTTTCTGGCAGGGGGCCCGGCTCGGGGGGCGCAGACACAACACTAAGGCAGTGGTGAGATTCAAATAATTTAATAACCGGTTCTCTGCCTAATGATTTCTTCCAATAACCAGTTTGCCAAACTGTTCAAAAAATTAACAACCAGTTCTCCCGAAGTGGTGAGAAGTGGCTGAATCCCACCACTGCTCTAAGGAGACCTAATCCTAACCCAGTGGTGAAATATGAACTAGTTTACTACAGGTTCGCTGGCTGCGCATGCATGTTGCATGCGCCCATGCGCAGTGCGCACCATGCACCAAATGCAAGGTGCGCGCACGCAGTGCACACCTAAAAGAGGCATGGGGTAAGTAGAACAGTGCACGCAGCAGGGGGGTGATCAGCTATGGCGCACAATCTTTTTTTATACTTTTAAAAGCAATTTTTTTACAACCTATTCAGCCGAATAGGTTGTAAAAAATGTTTTTAAAAGTAAAAAAAAAGGCTCTGATGATTGCGCAGCTCAGCTGGGATTGTCAGAGCCTCTTTTTTTTACCTTTTAAAAGCATTTTTTAAAAGAAGCGGCAAGCGGGGAAGCGGGGAAGCGGGCAACCAGGCATGGGGGAGGCAGGGATTTTTGCTACCGATTCTCCGAACCACCCGCTGTCATCACTACTGGATTGGCCGATCCGGTCTGAACCGGGATCATTTCACCCCTGCCCTAATCTTAACCCTAGTATCATTTTCATTTGCAAAGTGTCCAGTTCCCTTGGCCTGGCAATACAAAAGAAAACACCCTCTGGAACCATAGAATCAGGGTTCATTCAGGCCTGAGGCTTGGCACAAAATGAGCCTGACCTGACCTGAGGTTAGCTGGTCAGCTGTCTGGAGCACTGCCATTTCCACCACTGCTGCCGAAGCTTGCCGCCCGCTGAGGCCGTCCCAGCTGTAAGATTGTTGCCGTCCGAAACGCCACCCGGATGGCCACCGCTCGGCTGTTCCTGCCACCTCGCTCTCCCTTTCCCCCTTTCCCCCTCCAGGTATGGCGAATCGGATGGGGTTTGATACTAGACTTAGGTTTAGGCTTAGGGGTGGAGTTAGGTTCCCCTCTTTGTGACAACCTGTAAAAATATATTCCTAACACCAATTGTGACCACTTTTTATTTGCATTTTTTTGTGGGCCGCAGTGAAATACATGGGCAAATCCCATTGACAATATAATGAAACCAGGATTGGTGTTAGGATTAGGGTTAGAGTTTGGTTTCCTTGGAGTCAGGGCTGAGAACTGGTGTTAGGAATAGATTCATAAAGGTTCTGAAAGGTAAGAAAATGTCACAACTTTTTATTCAGACTTTTTTTGGGCTACAGTAAAATAATGGAAAATTCCAATGGGAATGAAAATGGGGTTAATTTTATAGTTTGGTTTATTCTTGTTGTTAGGGTTAAGGTAAGGTTAGCTGTTGGATTTGAGTCAGGGTAATTGAGTTAATCCAATAAATCAATATTCACTTATTCATTTTTATTTATTTTATTTTTATTTATTTTATTTAAATTTTTATACCGCCCTTCTCCCGAAGGACTCAGGGCGGTGTACAGCCAAAGATAAAAACAGCAAGTATACAAAGTTAAAATATCAATTTAAAATTACCTATTTAAATAATAGGTAATCAAGGTAATCAAGATTCAGTTAATCATAGGTAAGCACATGCAAAGCCAGTTTTTTTTCTTTAAAGAACACCCATACCTGTTTTGCTCAATATGATATATATTAGTAGTGTTCATAACATTATTTAACAAATTGTCACAAATGAAAACAGTAGTGTCGGCCCTTTTACTTAACCTGGAGTTTTGTGTGTCCAAAACATAGGTCACTTACCTGTGCTTCGAAAATGACCTTATATTTTCTGAGGGCATAATGGCTCGAATTCCCTACAGGTATTCAGAACATAATTACTAATAAACATGGATAACGGTCCCCCACACTACAAATATGATGCTTACCTGGTAGCTGATTGTCCCTTGCAGGGTTGAAAATGCAGAGGCCAGCAGATGCCTGCTGATCCTTGAGCTGGCAGGGTAAGGTCAAAGCAAGAATAATACAGTTACCGTGAACTGGTGCTCGTGATGTCTGGGCCTCTGGTGGCTCAGACTGCTAAGACAGTCTGTTATTAACACAGCTGCTTGCAATTACTGCAGGTTCAAGTCCCACCAGGCCCAAGGTTGACTCAGCCTTCCATCCATAGGTAAAATAAGGACCCAGATTGTTGTGGGCAATAAGTTGACTTTGTATATAATATACAAATGGATGAAGACTATTGCTTAACATAGTGTAAGCCGCCCTGAATCTTCAGAGAAGGGCGGGATATAAATGCAAATTTAAAAAAAAGGGCGAGCCATTGGTTCATCTGTAGCACACTGTAATTAATATAAGCCCATGGCGTTTTTATAATAAAACAGCTCCTCCACAATTTAATTGTGAAGAAGAGGATGGATCTGTATTGCAGACAGTTGAATGAGGACAGCCGGATGCCATGACTGGACAGGTGTAAGATATGTCATCTGCCGTGACTCCAAGGCCATGAAGGTGAGAGGCAATTGTTCTCTATGAGAACTTGGTAGTGGCCAGACCCTTGCTACCTCAAGTGGCTGCGTATGATATGCTATTTGTGAAGTGGGGGTGTCAGGATCCCCAAGTTGTGCATCCTCTGGGCTTGGGGTTATTCTTCCCAGAGTTAGTGTTGGAAGCTTTTAACTTCAATGCTTACAGGTGAGTTTTGGGCAGACTCAGTGACAACCGCGGGCATCTCCCAACTCATAATGAGCAGAACACACATGGGAGAGTTACACTTTAGATCAGTGGTTCTCAACCTTTATAGTGCTGCGACCCCTTTAATACAATTCCCCACGATGTGGCGACCCCAACCTTAAAATTATTTTCGTTTTGAATTTATCGCGCCTGAAGCCGTATTGGCTAGCGATCTGAACTGCTTGCGATTGCCTTGAGGACGGAGGCATTAAAGCAGAGACTCCTCCCCTATTAAGTTTATGGCGCCTGAAGCCAGATTAGGCTAGCGATTGGGAGTGATTGCAGCTGGCTTGAGAGGGAGACATCAGAGCAAAGATTTCTCTCTTTTTTAATTCATCGCGCCTGAAGCTGAATTCGGCTAGCGATTTGAAGAGCCTGCAGCTGGCTTGTGGAGTCAACTATTGGAGCGCGATTCTTCAACTCGCAAGTATACTTCCCATATTTCCGATGGTCTTAGGCGACCCCTGGCAAATCGTCATTCGACCCCCAACAGGGTCGCGACCCACAGGTTGAGAACCGCTGCTTTAGATCTAGTTTCTACTTACCATGTGATCTGATAACGGGGAACATCACTTTCAGTCCCCTGTCATGGTCAGACCCCTGGTCACCATGACGTTAGTTGTTACCATGGGCTTGTGCAGTAAGGAGCTGCCTAAGACCCGCCTAAGGTGTCTCCTGGATCCAAGAAGTTTTCAACTGAGACTTGGAGAGTTTTCCAGCAATTTGGCTGCTGGGTTTCTAAACAACCGATGGAATTGGGAGGTGACAAAAGCAGTTAATAGGATAGTTCCTGGATGGCATGTCCTTGTCCATTCATCCAAAGTTCTCCCTGATTCAAAGAGCAGCTCTGGGAGATTGTTGTTGTTAGTTGCGAAGTCGTGTCCGACCCATCGCGACCCCATGGACAACATTCCTCCAGGCCTTCCTGTCCTCTACCATCCTCTGGAGTCCATTTAAACTCATGCCTACTGCTTCAGTGACTCCATTCAGCCACCTCGTTCTCTGTCGTTCTCTGGGAGATAGAAGGACACAATAGACATAATATAATAATAATAATAATAATAATAATAATAATAATAATAATAATAATAATAATAATAATAATAATAAGAAGAAGAAGAATAAGAATAAGAATAAGAATAAGAATAAGAATAAGAATAAGAATAAGAATAATAATAATTTAATTTGTATACCGCCCTTCTCCCGAAGGACTCAGGGCAGTGCACAGCCAGAATAAAAAACAAAGAAAACAGTACATATAATATTAAGATCAACCCCTTAAAAAACTTATTCGATTGGCCAAAAATTTTAAAATACAGTAACACTCTATAAAAATTTATAAAATTTAAAACCCATAAAAGCCAATTAAAAATTTTAAAATCAAGCCAGTCCAGCTAAACGGAATAAATAGGTTTTAAGTTCGCGGTGAAAGGTCCGAAGGTCGGATAGTTGACGAAGTCCAGGGGGAAGTTCGTTCCACAGGGTAGGAACTCCCACAGAGAAGGCCCTCCCCCTGGGGGTCGCTAGTCGACATTGCTTGGCTGACGGCACCCTAAGGAGTCCCTCTCTGTGAGAACGCACCGGTCGCTGGGAGATAGAAGATGGCAGTAGACGGTCCCGTAAATATCCTGGTCCTAAGCCATGGAGCGCTTTGAAGGTAGTCACCAATACCTTGAAGCGCACCCGGAAGACAACAGGGAGCCAGTGCAGTCTGTGCAGGATGGGTGTTACATGGGAGCTCCGAACCGCTCCCTCAATCACCCGCGCAGCCGCATTCTGGACTAGCTGGAGTCTCTGGGTGCTCTTCAAGGGGAGCCCCATGTAGAGAGCATTGCAATAGTCCAAGCGACAGGTCACGAGAGCATGAGTGACCGTGCATAGGGCATCCCGGTCCAGGAAGGGGCGCAACTGGCGAATCAGGTGAACCTGATAAAAAGCTCTCCTGGAGACGGTCATCAAATGGTCTTCGAAAGACAACCGCCCATCCAGGAGAACACCCAAGTTGCACACTCTTTCCATCGGGGCCAATGACTTGCCCCCAACAGTCAGCCGCAGCTGCAGCTGACTGTACCGGGGTGCCGGCATCCACAGCCACTCCGTCTTGGAGGGATTAAGCTTGAGCCTGTTCCTCCCCATCCAGACCCGTACGGCTTCCAGACACCGGGACAGCACTTCGATAGCTTCATTGGGGTGGCCTGGGGTGGAAAAGTACAGCTGTGTATCATCAGCGTACAGTTGGTATCTCACCCCAAAACCACTGATGATCTCGCCCAGCGGCTTCATATAGATGTTGAACAGGAGAGGCGAGAAAATCGATCCCTGCAACACCCCACACATGAGGCGCCTCGGGGTCGATCTCTGCCCCCTGTCAACACCATCTGCGTCTGGTCAGAGAGGTAGGAGGAGAACCACTGATAAACGGTGCCTCCCACTCCCAACCCCTCCAACTGGCGCAGCAGGATACCATGGTCGATGGTATCAAAAGCCGCCGAGAGAAGAGATCTAATAGGACCAGGGCCGAGGAGTAACCCTTATCCCTGGCCCTCCAGAGATCATCCACCAACGTGACCAAAGCCGTCTCCGTACTGTATCCGGGCCGGAAGCCGGACATCTACAATTCTGCAACCAAAAGATAAGGGAATGAATATTATTGAACATGGGTACAACACTTTTGGGTGTTCATTGTTTTGGAAAGAACAACAAAGCACACGTCTTCATACTTAGGTTTGCAGATTGCCATCCAGTCGCTTGTTTTGGTTATTCCCTCTTTCTTAGGGAGCAACAGATCAGGGAGACTGCCCAGTGGCTATTGGGATCTTTTTGCCAAGTTCCTTATAAACAAAAGCACTAATAATTTATTGGAGGAGTTAGAGGCTGATTGAGCTGAAGCTATGACAGGGCCGATACCTTCCAAAGACACCTGGGATTTATATGAACCTATGAGCAATTGGCAGGGTTCTCTGTAAAATATGCGCTGCCCTTGTGAGCTTGATCCTTGCCTTCATTGATTTTGGTTGCCAGGAAGGAGATGAGATGCTGAGTTCGGGTAGCAGAAATAATTCTGTGACGGAGGGGTGGTCCTTTTCTCAAGACGATTTCCCTTAAACCAACCCACATCATCAATTGCGGGCTTGTCTCCAGTCTTCCCATTTTAGCATAGCCTGTTGAGAAGAAGGTGGGACAGCAGCTGTAGGCAGTGGTGAAATCCAAATTTTTTTACTACCGGTTCTGTGGCCGTGGCTTGGTGGGCGTGGTGTGGCTTGGTGGGCATGGCAGGGGAAGGATACTGCAAAATCTCCATTTCCACCCCACTCCTGGGGGAAGGATATTGCAAAACCTCCATTCCCACCTCTCTCTGGGGCCATCCACAGGTAGTATTTGCCGGTTCTCCGAACTGCTGGATTTCACCCCTGGCTGTAGGAGGCCTGGATGAAGCAGATTTTTTTGGATGCATTCCAGGTGGTGTTGAGGCTGAGCATAGTATGGAAGCTATTAGTCTTGTAGATTAGTGGGTCTTAACCGGGAAGTATGTGCCTTCCTGGAGAGCCTAGGATATTTTAAGGGGGCCACAGGTGAAAGTCATGGCCTGGAATTTGATGTGGCAGCGGCGGCGGCAGCTGGGGGCTTCCATTTTCACAACCCCCACTGCCCCCTCTGCTGCCGCATCAAGCTCCAGACCATGATTTTCACCTATGGCCCCATAAAATATCATAGGCTGTGCTGCTCTGTGCTCTGCCACCTACTCACTCGCCTACCCACCCAACTCTCCTTCCACCTACCCACAGCTAGTTGTCCCTGTGGCGAATTGACTGTTGAGTCATCCGACAATGATTTGGCGGTGGCGAGTTGGCAGAGGTGAATTGGCAGTGACAAGCTGGTGGCAATGGCCACACCACGTTGTCCGAGACCCGAAAATCACACCTACGGAAGTTTGGAGGTTGCCCACGAACAAGGCCACTGAGCAGCAGTTCCCCCATTCTGGAAGAGCCTGCCCTGAGGTGAGTCCTTTCTTGGAAGAAAATAGAAACTGTTCTCTTCTTGTGAACCTTAATTGAAGAGTGTGACTAAATTGGAGGCATCTGTCTGGAGGGAGGGAGCAGCATGCAGAATGGCATGATATATGAGTTGTGATGTTTTACGGTATTACCAATATAATAGAATCCACCTGGAATTTGTGGAGTAGGAGAGTCATATAAATGTATGCAATAAGCAAACAAACTTGGAGGCCGTTATTCATCTTTATGTTGAAGCAACATCAGTGCTTGCAAAGAGCACCATTGGTTGATTACGCTCATCCTCTAGTCATCAAGTGTGGTCACTGAAGCATTGTTTGATGGTTCCCCCATTGTCAGCTCAATTTGTAAAGCTTTCAGTTTCTGCAAAGCACCTGAAATGTATTGGGAAAATTCCAGTCTAAATGAGCATAATACAAAGAAGGGTGAATCAGGGACCAATGTGCATTTGAGAGTTGCTGAAAAAGAAGAATAAAGTCTCATGCTGGAGTGGCAAATTCCCAAGTGTCTGTGATTTCCCGGCTTGTTGTGGAGATCAGAAAAAGACATCTTGAATAGATGATGGTTCAGTTCCACCAAAGCCACATAATTGTTGTCCATCTTGATCAGGAAACCTATACACCACCTTCTATTGCTATGCAATTTTAGGCATACCTATAAGTATCTTCAACACTTTCCAGTCTAGTATTTGTCTCACAATAAATGACACTAAGGATGTGCAAGTGCTTTGAGCTAATGAGTCTCCTCACAGAAATCAATAAAGGAAATTGTGCCTTATTGATCATATTAGATCTTACCATGGCCTTTGGTTCTATTGGCTGTGCAATGTTGCCATGATAACCGCAAGGAGAAGTATGTGTTATATTTGCTAATTCCTTACAAGGAAATCCCAGAGTGTGGTGATAAATTATTCCTGTTGAACTCCCAACTTATTTTTTTTTTATCTTACATTGAATGGCAGGGTTCATGACCTTTCGGCCATGTGTGGATTTTGAGTGATGTGGCAGGAACCATGGTCTAAAATTGGATGAAGCTGGAATAGAAATGAGATTTGATATCAATTCAATTAGCTGTTGAACAATTAGCATGGTTGTTGCCACCTACTTATTAATTTCCTTTTTTTCTTTCACATTAAAATTGACAATCAATTTGGATTTCATATTTTCACCATATTGGTGTTTTTAACGTGACAAAAATCTCTCTCAGATGGCAGGCTCCTCTGCTTGCAGCATGAACAAAAGCAATATCCCCCCCCCCAAAGTTATAGTGAGTTTGAACTACTAATGTTAATTTAATATTTTCCTTTATCCTGGAAGGAAGGAAGGAAGGAAGGAAGGAAGGAAGGAAGATTTGGTTAAAATGTGTATTGTATGAAATAAGAATCTTGAGTAAGTATTTGGTGAATTCATATTCCACACAGAGCTGGTTTGAGTAGGCAGCAGGCCATGAATAAATTCATAAATACTCCCCTCAATCTTACCATCCTCCCCACCGTTCCTCTGAACCTCCCCATGACAGGCCCACCTTCTGACCAGCAGTTCCCAGATCTATGCCACATGGATGGAGGTGAAGGTGGGGGGACTTCTCTTTTAGCGACTAAGATGGAGGGCCGGGGTTGGGGAATTGAGATGAGGGGAGCATGAAAGAAGGCAGTGACTGAGTGATGCAACCTTTTGCACTGATGTTTCTGATCCATCCATCATGGACACCCCAGAGGCAGCTGGCTGGCAATTAGACATTCACTGCCTGAAAGAGCCCCGCACCCCTGAGAAAGGCTGATGAGGCAAAGACCTTGAATCAAATGTGTATTTATGGTATGAGTTCCCCCTCCCTTACCAGCCCGGGGTCCCTCTTGGCCTGTCAATGGCCTTGCAATGAATGAAGCCATCTTCCCTTCCTATCCTGCCCACCCACCCACCCACCCCTTCTTCACCATTTGGGGCTTACGATTGTTAAAAACCGCTATCCATTACGACAGCTGAATACTTAGAGGTTCTTCAGCAACCTTTGGTAGTTAGCTTTGGCCCTAAAGCAAAAACGTACATTATTCCCATTTCAGGACTTGAAGGAAAGAGTTAAGAAATAGGAGGAGGAGGAGGAATGCTAATCCTTTGAAAAAAAATTCCTTGTCTTCCTAAGGAAACTGAGCTTTCCCAAAAATCTGAGGAATAAACACCCACACCGCACCCCTAAGAACCCCAGCACCTCAGGTTACTTGTTCCTTACATAAATGCATTGATAATTCTCTTTATTGGAAAACAGTAATTTATTAGAATAGAATACAATAACAAGAGTTGGAAGGGACCTTGGAGGTCTTCTAGTCCAACCCCCTGCCGAGGCAGGAAACCCTACACCATTTCAGACAAATGGCTATCCAACATTTTCTTAAAAATTTCCGGTGTTGGAGCATTCACAACTTCTGCAGACAAGTTGTTCCACTTATTGATTGTTCTAACTGTCAGGAAATTTCTCCTTAGTTCTAGGTTGCTTCTTTCCTTGATTAGTTTCCACCCATTGCTTCTTGTTCTACCCTCAGGTGCTTTGGAGAATAGTTTGACTCCCTCTTCTTTGTGGCAACCCCTGAGATATTGGAACACTGCAATCATGTCTCCCCTAGTCCTTCTTTTCATTAAACTAGACATACTCAATTCCTCCAGTTTTAGCCTTTAGAAAATTCTTTCAGGAGTGTAAAAGAGAGCATGGGTGACTAGCTTTCCAAAGGGGACTTTCAGTCTTCAAGCAAGTAGTCAAGTCATTGGTATGATTGTATCTGTTACCGCTGCGGGGAGGGTGGAGGTGGTATTGTGTTAAGTTTTATGCTTTGGATTTTTTTTTTATTGTTGCAATCACCCAGAGTCCCCCTATGTAAATTGGGAGGCCATATAAATTTGCTAAATAAATAAATAAACGAACAAGCAAATAAATAAATAGGAAAATGCTGATATCATTGATGATGGCCACCAGAAGCAGCAGTCTTATTAAAGGTAGTCCTTGACTTACACCCCTTCGTTTATCAACCCTTCAAAGTCACAATGGCACTGAAAAAAAGGCGACTTACAACTGGGTCTCATACTTACTACAATCACTGCAGTGTCTGTGCAGTTGTATGATCAAAATTGAGCCCTTGGCAACCGGCATGTATTTATAATTTCCATTTTGGTCGCCACAATGTAAAAAAAATGCTGAGACTCTAGAAAGAGTGCAGAGAAGAGCAACAAAGATGATTAGGGGACTGGAGGCTAAAACATATGAAGAACGGTTGCAGGAACTGGGTATGTCTAGTTTAATGAAAAGAAGGACTAGGGGAGACATGATAGCAGTGTTCCAATATCTCAGGGGTTGCCACAAAGAAGAGGGAGTCGGGCTGTTCTCCAAAGCACCTGAGGGTAGAACAAGAAGCAATGGGTGGAAACTGATCAAGGAGAGAAGCAACTTAGAACTAAGGAGAAATTTCCTGACAGTTAGAACAATCAATAAGTGGAACGACTTGCCTGCAGAAGTTGTGAATGCTCCAACACTGGAAATTTTTAAGAAAATGTTGGATAACCATCTGACTGAGATGGTGTAGGGTTTCCTGCCTGGGCAGGGGGTTGGACTAGAAGACCTCCAAGGTCCCTTCCAACTCTGTTATTATGTTATGTTACGTTACATTATGTTACGATGGTTCCGGTGTCCCAGGGTCATTGGCAACCTTTCCAGCTGGCTTCCGACAAACAAAGTTGATGGGGGAATCCAGATTTGCTTAATGGCTGCATGATTCACTTAACAACTGCAGTGATTTGCTTGACAACCATGGATAAAATGGTTATAAAATTGGACACGACTCACTTAACAACTAAGCAACACCCTTGGTTAACAACGGGAATTCTGGTCCCAAGAGTGGTTGTAAGTCAAGGACTACCTTTTTTGGATATTTATAAATGTCTAAGACATTCTGGATGTGTGATATGCAAAAATAGAAAGTACAGGTAGCCCTTTGAGGTAGGGCTACAGGTAGACCACAATTGAGCTCAAAATTTCTGTTGTTAAGTGAGACATTTGCCCCATTTTACGACCTTTGTTGTCACAGTTGTTAAGTGAATCATTGCGGTTGATAAGTTAGTAACATGGCTGTTAAGCGAACCAGGTTTCCCCATTGACTTTACTTGTCAGAAAGTCGCAAAAGGTGATCATATAATCTTGGGACACAGTAACGGTCATAAGTATGAACCAGTTGGCAAGCATCTGAATTTGATCACATGATCATGAGGAGGCTTCAAAGGGCGTAACTGTGAAAAACGGTCATAAGTCACTTTTTCAGTGCTGTTGTAGCTTTGAATGGACACTAAATGAACTGTTGTAAGTCGAAGACTACCTGTATATTCTACTGTGTCCAAAGGAAAAGAGATGTCTGCAAGCGATCGCGTGCCCCGATCCCTCTGACTTTTCCCGTTCCCCGGATGGTCAAGACCCTCAGAGCCTGGGCCTTCGTCTTATGTTATGCAACGCACGGTCCGTGGCCAATAAGGCCCCCCTAATACACGATCTTATCCAGGGGGCGCCATGGATCTTATAGGCGTTACGGAGACCTGGTTGGGCACTGAAGGGCGTGCCCTGGTCGAAATGTGCCCACGGGTTTCCGTGCATTCCATCAGCCGAGGGCCCAGGGTAGGGGTGAGGGTGGCGGTTGCTATTAAAGAGAGTCTAGAGCCGAGGAGACCACTGTACCTCAGATTGCCGGGTGTGAATCCTCTTTGTGAGATGGGGTCATAGGTGTCAGATGGGCTTGCTGGTCACGTACCTGGCTCCTTGCTGCGTGACAGCTGTCCTGCCCGAGCTCCTGGAGGTGCTTGCGGGGTGGCAGTGGAGACCCCAGACTTTTAGTCATGGGGACTTTAACTTGCCATCGCCGCCTGCCATCATCGACAGTGGCTCGGGAGTTCATGGCTTCCATGACGGCCTTGGACCTGACTCAAGTAGTGGATGGCCCCACTCACATCGGGGGTGGCACTCTGGATCTTATTTTTATCTCTGGTCAGTGGTTGAAGGATCTGGATTTGAGAGATGTAGTCATAGAACCTTTGTCATGGTCAGATCACTCTCTCCTTCGCCTGGACTTTCTGATCGCCACTCAACACCGCAGGGAGACGGAGCCACAACGTTGGTTCCGTCCCAGGCGCCTGATGGACCCGGAGAGGTTCCAGACGGAGCTTGGGCCACTTCCTGAGGGTCTGGCTCACGGCACGGCAGAGGAACTAGCCACAGCCTGGCAACGGGCTGCGGCTGGAGCTTTAGACCGTGTCAGTGCTCTGGCCTCTGACTGACCGCGCAGATCCCAACCGGCTCCTTGGTTCTCCGAGGAGCTGAGGGGATGAACGCCGGAGAAGACGCCTAGAGAGCTCCTGGAGGTCTAGCCGTTTAGAGGCTGATCGGACACTAGTTGGGTCCTATACTAGGACCTACCTGGTGGCACTGAGGGAAGCGGCGTTCTACGCCTCCTCCCTCATTGCGGCAGATAACCGCCCAGCTGCCCTGTTTTGGGTGACCCGCCTCCTTCACCAGGGGAGCGGGATGACCCATTGCAGGGACGCTGAGGAGTTTAACGGTTATCTATACGATAAAATCGTTCAGCTTCGAGACGGTCTAGACCAAAATTGCATGATTCAGATGAGGCGTCTGAGGTGGTCTTGGTGACATTTTCTGGGATGAGTTTGACCCTGTGGCTCCGAGGACATGGACAGGTTGTTGGGTAGGCTGAATGCCACCACGTGTTTACTGGACCCGTGCCTCCTGGCTGGTGCTGGCCACTCAGGAGGTGACACGAGGCTGGCTCCAGGCGATTAGTGCCTCCTTGTTGGAGGAGTCTTTCCGGCCGCCTTGAAAGAGGCGGTGGTGAGGCCCTCCTCAAAAGCCCTCCCTGGACCCGGCTGTCTTAGGTAATTATCGTCGGTCTCCAACCTCGCCTGTGGGCGAAGGTTGTAGAGAGTATGGTGGCATATCAGTTTCCCCTGCACCTGGATGAAACTGTCTATCTAGACCCGTTCCAGTCCGGTTTCCGGCCCGGCAGCACGGAGACGGCTTTGGTCGGTGGATGATCTCTGGAGGGCCAGGGATAGTTGTTCCTCTGTCCTGGTCCTATTAGACCTCTCAGCGGCTTTCGATACCATCGACCATGGTATCCTGCTGCGCCCGGTTGGAGGATTGGGAGTGGGAGGCACCGTTTATCGGTGGTTCTCCTCCTATCTCTCCGACCGTCGCAGACGGTGTTGACAGGGGGCAGAGGTCGGCCCGAGGCGCCTCACTTGTGGGTGCCGCAGGGCCGATTCTCTCGCCTTCTGTTCAACATCTATATGAAGCCGCTGGGTGAGATCATCAGTGGCTTCGTGTGAGGTACCAGCTGTACGCTGATGACACCCAGCTGTACTTTCCACACCGGCCACCCCAATGAAGCTATTGAAGTGCTGTCCCGGTGTTTGGAAGCCCGGGTCTGGATGGGAGAAACAGGCTCAAGCTCAATCCTCCAAGACAGAGTGGCTGTGGATGCCGGCATCCCGGTACAGTCAGCTGAGTCCTCGGCTGACTGTTGGGGGCAAGTCACTGGCCCCGATGGAGAGGGTGCGCAATCTGGGCGTTCTCCTGGATGAAACTGTCTATCTAGACCTGCTCCAGTCCGGTTTCCGGCCCGGTTACAGCACGGAGACGTTTTTGGTCGCAGGTGGATGATCTCTGGAGGGCCAGGGATAGTTGTTCCTCTGTCCTGGTCCTATTAGACCTCTCAGCGGCTTTCGATACCATCGACCATGGTATCCTGCTGCGCCCGGTTGGAGGATTGGGAGTGGGAGGCACCGTTTATCGGTGGTTCTCCTCCTATCTCTCCGACCGTCGCAGACGGTGTTGACAGGGGGCAGAGGTCGGCCCGAGGCGCCTCACTTGTGGGTGCCGCAGGGTCATTCTCTCGCCTTCTGTTCAACATCTATATGAAGCCGCTGGGTGAGATCATCAGTGGCTTCGTGTGAGGTACCAGCTGTCGCTGATGACACCCAGCTGTACTTCCACACCGGCCACCCCAATGAAGCTATCAAGTGCTGTCCCGGTGTTTGGAAGCCGACGGGTCTGGATGGGAGAAACAGGCTCAAGCTCAATCCTCCAAGACAGAGTGGCTGTGGATGCCGATCCCGCACAGTCAGCTGAGTCCTCGGCTGACTGTTGGGGCGCAGTCACTGGCCCCGATGGAGAGGGTGCGAATCTGGTGTTCTCCTGGATGAACAGCTGTCTTTTGAAGATCATTTGACGGCCGCCTCCAGGAGAGCTTTCCACCAGGTTCGCCTGGTGCGCCAGTTGCGCCTTTCTAGACCGGGATGCCTTATGCACGGTCACTCACGCCCGTGACGCCTCGCCTGGATTATTGCAATGCTCTCTACATGGGGCTCCCTTGAGGGGCATCCGGAGCTCAGTTAGTCCAGAATGCAGCTGCGCGGGTGATAGAGGGAGCCCTCGTGGCTCCCGTGTTACACCTATCCTGCGCAGACTGCACTGGCTACCTGTGGCCTTCCGGTGCGCTTCAAGGTGCTGGTGACAATCTTTAAAGCGCCCATGGCATAGGGCCGGGCTATTTACGGGACCGCCTACTGCTACCAAATACCTCTCACCGACCGTGCGCCTCACAGAGAGGGACTCTCAGGTGCCAGCTAGGCAGTGCTGGCGACACCCAGGAGAAGGGCCTTCTCTGTGGGGCTCCCACCCTCTGGAACGAACTCCTCCAGGACTTCGTCCAACTTCCGACCTCAACCTTTCGTCGCGAGCTTAAAACACACTTATTTATCTGCGCGGGACTGGATTAGATTTTAAAGTTATGGGTTTTAAGGGTTTTTTATTATTTATACTATTTTAAATTTGGGCAATAGAATAAGTTTTTTTATTGTTGCTTTTTAATCTGTATTTATATGTATTTTAACTGCCTGTGAACCGCCCTGAGTCCTTAGGGAGATAGGGCGGTATATAAATTTGAAAAATAAAAATAAATAATAAAATAAAAATCTATTCAAAAATCTGTTGCACTTTTACTCACTGTGCTTCTTCTGAAGTTTTTAAGATTTCACCAACGTAGGGCCTACATGTGGGTTAACACTTGTCTTTCTGTATGTTAGATGGGAATTCTGTGCGTTGGAGATCCAGAACACCTGGAGGTGAGGACTAGAGGAACATCATTTATTTCTGAGTCACAATCATTTTCAGACTTCTTTTTAAAGTAACACTCAGAGTAAAAATTCCAAAATTAATTGTGTGACACAGATAAATATGTAGAGTAAAATACTAGACTAAAGGGAACTAGAACTGAGTTCACATCTTCGTGTGGCCAAGAATTGCTGTGAGTCATAGCTGTCTCTTATCCTTACTGCTTCATCTATAAAATGGGAATATTAATTCATTATCCCAGGTTGTCATAAAGATGTCTAGGAAGAGCACTGTAAAACATTAGCATCTTGAAAGTGCCATAGAAATGATTAATAGCGATAATGTGTATGCAAATGTGGCAATTTGCATAATGTACTCCCAAAATGGCAAATTAGCATAATTTTATTTGCTCGACGGGGAATGTTTAATGCTTTCACTAAAAACACGGAGTCATCATTTTAACTAAGGTCATCAAAGGCATGGGAATTACCTCTCTTTATCCAGCCTTTTCTCAAAAAAACAAAAACCAAAAACCACCAGTGTTATATATGTAGGGTTTACTGCATTTTTCTCACGACAACCCTGTAAGGTTGACTAGACCAAGAACAGAGATTGGCTTGAAATTGCATTGGATATCTCATGACTAAACCAGAATTAAGCCTCAGTTTTAGATCCAATCTCATGCTTCCTAGATAAGAGAAACAAAACTGACTTTACAACAGTAGCTAAACTAACATGCCTAGATAGTTACTTTTTCCCAACAAATTATATTTAAGAAGGGGGAGAGCCTTCTCTGTGGGGGCACCTACCCTCTGGAATGAGCTTCCCCCAGGACTTCGACAACTTCCTGACCTCCGGACCTTTTGCCGCGAGCTGAAGACGTATCTATTCTTCCGAGCAGGACTGGCTTAAATAGGGTTTTTAAATATGGATTTTATTGGGGTTTATTTTATATTTTGTATTGTATTTTAAATTTTAGGCCATATTGAATAAGTTTTTTAAAGAGTGTTTTTATTGTAATATATGGTATTATTTTATCTGCCTGTTCACCGCCCTGAGTCCTTCGGGAGAAGGGCAGTATAAAAATTAAATAATAATAATAATAATAATAATAATAATAATAATAATAATAATATTATTAATATTATTATTATTATTATTATTGTGTGTGTGTGTGTGTGTGTGTGTGTGTGTGTATGTATTATTTCCCAACAATGAAAAAGGCTTTATTGCATATTGGTTGTACTTGTTCCACATAAAATTGGTGTCTCCTTTCAGACTATGCTTTTCTTTCAGCTAGAGATCATGTTCCTTAACTTTATATGACAACATTGTGTTGACAGAAATTTAATATTGGAGGGAGAATAGGGAATGGCCTTGAAGGACAGGAGGAAGAGTTTCTACCAAGGCAATGGTCAGATAAGAGACACTTGAGCCTGGGACAAGAAAATAATTTGAGAAAGAATCTCAGACAAGCCCCTCTCGAGTTCACACAAAAATAAAGAAAGGGGTAAACAGTCAAACTTGCAATACTTTGTCACTATAGCTGTTTCAACAAAAATAGTCTTGACCTATATGGCATTAGTTTCTTTGTCTGGTCTATCTTGTTAGGCTGACAAATATACCAGTACTTCAAGGTTCCCTACGTCCACACAAACCCTAACTGTGTTTCTTAGTTTTTTACTAGGCAAATATATTTATTATTCCCTTTGTTCACACAGTTTTCTCCAGCCTAATATCCCCAAGACATGTTAGAAAAATTCCCATGAACCTTAACCAAGTTTGTGGAAGCTAAAATCCTGAAGAGTAGTAGCTTGGGAAAGTTAATTCTGTTTTCTTTCTCTTCTCACACTTGGTTTCATCTGCAGCTTATCCATCTCTAACTGTATTGTACACTCCAAAGTTCAGGGACCCATCACATTATTTTACAAAAGCAGCATAGGGACCAAGAAAGCCAAGCAATTCCGTGTAATAATGAATGTGGAGGATTCATTGTGTTGCAAATGCAACAAAATTAGAACAAAATGGATGGGTGGGGGACATTGAGAAACAACAATGGGTCTCTACATCCTAAAGATGTATCTTCAGGTTAAATATAGGGCAGGGCAGGGCAGGACAGGGCAGGGCAGGGCAGGGCAGGCAAGTGAGGCAAGGCAAGTGACTTCAGAGCACAAAGGCAAGGCAAGTAAAGGCAAGGCAGGCATAACAGGACAAAGTTCACAGAATGTGTATACATATTTATATGCAGTCAGTCCTGCTTACATATAATTTATAGTTTACTGGAGAACAAATTGGCTACTTGGAACTTTCAAACCTGAGCATTCCAATGGGGAGGTGAGAACACAACGCAGCGTTTTATTGCACTTTGTTACTGCAAAATAATAAATACCCCTCCCTGCCTCATCCAACTTAGCACATTTGTTTCAGTTAATAGTGTTCTCTGGAAAGTGATAATCTATCTCTCCCAAATTCATATAACAGTGTAAGATTTTAAGCAAGCTCAGATGAGAACTTTGTTATCTACCCTGAGCCCCAAATGGGAATGTTTTTATTATATTTTTTGTCAAATTTAGAAACTACCTATTTCACATAGGGACTTTGGGTGATGTAAAATTAAATGTTCAAAATCTAAAAACTGAATATAAAAATTTAAAATAGAGACAAAGATAGTAAAATTCAACATGAAAAGGTAACTAAAAGGTGGGAGAGGATTCAACTAACTTGATACATGCTCCATAGTTGTAAGTTCCAAGTGATGTTCACCTGGCCAGGATTGTAAAACTCAAGGCTCAGGCTGGATCCACCCATGGCGTATATAGATCACCCTCAGGGCCCCACACAAAGGACTGGCCTGCAGCCTCTGCCAATATGGTGCCTGAAAGGAAGGAAGGAAGGAAGGAAGGAAGGAAGGAAGGAGGAAGGAAGGAAGAAGGAAGGAAGGAAGTGTTATGTATTAACAGTTGTACCTTTAAATATTTGAGCGGAAATCAGCACGTTGCTGATTGGAAGCCCTCAGAACTGTATAAAGGAGAGTTTTCCCCAGCCTGTTGCTGGGTTCACCATATTAAAGAGCTGTTGTCACTACCTGGTCTCCAGCCTCGTTACTTCCAGAACTTAACATTGGCGACGAAGGTGGGATCTCGAGGCTAAGGAGAACCAGAACCGAGCTGACGATAGTTCGAACCCAGCCAGGGGCAGAAAAGCGGAAATGGCAAACACGCCACCCGCACCGCGGTCAAGGAGAAATGGGGAACATATGACTTCTAGAAAGCCAAAGCGAACTACAGGATTCCTGATAACCGCAAACGGCTTACTTCTTAAGCCATTGTGGGCCGGAGGTCATCGAGATCGGAAGCCCTGGCAGAGCGCCCGATACAATCGGTATCATGGACTCTGCAGACTTTGCTGAAGAACCATTTCGGCCGTCAAATACGTGCAGCGGTTTGAATTCGAGAACGAGACAGATGGAGGCGAATCGGTGACTACATGGCCGCTTTAAGAAGGCGTCCAAGGACTGGATACGAGACCTGGACGAGGTGCTACTCGACAACTCGTCCGAGGGGTCAAGGACATCCGGCTCACGGCGGCTGCTAGCCAAAAACCTGACACTAGCGCTCTGCGAAGCCAGAGCAATTGTCTACTAAAGCAGCAGACCCTGCAAAGCCTCTTCAATCCAAGAAGGCGGAAGCCAACGAGTACACCAGGAGGAGATTCAGTCCGAATCCGACGAGCGAGATGAGGAAGGGTATGCCGAGAAACGCGCACATGGAGGACCGCGGAGTGGAAGCTGCGGAGGCACAGCGCCAACGCTGCAGGTTTAAAGACGAACATGCGTGTGGAAGAAAGGGCACTTAGCTCAGGTCTGCAGGCCCAACCTTCCGCCGAAAATTCAAATCGGCCAATCAGAGCGGAACCGGAAAGGCGCATTGGCTCAAACAAGAAAGCGCGAAGTCTAACCAAACGACTGTCATTATAGGCGCGCCTCTACCAAAGTGGAGAAGAAGATCTTCACCAAGCCCAAGATAGGGAGTTCGGTGCAGGCTTGAAAGGATCAGCGATCACCATCATGTCCTGGGACACTTTGGCGAAGTCGCTGCCGTCGCGGCGCCACCTGCAAATTTAAGCAAGCTCAGATGAGAACTTTGTTATCTACCCTGAGCCCCAAATGGGAATGTTTTTATTATATTTTTTGTCAAATTTAGAAACTACCTATTTCACATAGGGACTTTGGGTGATGTAAAATTAAATGTTCAAAATCTAAAAACTGAATATAAAAATTTAAAATAGAGACAAAGATAGTAAAATTCAACATGAAAAAGTAACTAAAAGATGGGAGGAGGACCTTCAGCACTAACCAACCCCACAGATACATGCTCCATAGTTGTAAGTTCCAAGTGATGTTCACCTAGCCCAGGATTGTAAAACTCAAGGCTCGCAGGCTGGATCCGGGCCGCAGCGTATATAGATCTGGCCCTCAGGGCCACCCTGGAAACAGCAAAGGACTGGCCTGCAGTGCCTCTGCCAGCGAATATGGTGCCTGGGGAAAGGAAGGAAGGAAGGAAGGAAGGAAGGAAGGAAGGAAGGAAGGAAGGAAGGAAGGAAGGAAGGAAGGAAGTGTTATGTATTAACAGTTGTACCTTTAAATATTTGAGCGGGAAATCAGCACGTTGCTGATTGGACGAAGCCTCCTACAGAACTGTATAAAAGGAGAGGTTTTTCCCCCAGCCTGTTGCTGGGTTCACCATATATTAAAGAGCTGTTGTCACTATCCTGGTCTCCAGCCTCGTTACTTCCAGAACATAACATTGGCGACGAAGGTGGGATCTCGAGGCTAAGGAGAACCAGAACCGAGCTGAAGCACGATAGCCGAACCCAGCAAACTCAGGGCAGAAGCGGAAATGGCAAACTCCGCCCGCACCGTACAACCCGGCAAGGAGAAATGGGGAACATATGACCCGTTTGAAAGCTTTCTAAACCAACGAACTACAGGATCCTGATAACCATAGGGCTTACTTCTTAAGCCATTGCGGAGGTCATCGAGATCGCGGAAGCCCTGGCAGAGCCAACGCCGATACAATCGGTATCGTGGCCGACTCTGCAGACTTTGCTGAAGAACCATTTCGCCACGCGCCGTCCAAATCGTGCAGCGGTTTGAATTCGGGACGTAGACAGATGGGCGAGTCCGCCGGTGACTACATGGCCGCTTTAAGAAGGCGTCCAAGGACTGCGGATACCGAGACCTGGGCGAGGTGCTACTCGAGCAACTCATCCGAGGTCAAGGACATCCGCCTGCGGCGACGGCTGCTAGCCAAAACAACCTGACACTAGCCACGCTCTGGGCGAAGCCAGAGCACATGAAATGTCATAAAGCAGCAGAGACCCTGCAAAGCCTCTTCAATCCAAAGGCGGCGCAAAGCCAACGCCCAGGAGGAGATTCAGTCCGAATCCGAAGGTGAGGCGAGATGAGGAAGGGTCTGCCGGACCGAAGCGCGACACTGAGGACCGTGGCGAGTCACGGAAGCTGCGGAGGCAGCACCAGCGCCAACGCTGCAGGTTTAAAGACGCAACATGCGGCGGTGTGGGAAGAAAGGACACTTAGCTCAGGTTTGCAGGCGGCCCAACCTTCCGCCGAAAATTCAAATCGGCCAATCAAAGCGGAACCGGAAAGGCGGCCCGCGATTGGCTCAAACAAGAAAGGCGCGGTCTAACCAAACGACTGTCATTATAGGCGCGCCTCAACCAAAGTGGAAAGAAGATCTTCACCAAAGCCCAAGATAGAGGGAGTGGTGCAGGCTTGAAGTAGACACGGGATCAGCGATCACCATCATGTCCTGGGACACTTTGGCGAAGTCGCTGCCGTCCGTCGCGGCGCCACCTGCAAGCACAGCTACGAGTCCACGACTACCAGGGAATCGCATCCCTGTTCGAGGACCACCTCCGTCCGAGTCAGTATGGCCCACACAAAGACCCTGCCCATCACGATCGTCGAAGGAACTCTGCCCAGTCTGTTGGGACTAGACTGGTTTCGTGCCCTGGGCATGGGAGTGACTGGCATCTACAGAAGTGACTGTAACCTGAAAGACATTCTCTTTAACGAGTTCGAAGATGTCTTCAAGGACTGCCTGGGCAAGTACAAGGGACCCCTATTTCCTTCAACTTAGACCCCAGGTAGCCCCATTAGGCTTAAGGCGAGGAGAGTCCTTTGCCCTAAAACCAAAATTGATAAGGAGCTGGACAAGCTCATAAATCAGGGATTTTGGTGCCAGTCGATCACGCAAAGTGGGAGGCGTAATCGTCACCCCATCAAACCGGACGGGTCAATTAGAATTTGCGCTGACTACAAGGCGGCGCTTAACAAAGCCTTACAGAAAAGCGCTTACCGGTTCCGTGGTGCAACACTTATTGCACTCTTTGGGGCAAGGGCAAGTCTTTGCAAAGTTAGACTTGGCCCAAGCCTACCAACAACTGCCAGTGACGCCCGCACAGCGAAGCCCAAGCGATTGTGGCACAGGGGGCCTTCAAGTGCACCCGACTGCAATTTGAAAGACATTCTCTTTAACGAGTTCGAAGATGTCTTCAAGGACTGCCTGGGCAAGTACAAGGGACCCCTATTTCCTTCAACTTAGACCCCAGGTAGCCCCATTAGGCTTAAGGCGAGGAGGTCCCTTTTGCCCTAAAACCAAAAATTGATAAGGAGCTGGACAAGCTCATAAATCAGGGATTTTGGTGCCAGTCGATCACGCAAAGTGGGAGGCGCCAATCGTCACCCCATCAAACCGGACGGGTCAATTAGAATTTGCGCTGACTACAAGGCGGCGCTTAACAAAGCCTTACAGAAAAGCGCTTACCGGTTCCGTGGTGCAACACTTATTGCACTCTTTGGGGCAAGGCAAGTCTTTGCAAAGTTAGACTTGGCCCAAGCCTACCAACAACTGCCAGTAGGCGCCCGCACAGCGAAGCCCAAGCGATTGTGCGCACAGGGGCCTTCAAGTGCACCGATTGCAATTTGGGGTCAGTGTGGCACCAGGGCTGTTCCAAAACCTGATGGAACGACTACTGCAGGGCTCCCAGGGTAGTTCCTACTTGATGATGTCCTAATTTCAGGGAAAACATGGAGGAATTGGGGAGCGTTTAAGAAAGGTCTTGAGCATTTTCGGACAGCGGTTAAAAGTCAAGACAAACAAATGCCAGATAGGGGTCGAATCGGTCGATTTCTTGGGCTACGGATAGACAAGAAAATTCACCCTACTGAGAGCAAGGTTAAGGCAATTAGGAAGGCTCCAGCGCCCAAAAACAAAGCAGAGCTGCAGGCATTCCTGGGATTGGTTAATTTTCTGCGGTCTTTTAAAGAACAAAGCAACCGTTGGAACCGCTGCATAGGCTCTTAGGAAAAATACTGTTTGGTCTTGGGAAAGTCAGAAAATAGGGCTTTTGAAGCAGTAAAGAACCTGCTCTCAAGTGATAGCCTGCTCATCCAATATCACGACTCATTACCCCTAGTGCTGGTTTGCGATGCCTCCCCTTATGGGGTGGGGCTGTACTCAGCCATAGACTTCAAAGCGGCACAGAAGCCCCTATAGCGTTCTACTCTAGAGCGATGTCCTCCCCAGAGGAACTACAGCCAATTAGACAAAGAAGCACTAGCCATTGTATCAGGGGTCAAAAATTCCATGAGTATGTCTTTGGGCGGAATTTTGAAATCGTGACTGACCACAGACCGCTACTAGGATTACTGGCTGGCGACCGCCAACGCCTGTGGCACTTTCGCCACGCTTGACCCGATGGACTATATTTTTGGCAGCTTACTCATACAAGCTGCAGCATCGACCAGGAAAGAAGTGGGGCATGCAGGCGCGTTGAGCCGATGCCCACTGCCAGGGCGACCGAAGACCCCACTCCGGGGACGCCCATCCTCCTTATTGACTCGTTGGACTCTGGCCCAGTCACATCTAAGGAAGTGGCTCGGGCATCATACCGGGACATTGTGTTAAGGACTGTACTCGGTTGGGTACAGAGAGGGTGGCCCGCTGCGGTGAGCAGTTCAAAGAATTTGTTAAAAGCGTGATGAGCTCTCGGCTCAAGGGGTGCCTGTTATGGGGTGATCGTGTAATAATTCCTGTTAAGTTAAGGGAAAGGTATTGGACCTCCTCCACGAGGTCACCCAGGCATCGTAAGGATGAAGGGTTAGCTAGAAGCTATGTATGGTGGCCACTCATGGACGAGATTGCTGAGAGGGTAGGGAAATGCCAAGCTTGCCAAGAGTCCAGACCGCTACCCCAACAGCCCCAGTCAGAGAATGGGAAAAGCCCCAAGGGCCTTGGTCAAGAATCCACATTGACTTTGCTGGCCCTTTCACGGCCAAACGTTCCTAGTGGTGGTGGGCGCATTTTCCAAATGGTTGGAGATCATACTCATGAAGTCCACCACGGCCGAGCAGTAATCGCAACCCTCGCCACCTATTCGCAACTCACGGGTTGCGGACACTCTGGTGTCCGACAATGAGCCCAATTCACGGCAGCCCAGTTTGAAGAATACCTGGCAGAGGAAGGCATCCGACATGCCCTCTCTGCCTTTCCACCCTCGTCGAATGGCCTTGCAGGCGTTCCGTCCGGGCGCTAAGGAGGCGTGTCCAGGCTCAAGCCAGGTGACTGGCAAACAAAAATAGACTTTCCTAGCCGTCCAGCACAGAACCCCAAGCACAGCCACTGGGAAAAGCCCAGCGAATTGCTAATGGGACGAAACTCCGGTGCCCACTTGACCGTTTGAACCCCATTACACACCGAGGGTTACAAGGGGAACTAGAAAAGACAAGGAAATGAGCATAGGCGACCGGGTGTGGGCCCGAAACTATGGGGCGGCCCAAGTTGGGTCGCAGGACAAGTAACAAAGATAACAGGCCCAAAATCGTGCGTGGTAGAGCTACCAGACAACCGAGTGTGGGCGCCACATAGATCAGTTAAGAAGCGAATAACTGACCAAACCAAACCAATAGAGACAGGTAATGACCAATACCACTTTGAATCCACAGCTGACAATGACCGGGAGGCGCAAGACTTAGCTGAGGTCCCAGAGTTCCAGCGGCGCCATCAGGTCCCGAGGAAAACAGCAGGAAAATTCAAAATTAATCCAAGGCGGATGGCCAAGAAAAAGAGTCGGCCAATAATCCGGGCCCGATGGCCCAGAGAAAGAGCTGGGAGGAAAACAGCCCCTCCGACCAGCTCAAAACACCACCCAGAACTGAACCGCGCAGGTCAGAAAGAACTAGGAGACGCCCAGGTTATTTGCGTGACTACGTCGAAAAATAACATGTAAATAAATATGTAAATAGAGACAAAGTGTTTTCTGGGAGGGGAGGAGTGTTATGTATTAACAGTTGTACCTTTAAATATTTGAGCGGGAAATCAGCACGTTGCTGATTGGACGAAGCCTCATACAGAACTGTATAAAAGGAGAGGTTTTTCCCCCAGCCTGTTGCTGGGTTCACCATATATTAAAGAGCTGTTGTCACTATCCTGGTCTCCAGCCTCGTTACTTCCAGAACTTAACAGGAAGGAAGGTAGGAAGGAAGATTATAATGTGAGGAAGGGTCTGAGAAAAGTCCTGCCTTAGCACTTGGCCACCACAGGCATCCCCAACACGAGTGACGTCGAGCTGCCTGTGCCCACACACACCCCGGCTGCCCCCCCAGCCCCCGAGATCAAACACAACCCTGATGCGGCCCTCAATGAAATTGAGTTTGACACTCGGGATCTAGCCTATCCCTTTATAACAGGACAACTGAAGTAGGAAGTATAAAATTCAGAAGATCTCCTTTCCTTATCGGAATATTTTGCGACTGCTCTGCTTTTGTATACACATCATCCCAAAGGTTACACATTTCCAAAAGGCAACTGGACTATCCTGGGTTTTTTTTTTCCTTGAAAGCATTTTCCTTCTTGTCCAAGAAGCTTCTTCTGTTCTGACTGGTGGGGAATGGATTTATATTCTCTGCAGTCATCTGGTCTTTAGCACTCTGAAGGTCGGTTATTAGCTCTTTGGGAGTTGTTGAGGCCACTTGGGCATTTATCTGTATCCTCAGAGTCGCCTGAATCAGAGTGCAAATGGGTGTGGAACCTTCAGTTTTAATGTAACTGAAGAAGCTCCTTTGGGACAACCATGATCTGGATGATTGAGAATCGCCATAGACCTTTACAGGCAAATGGTATGGTCAGCTGAATCCAATGGCAAGACACTTCCCATGGTAAATTTGGAGATGGGATATGATTCTTCTCCTCTTGGACTTGGAAAAGTGAATGCTTTCGACTCGTAGAATAGCCTTTCCCGATCTCTAATCGGGGACTGCAATTCCCAAAATTTCAAAAACTGGGAAATTTGGTTGTTTCAATATAGCTGGAGAGCACCAAGATAAGAAAGGATGGAGAAAAAGAATAAAGTGAAGTCAGTGAGGGAAATTTCCAAGTATCTCGGATCCTGCACGTGTATTTTTGTATTATGGATTTAGGAGGATTAAGTCTACTGGATCCAATATTTGTTAAGAAACAGGGAGAAGAAAGTGTTTTCTTTTGAGATAACACAACAAATTGGAATGAGATTAATGGCTAGTGCTGGAATTTGGCAGTGTTTCCTGGAAATAATCTGCTGTGGTTCACAGACCATAATTACGAAAATTGGGGAAGGCATAGTGGAAGAAATGTAAGTAACATAAATAGCCTAGCACTTTTAAATATGTCTTTATCAAGCCAGATTTAATACTAACAGACAAATCAAATCAATACAAAAACATATCCATATTAGGAAAGGCTTGATATGCTAAAGAAAGCTATTAAGAGACAATAGAGATCAATCCAGAATCTAGGATTGTACAATCCATATAAAAATGGGTGTAGAATTATTCTGAAGGGAATTATCAGATGCCTTATATGATACACCTTGTCAAAATATTTTTTTCTAATTAAGCATGTTGTCTGAATTTACCACTTTACATTTATTTATTGGAGACATTTTTATTCTGCTTAAAATACTTCCAGAATTATTTGTTTACACTACAGACAACAAAACTTGTTTTCCTTACCTAGGTCTATACAGGCAGAGGCACAAAAGGAAAGCAGGATGGAGAGGGAAAAGGGAACAAAAGGAGCCCAAGTATCCATTCTTAAGCTGTAATATTTTTTTATTACCATCTGGAATGTTTTAGGGAGAGGAAGAGACAACTGAAGTTCTTCTAGCAGTACAGGTAGTCTTGACATACGACCACAATTGATCCCAAAAATTCTGTTGCTAAGTGAGACATTTGTTAAGTGAGTTTTGCCCCATTTTACAATCTTTCTTGCCACAGTTGTTCAGTGAATCACTGTAGTTGTTAAATTACTAACATGGTTGTTAAGTGAATCTGGCTTCCCCCATTGACTTTGCTTGTCAGAAGGTCACGAAAGGAGGTCACATGTCCCTGGGACGGTTGAACCGTCATAAATATGAGTCAGCTGCCAAGCATCTGAATTTTGATCACATGGCAATGAGGATGCTGCAATGGTTGTGTGGAAAAACAGTCATAAGTCCCTTTTTTCAGTGATGTTGTAACTTTAAACAGTCACTAAATGAATTGTTATAAGCCAAGGACTACTTATATTACAAATTTTGATTGGACGCAACATACCAAAAACAAAACTGGCATGCATCTTCAGAATATAATGTTTTCATGTCAGAAACAGAGATTGGCCCTAATGTCAAGACGTTCATGAGAGGAAAAATCCTCTCAAATATAGGGTTTTACTAGTTACAATATTTGTTATTAACTTCTGTTTGCTTGCAGGACAGGGTGGTAAGATTAATGAGGAGCATATTCTACAATGCACCACATAATAGATTACATCTAATTTGTACTGAGGTTTTTAAGAATGTAATGGTAAATCACTGAAGCGGAAACATGGGTGGTCCCTAAACAAATGCATGAAATCTTTCAGTTTATCAAGGGATAGATCCACGTCCCATATGCTTAAGCTAAGGTGTGAACTTCCCACTCCCTACCCAGTTTCTTGGACTTTTATAATAGTCTGAGGCTGCATTGTGACATTGTCTAAATGAGGGGTCAGGTGAATTTCTGGACTATTTTGGCCTCTGGTGTGCTGGTGCCTGAGGCTCCATTTCTGCAGTCACTGACTTCCTTTTCTTTCTCTCAATATAATAATAGTGGTAAAATGTAGGAATAAGTTTCTTTGCAAGTGGGAAGAGGTAGCTCATCTTGGGAGCAGAAATGTGTTGGAATGACAAACTCTGGTACACTGAGTGCCTCCTGATCTTCTTTAAATCAATCTAGTAAGGAATTCCACACTCTCATCTTGAATGCTTTCAAGGAGGAAGAATAGCTAAAGACAAAAACCGAGTGCACGTATGAAACGAATTAACAATGTGCTTTTTTGGTTGTAGCTTACATGTACATGTTAAATGTGAATTCAGGTATGGTTTGTCCAATAAACTATAATTAAAACAATATGGTTAAAACAAACAATGGCTTAGTATGGTATGTGACTCCAGCTATCTTAATACTATATTTTTATGTTTTTGTTCTTGGTTGTTGAAGGAGACTGACTTTTGATAGAATAGAATAGAATAGAATAGAATAAAAAATTTTATTGGCCAAGCGTGATTGGACACACAAGGAATTTGTCTTGGTGCATACGCTCTCAGTGTACATAAAGAAAAGATATGTTTATCAAGAATCATAAGGTACAACACCTAATGATAGTCATAGGGTACAAATAAGCAGTCAGGAACCAATCAATATCAGTACAAATCGTAAGGATACAAGCAACAGTTACAATCATGCAGTCATAAGTGGAAGGAGATGGGTGATGGGAACGATGAGAAGATTATTGTAATAGCAGTGCAGATTTAGTAACTAGTTTGACAGTGTTGAGGGAATTATTTGTTTAGCAGAGTGATGGCGTTTGGGAAAAAACTGTTCTTGTGTCTAGTTGTGCAGTGCTCTATAGCGTCGTTTTGAGGCTAGGAGTTGAAATAGTTTATGTCCAGGATGTGAGGGGTCTGTAAATATTTTCACAGCCCTCTTTTTGACTTGTGCAGTATACAGGTCCTAAATGGAAGGTAGGTTGGTAGCCATTGTTTTATTTTTCCTGCAGTTCTAATTATCCTCTGAAGTCTGTGTCTGTCTTGCTGGGTTGCAGAATCAAACCAGACAGTTATGAGAAACAATAACAATAAGAGGTTTTGTTTACTTTTTTGCAGTCAGAGAACAGAAGCAGAACAGATCAGTTTTTCCCACTCCATTGTCTTCTAGAGGTTTTGGACAATGACTTCCTAATTCTCTGTACTAATGGTGGGACAAGATTGTAAAGGAACATCAGGCAATTAATCCATCTATTTCAAAGATGGGGAACTTCTGCCTGTTTACATTACAATGATTGGAGATAATTGTAATCCAGATACATTTGAAGGATCACACCTTGTGAAACCCTGATTCTTGTCTTGCTACTGTAGTCAAGTCAACCCTGCTATGACTGGGAGTAGTTCTCCAGTGTCTTGGAGAATTTTCATTTTATGAAATCATTTTAAATGGAAAAGCTGGAGTTCAAACCTATGTAGGAGCCACTGTTGGCAAAATACATTTTTCTTCCTCAGCTGCAGCCTTTTCCAATTCGCACTTTATGGATTTTGTTTTGAACACTTACATCTCATTTTCTGAATAAGCAGGTGGTATATAGTTATCACCTTTAACATCCCTATTCTTAAGCTTGATGTAGGACAAAGAAGGAATGTCCCTTAGCTCAGCTAGTTGTTTGGTTAGATTTGCTGCTGAACAGTTCCCTTGTGCACAGTGGCTGCTGGAAGAAGGAAGCCTCAAATCGGGATTATAACATAATCTTTTACACTTTTCTCCTCAAAGGAATTATTTCAAAACAACCCAGGTTACCAAATATTGGCAGGTAAACACAGGAAAAACTTCTGAACTTCTCAAAGTATCACAGTGGCTAACCTCTGGAGACAGAAATCTGTCCTATAACAAGCAAAATGATTGGGCTTTTATTTCTTGAAAAAAGAGATTCTCCCCCTCCACCAAAAGGGGCAGCTCTAGAGAGTTGTGCCCTGACATTACCTCTAGATCAGGGGTAAAATGTAATTTTTTTTACTACCGGTTCTGTGGGCGTGGCTTGGTGGGGGTAATGTGACTGGGTGGGCATGGCCAACTTTTTTTTTTTTACTTTTAAAAGCATTTTTTCTACAACCTCTTGGGCCGAAGAGCTTGTAGAAAAAATGCTTTGAAAGGATTCTGACAATCCCAGCTGAGCTGCGCAATCATCAGAGGCTTTTTTTTTTACTTTTAAAAGCATTTTTTTGGCTGAAGAAAAAATGCTTTTAAAAGTAAAAAAAGCTCTGATGATCGCGCGGCTCAGCTGGGCATGGGGGAGGGAAGGAGGGGGCAGGGTTTTTTGATATCGGTTCTTCAAGCCACCCGCCACCATCGCTACCGGATCGGGAGCATTTCACCCCTGCTCTAGATGGGTGTTACTCTGAAGTTGCCTCTAGATGGGTGTCACTCTGAAATTGCCTGTAGATGGTTATCACTATGAATTTGCCTTTAGATGGGTGTCACTCTGAAGTTACCTGTAGATGGGTGTTACTCTGAATTTGCCTCTAGATGGGTGTCACTCTGAAGTTGCCTCTAGATGGGTGTCACTCTGAAGTTGCCTCTAGATGGGTGTCACTCTGAAGTTGCCTGTAGATTGGTGTCACTTTGAAGTTGCCTCTAGATGGGTGTCACTCTGAAGTTACCTGTAGATGGGTGTTACTCTGAATTTTTTTTTTAATTTACATTTATATCCCGCCCTTCTCCGAAGACTCAGGGCGGCTTACAGTGTGTAAGGCAATAGTCTCATTCTATTTGTATATTTACAAAGTCAACTTATTGCCTCCCCAATAATCTGGGTCCTCATTTTACCTACCTTATAAAGGATGGAAGGCTGAGTCAACCTTGGGCCTGGTGGGACTAGAACCTGCAGCAATTGCAGGCAGCTGTGTCTTAATAACAGGCTATCTTACAGCCTGAGCGACCACGGCCCTTATTTGCCTCTAGATGGGTGTCACTCTGAAGTTGTCTCTAGATGGGTGTCACTCTGAAGTTGCCTATAGATGGGTGTCACGCTGAAGTTGCCTCTAGATTGGTGTCACTCTGAAGTTGCCTGTAAATGGGTGTCACTCTGAAGTTGCCTCTAGATAGGTGTCACTCTGAAGTTGCCTCTAGATTGGTGTCACTCTGAAGTTGCCTGTAAATGGGTGTCACTTTGAAGTTGCCTCTAGATGGGTGTCACTCTGAAGTTGTCTCTAGATGGGTGTCACTCTGAAGTTGTTTCTAGATGGGTGTCACTCTGAATTTGCCTCTAGATGGATGTCACTCTGAAGTTGTCTCTAGATGGGTGTCACTCTGAAGTTGCTTATAGATGGGTGTCACTCTGAAGTTGCCTGTAGATGGGTGTCACTCTGAAGTTGCCTGTAGATGGGTGTCACTTTGAAGTTGCCTGTAGATGGGTGTCACTCTGAAGTTGCCTGTAGATGGGTGTCACTCTGAAGTTGTCTCTAGATGGGTGTCACTCTGAAGTTACCTGTAGATGGGTGTTACTCTGAATTTTTTTTTTTTATTTACATTTATATCCCGCCCTTCTCCGAAGACTCAGGGCGGCTTACAGTGTGTAAGGCAATAGTCTCATTCTATTTGTATATTTACAAAGTCAACTTATTGCCTCCCCAATAATCTGGGTCCTCATTTTACCTACCTTATAAAGGATGGAAGGCTGAGTCAACCTTGGGCCTGGTGGGACTAGAACCTGCAGCAATTGCAGGCAGCTGTGTCTTAATAACAGGCTATCTTACAGCCTGAGCGACCACGGCCCTTATTTGCCTCTAGATGGGTGTCACTCTGAAGTTGTCTCTAGATGGGTGTCACTCTGAAGTTGCCTATAGATGGGTGTCACGCTGAAGTTGCCTCTAGATTGGTGTCACTCTGAAGTTGCCTGTAAATGGGTGTCACTCTGAAATTGCCTCTAGATAGGTGTCACTCTGAAGTTGCCTCTAGATTGGTGTCACTCTGAAGTTGCCTGTAAATGGGTGTCACTTTGAAGTTGCCTCTAGATGGGTGTCACTCTGAAGTTGTCTCTAGATGGGTGTCACTCTGAAGTTGTTTCTAGATGGGTGTCACTCTGAATTTGCCTCTAGATGGATGTCACTCTGAAGTTGTCTCTAGATGGGTGTCACTCTGAAGTTGCTTATAGATGGGTGTCACTCTGAAGTTGCCTGTAGATGGGTGTCACTCTGAAGTTGCCTGTAGATGGGTGTCACTTTGAAGTTGCCTGTAGATGGGTGTCACTCTGAAGTTGCCTGTAGATGGGTGTCACTCTGAAGTTGTCTCTAGATGGGTGTCACTCTGAAGTTGCCTATAGATGGGTGTCACTCTGACGTTGCCTGTAGATGGGTGTCACTTTGAAGTTGCCTCTAGATAGGTGGAGGAACACCAAGTGAGTATAGTTCAGGATCTAGGAGGCTTGAAAGGATTAAAAGCATTGGAGAGGAGGTCACAATGCTGCAGGTTTGCACTGCATGAACCAAAACTTTCACCAAATTCATTAATGTGGATTCTTTCTTTTGTATGTGGAAATGGGAAAGGGAGCATTCCAAGTTCCAACAAGTCCTGAGGGTGACAACTGTTATAACCTTGTAGGCCTCTCTCCCTCTAGGGATGAGCACGCCCCCCCCCCATTAATTAGATCCCTTGTAGTGGTCCCCTCAAACAGTGTTTTGAAGTCTGCCATTAAAACAGCAGAAAATTCTAAGTGGATTACTGTACCATTATAACACTGATACTAGTAGGGTTAGGGGGAAAAGAAGAATGGCATGTAATTTTCATGGCCTTAGGCTTTGTTCTGACTTTGAGAGTAAAAAATGTAATTTGCAGCAAAATGTCTTGATTAACCCTGAGATAGGGTCTTGCAACTTTCCCATGGGAAACTCCTTTTCAATTCTCCTACTTATTTATAATACTTTTCCATGTGATGATTAAATAAGTTGTATGAACTCTCCTGTAACAGGTTATTTTGAATAATGACTATCAATTTGTTTGGAAACTACAACGTTCTGAAACTGGCCATACAGCATCTGCAGACGTGGTACCCAAACAAGCTCTCCACCTCACTTGTTGTTTATTTTCCTGTAATGAAAGGAGGGGGGGAAGGGAAGTCACCATGCTACAAAGAATTTACAGGAATGTCTCAGTTTCTCACCTTAGTCTCACAAGTAACCTTAGAAAATAACAACTGTAGGGTGTGGCTGCAGTTTGTTCTCACTTTGCATAGAAAAACCCCCAAACATAATCTGGAAAGACAAAGAGCATCTTATTGGAGAAATGAGTGAGGAACGAAAGAATTTTACTTCATAAAATTGCCTTCTCGGAAATACATAGTTTTCCAAGCCAGCCCTTTGGTGAAAGTGCCAAGTTTTCAAAATTCCTAATGTCCAAAAGAGGGGTGTCAAACTCGCGGCCCATGGGCCAGATGTATCACGCACTGGTCACGCCCACACCCAGTTTATCGAAGGGGGAAAAAGTCGAGATGCTCAAGTGACACTGCCATGATGACGATGCGAGTTTGACACCGCCGGTCCAAAAGGTTGCTACCCTTAACAGAGTTTAAAAAAATGGGTACTCTACTGCTCCAACATCATTGCCCTGTGTCATTTCACACTAAAAACAAACTAATGTAAGGATTTGGATTACTGATAGCCTAGCTGTCAGAGTCTAGGCAGCATAACTAATATTATGAGATAAACCCAGGAGCAAAACACAGCACACAGAGCCTTTAGATAATTAACAGTGGTAGCTTTGTGAACTCCCTAAATGCTAATGTATGTCACCCATCCTTGATCTGGCTCCCTCCTGCTAAATTTGGCTTGCAACTTCCAAAGTAATTACGATTCCTAGAGGGAAGCTGGGATCAACATGCATTCATAGGGAACCATCGACTTGCTCTACAGCTAAATACACTGCATAGATCCTACTCCCCTTCCTTAAACGTAGAACTGATGGGATTTTCTCTCTCTTTTTTTCTCTCTCCTTTTCACTTTCACTCAGAGCCCAGCCTCTTCTAGAAAGAAAGAGAAATACAGGATTCTTCCAGCTCCCCGAGTGGGGAAAGGCTAGTTATTTTCCCTTCTCCTGTCTTCTTTGTTGCTGCAAGTCAGTCAGGGATGAGAGATCAAGTCCTTGCTTTGCATCTCTCTCCCTTGTGCAACGGGAAGAGAGTGAGAATACAGATGGGCTAAGGAACCTCTTGGATATTATTAATAAAGCCTCCAGCCTGCTTTGCAATTGCTAGATTCTGATTTCTGATTGCATCCTCACCCCTCAAGAGATGGATGGTTTTAAAAAAAAATTGAGGCCAGGAATCTAATCTATCAAAATGAAGGAAAACTACCGCTTGCCTTTTTGTCAAAATATTTCAGTTCTGCCTTGAGGTTTGCACAATGTCAATCATGTTTATCTGAAGGGATCTAGTGATTAGTGTGGAATGTAGAGCTTTTAACTCCTGTGGTTGGGGGAGGGGTTGTTTACTAATGGAAAGTGGGTGTCTTATTTGTCTCTCATTAACCAGCAAATTAAATTACGTTCTGCAGTATCTATCGATAACATTGATTATTTGAAAATGAAAACTAACTAAAGTTCCCTGCTTCTTATTGGCAAGGTTATGGATTAACCTATTTAATTTATGATGCCTCTCGCATACTATGTACCCGCAGAACGGAGTACTAAAACAATCAAATCAGCAAGATAATAGGAATGTTTTTCAGTTATGAAATATAAGGATACTATCTTGTGAGCTATTGTTTATTTTTTTTAACTCCCGCAGATGAAGAATTCTGTATGAAATGAAAGATTACTTTAGACATTTTGACCTTTAGCAGCTATAATAAAGGCACAGTGTCTTCTGCAGACAAATCCTTCTCAGTGGACGTGATATTGTCTTAGACATCACGGCTTGGATCAAGAATTGCAAATGGATTGTTGACGACATTTACACTGAAGCTCTCTAACACGGATGGTGGGAGCAGCTCTTATTATAAAAAAGTACACATTTTACATGTGTTAATTATTAATGGGCAAATAAATAAATGTTTTATGCAGCAGTATTAATGTGCACAAACCTTTACAAAGTTTATATAAGCAAAAACGACAGATCCTTGACTTCCAAGGATCACACTATTGTGAAAATTGACAATTGGAAACACCACAAAAGCTGGAAGGGGAAGCACAGAACATGAGAAAGGGGGGTGGGGTGGAGGTACGTGTGAATCTAAAGCTAGAAAAGATGAACTAGAAAATAATGAATTTTTCAGTAGGAATTAAAAGTAAGGGGTGAGGGGGGAAGGACCCTCACTTTAGCATTCATTGGAAAGGACCATCCAGAGGACAGCTATGACCTATGGACCTATGACCCTTTTATGACCTATGGACCTCAAGCCCCAAAATTCCTGAGCCAGGATGGCTGATTCAGCAATTCTGGGAGTTGAAGTCCACAGGTTATAAAGAATGGGCCATAGTTGCCCATCCCTGACCCAGAGGGAGAAGTAAGAATGGAGTCTCAGCTTTTTTCCAAGTGGGTCTTCTAAGGATATATTGGAACTACAGCTCCCAAAATTCTTTGCAATCCATGGAATAAGTAGACCTTTAGAAGCACTTACTCTGTCATGTCTTATATCACAGGAGAGTTTTGGACTGTGATTGCATATCCAATCTCTCCCCTCCCTTCTTCTTCCCCAACCAAATCCTTCTTGCATATTTCATGGTAACCTGTTGCCTTTAGGCTTTGGGGCAAGATTCCATTCAAAGTGCTGTATTTAACTTTTAAAACCTTTGGGTCTTTTACCCATTGCCGAGTTGAAGAATTACAGAGCAATCCTTGATAAATGGGCCCCCATGACGTGTGCTATCCCCCCCCCAGCTCTGCTGATCCCTATTCTACTTCTGTTGTCTGTACTGAGTCATTGCTGAATTATGCTGTCCTGATTATGCATGTGCAGCACATCATAACAAAAGTGATTACTTTATTTCTCTAGCTCTGCAGCCCTTCACTTGCCCTCAGTCAATAGTGGCACTGCAGTAAGAAAGTGCTGAGCCTGGCTACAGGACCCTTATTTCTAGCATTCTTCCTGTGCCTCTCCTCCTATACCCATTCTACAATAATCAGAGTTGGATAAACTCAAAAAAGACTGAAAGGAGCGGTGTCAAAACTAGCACTTTTATCTAGGATTTATCTTCCTTTCTTTTCCTTTCTTTTCCTTTTCCTTTCTTTTCCTGTCCTGTCCTGTCCTGTTCTTTCTTCTCCTTTCTCCTTTCTTCCCCTCCCCCTTCCCTTCCCTTCATTTCCCTTTCTTGAATACAGATTCTTATATATATAAGGTATAAGCATAAGATTCTTATATATAAGGTATAAGCATATATATATATATATATATATATATATATATATATATATATACATATATATATATATATATATATATATATATATTTATTTTCTGAGGTTTTCACGGGTGTTTGTATATAGGTCTTTGGTTGTTGGGTTTCTCCCGTGTAAAATTGGAAGTGTCTTGGCGGCGTTTGACGAAGTCTCATTCGTCATCTTCAGGCTTCAACCCGTGCTTTTGGGAGCAATGTGTGATCGCAGCTATTTCTTCCTTTTAACTGCTAGTGGGGTTTGAACTGATTGGGTGGGAGCTTGGCTGTGCTCTGATTGGATGGGGTTTTCTTCAAACCCCACTGGCAGTTAAAGGAAGAAACAGCTGCGATCACACATTGCTCCCAGAAGCAACGGTTGAAGCCTGAAGATGACGAGAGACTTTATCGTAAACGTCGCCAAGACACTCAATATATATATATATATATATATATATATATATATATATATATATGCTTATACCTCCTCATATTTCTTCATATATATGTTTATATACTATATAATCTTTTTGTGTGATGCTTATATATATTGTTATGACAAAATAAATAAATAAATAAAATAAATAAATAAAAATAAATAAATAAATAGACAACAGATTCTGATTTTCATGTTCTTCAATGCTTGTTTATTGATTTATATATCTACCATGGATCCTCACAGACTCTAAGCTATTTGAAAGACATGAACCAAGATATGCGGTTGGTGTTCTTGCTCTTCATCACACCTAATTTTATGACCTTTTTTTTTTGCTACAGTTGTTAAGCAAATCATGTGGTCATTAAGTGAATCTGTCTTCCCTTCATTTACTTTGTTTGAAGTCCTCTGGGAAGTTCCTAAAATGGTGATCATGTGACCCTGGGACACAGCAACTGTGGCAAATACATACCAGTTGCCAAGGGTCCAAATTTGGATCACATGACTAGGGAACGCTGCAATGGTTGTAAATGCGAGGACCACTTATAAGTCACTTTTTTCAGTGCCATCGTAACTCCTAGCAGTTATTAATCAAATGGTTTTTAAGTCAACCTCGGCGTGAAAAAGGGTTTCTCTTTGCATTCATTTTGTTGAATGCTAACATTATTATCTAAAATCTTCCATGAAATGTCACATGAAATGAAGAAGGTGGGTGATACAGGGAGAAGAAGAGTCTTTTTAGTGGCAATGCCCTGTTTCTGGAATGTCCTCTATGCTTTTCAGCTTCAAATACCGTATATACTCGAATATAAGCCGATCCGAGTATAAGCCGAGGTCCCCAATTTTACCCCAAAAACTGGGGTAAACTGGGGACTCGAGTATAAGCCGAGGGTGGGAAATGAGGCACCTACCGGTTGGGGAAAGCCTCCCTCCCTCAGCTGAGAAGGCTGGCGGCTCCCCCGCCCCGCCCTCTCACTGCACCGGCAGGGCTTCCGTCCGGTAAAATGTGAAAAAAAGAAAAAAAAAAACTCGAGTATAAGCCGTATATACTCGAGTATAAGCCGAGGGGCTTAAAAAAAAAAAACTCGAGTATAAGCCGTATAGACCCGAGTATAAGCCGAGGGGACGTTTTTCAGCACAAAAAACGTGCTGAAAAACTCGGCTTATACTCGAGTATAAACGGTATATACTCGAATATAAGCCGATCCGAGTATAAGCCGAGGTCCCCAATTTTACCCCAAAAACTGGGGTAAACTGGGGACTCGAGTATAAGCCGAGGGTGGGAAATGAGGCACCTACCGGTTGGGGAAAGCCTCCCTCCCTCAGCTGAGAAGGCTGGCGGCCCCCCCCCCCCGCCCTCTCACTGCACCGGCAGGGCTTCCGTCCGGTAAAATGTGAAAAAAAGAAAAAAAAAAACTCGAGTATAAGCCGTATATACTCGAGTATAAGCCGAGGGGCTTAAAAAAAAAAAACTCGAGTATAAGCCGTATAGACCCGAGTATAAGCCGAGGGGACGTTTTTCAGCACAAAAAACGTGCTGAAAAACTCGGCTTATACTCGAGTATATACGGTAATGACCTTTCTGTTTTCTACAGCCTATGAGTAACCGAATTTTTATGCTTTTCAATCTTCAGGACAACAAGTGTAAAAAAAGTTTTCACACTTTTTATACTGTTCTTCTATTATTTTGTGGGTTTTTCTTAATAGTTTCATTGATTTGTATATTGTCCAAGGATTTTTGGTAGTCTCAGTGTAGTAAGCGAGCCCACATCAACCACTATCCTGCTAGAGCAGGTCAGTCAGAGTAATGGTCTTTAAAAGACAACAGATACATCCATGGACCCTCCCACATCTGTGGATTCCCATTGCATTAGCTGTAGTTGAAAACTTACCTAATTTATTTTGCTCAGTTATCCTATAGCTCAGCGGTTCTCAACCTGTGGGTCGCGACCCCATTGGAGGTCGAATGACGATTTGCCAGGGGTCGCCTAAGACCATCGGAAATATGGGAAGTATACTTGCGAGTCGAAGAATCGCGCTCCAATGGTTGACTCCACAAGCCAGCTGCAGGCTCTTCAAATCGCTAGCCGAATTTGGCTTCAGGCGCGATGAATTAAAAAAGAGAGAAATCTTTGCTCTGATGTCTCCCTCTCAAGCCAGCTGCAATCACTCCCAATCGCTAGCCTAATCTGGCTTCAGGCGCAATAAACTTAATAGGGGAGGAGTCTCCGCTTTAATGCCTCCGTCCTCAAGGCAATCGCAAGCAGTTCAGATCGCTAGCCAATACGGCTTCAGGTACGATAAATTCAAAACGAAAATAATTTTACGGTTGGGGTCGCCACCTCATAGGGAATTGTATTAAAGGGGTCGCAGCACTATAAAGGTTGAGAACCACTGCTATAGCTAGTCTTTGGGGTTTGTAGGGAGTATCGCTCCCATTTGCAGAATCTCAGGAACCATTTGCAGTTTTAATATGGCTGTTCAGAATATGGTATGGATAAGTAAGTGTGTATGCAAGCAAATTTATTTTATGGGCAATGGCGATGAGGGAAGGGGATATTTGTTACTGTAAAGCAGGAGTGAAATGCTCCCGGATCGAACCGGATCGCACGATCTGGTAGCAATTGTGGCCAGTAGTTCAGAGATACGGTAGCGATGGTGGAGCGAAGCTCCGCCCACCTGCTTGGGGTGTCGTTACTTCCTGGTTTTAACCAGGAAGTAATGTGTTTTTACCTTCTGTGCATGCGCAGGTTTTGTGCATGTGCAGAAGGTCTGCACGCACATATGACGCGTGCGCCTCTGAACCAGTAAGGAAGGTAAGTAGATTTCACCCCTGCTTTTAAAGGCTGCCGAAACTTAGAACAGAGCACTGTTCCTAATTCTTAGTGTTTAGAGTTGGAAGGCTGGAAGATCTTTAAATAGCTTTGTAGGTCTATGTAACCATAGTGCTAGTCATCAGGAAATACTATGAGTCTGGCTATCGGAACAAAGAGCAAACCTTATCAATGGGTAATATTTGGAATAAATAATCCATTGGGTGTATCAATACCAGTTTCCCTGAGAAACATCTCCAATTATAGAATGCAAGGACATTTGCGAGGACATTCCATAAATAGGGAATTGCCACTAAAAAGGTCCTTCTTCCTAAATCAGTGGTGGGTTGCTCCCAATTTGCACCGGTTCATGAGAACCGGTAGTAATGGTGGCGGGAGGCTCCACCCAGCTGCCCGGAAGTCATCAAATATGCTCTCCACATGCAAGCAAACCAGTAGTAAAGGTAAGTAAAACCCACCACTGCCCTGAATCACCTGCCTTCCACAGTTCGTGTGACATCTGATGGAGGATTTTAGATAACAATGTTAGAATTCAACAAAATGAATACTAAGGGAAAACCTTTTTTCAAGTCCAGGTAGAATAGAATAGAATAACAGAGTTGGAAGGGACCTTGGAGGTCTTCTAGTCCAACCCCCTGCCCAGGCAGGAAACCCTACACCACTTCAGACAAATGGTTACTCCAACATCTTCTTAAAAACTTTCAGTGTTGGAGCATTCACAACTTCTGGAGGCAAGTCGTTCCACTGATTAATTGTTCTCTGTCAGGAAATTTTTCCTTAGTTCTAAGTTGCTTCTCTCCTTGATTAGTTTCTACCTGTTGCTCCTTGTCCTGCCCTCAGGACAAGTCAAGGTAGTCCTTGACTTACTGTATAACCGTTTGATTAATAACCGCTAGAAGTCATGATGGTACTGAAAAAAGTGACTTATAACTGGTCCTCGCATTTACAACCATTGCAGCATCCCCTAGTCATGTCATCCAAATTGGACACTTGGCAACCGGCATGTATTTACGACAGTTGCTGTGTCCCAGGGTCACATGACCACAGTTTCATGATTGTCCCAGACGACTTCAAACAAGCAAAGTAAATGGAGGGAAGACAGATTCACTTAAGGACCACGTGATTTGCTTAACAGCAGCAGTAAAAATGATATAAATTTTAATTTTGTAAAAATATTTCAGCCCTATAGGTAAAGTGAACATGAGGCGATTGAAATGTAAACTGTTACAAATTGAGGCTATTGGTTTGTGCTTCACCTAGTGCCCTGAGGCAACCGAAAGATGCTAATCGTCAGGCCTCAGAGAAAGAGTGTGACTCTGTGGCATTGCTTTGGGGCACTACATACAGCTCTCTAGGAGAACCCTTTCAATTTTCTTATGTTGAGGAGACTTTTGGCATTTGATTTTATAAAATGAGCTTTCTGAATATGGGATTTGAGGCTACTGTATGATACAAACAGAATATATACTCCCTTAGTTATGATAAATGTATTTGCTGCTTATTTGGGCTAAAGACATGTGGCATAGGACTTGAATTTATTATCCAGGTGTTGCATGGAATTTATTAACCTTTTGTGTGTTTATGTTTGCTGGCTACTAGACGAGCATCGTACTCCTTTTCTTTGAGGAGATCGGAGTTTACAAAGTTAATTTTAAATCTGATCGATAGGTTTCTTTTTTATTTCTTCACACGATTTCCAGAATGTATTTTTGATGCTTCGTTTCTATGTTGTGGGATGCGAGGAAAGCATGATGGTGCAAGACTGCCCAGTTCATATGAATGTTTTTGAAATTCTTAGAGGGACTGGGATTTCTCACACCTTCCTAGTTGTCAGAACAAATATTTTCAACACATCTGTCTCGTGGCTAGTCTGTTTATAGCTTTGCCCTTTGCAGCTAATGGAACAGACTAAGGGGAGATTGGGAGGTTATCTGGATTTGAGGCTAGACTGACACTTCACCCCACTCTTTAGTAGAAAAGCCGACAGGAGATCAAACAAAGGTTTTAGAGGATCCTTCTAGTTGCTTAGGAATTATATCTAGAGCCATGAGTGTCCATTGTCCTTGGGCTGAAAGAAAATACTTGCTCCCCTTGCTGTAGAACAGAGAAAAGCAGAGAGGTCAGAAGAGATTTCAAGCAAAGAAAGGGAAAAGCATCTTTAATTGTTGATGTGGAACCGTTATGGAGGCAAAGGTCAAGCAGAAAAAAAATGGAAATGTCCAGTCTTCCAGCCTTTATCTTGTATGTGTTGTATATAGAGTAATGGCTTTGTATGTTTATTTACTGTTTAGTTTCAGTGGTCACAATTTCGAGTCTGTGCAGCAAGGGAGGTAATTAGGGCCAGCCTTCCCTAAAAGGATGAAGTACAGGTAGCCCTCAATTTACAACCACAATTGAGTTCAGCATTTCTGTTGCTAAGTGAGACATTTGTTAAGTGAATTTTGCCCCATTTTACGACTTTTCTTGCCACAGTTGTTAAGTGAATCACTGCAGTTGTTAAGCTAATAACACGGTTGTTAAGTGAATCTGGCTTCCCCATTGACTTTGCTTGTCAGAAGGTCACAAAAGGGGATCACATGACCCCAGGACACCACAACAGTCATAAATATGGGTCAGTTGTCAAACAGCTGAATTTTGATTATGTGACAAGGGGGATGTTGCAACAGTCGTAAATGTGAAAAACTGTAACTTTTTTCAGTGCCATTGTAACTATGAACAGTCACTAAACAAACTGTTGTAAATTGAGGACTAGCTGTAGTGGATTTGTGATGGTCCCGATTCCTAGGAGGGAGGGGAACATTTCAGAGGAACAAGAGACAACTCAGTTCAGATAACCTGTGTGAGAGAAACAGGATTTCATAATAGTTCTCAGAGTATATGCTTTACATGGTGGTAGCATGCTTTAGTTTGGCAAGATTCTGCCTATAGGTGAAGAACAATAAAGAAATCTGCTTGGAAGGATCACGTGTCTTTCTTTCTTTTCTTTCTTTTTTTAATCTGACAGGATTCTAGATCCATCACTTGCTGAGGAAAGTCCAATGGTTGGAACAATTCAGGAAGATTCTGGAGAAGCTGTAACCAGCTAAATACAGTTCAATCTGTTGAAGAAGACAGACCAACTGCATCTCGTTCTTAATGCAAGTGCTGCTTTTAGGAATTGGGGATTACAGATTGCTGGATCACAGGGTATATAGGACAAAGCCCCACGGGATTTTAAATTAAGAAGAACTCAGCAGATCAAGTGCAACTTTCTCTTTCACCAGGATGGCTCTTTGTAGCGAGGAACTGGAATGAGGTCCAGTTTGAATGCTAGTTAAAGGCTAAAACACAATGCAGAAAGTAGGATATGGACATTGTGGAAGTAAAAATGGTTTCCAATGCTAGAAAGAGAGGGAGAACTATCATAAGTAGCATTAGTGTAAACTAGATTATTTTTTTATTTTCCTATCTTGTACCTTAATTTATTATTTCTTATACCCTTGGCAGAAGGTTGTTTCTGGTAAAAGGTACGGGGATATACTACACATTTGTTGACTGTATGATTATAATCCGAGATCCCCTTGTTTCCAGAAATCGAATTATACCTGTGAGCAAGTATCAAGACACTGCCAGGCTTCTTGAAAGCTCCTGCTTTCTTTCTGTCTAAGCCACTTGACCTGAGGGCAGCCACAGGAGAACCCTCTGTGCTGTTAATCCTGTCTACCGCTGACATTTCTGCCTGACTTTAAAAACCCCAAGGCAATAAGGGGTGAATTGCTGCTGTAGGCCCATCCTGCTTCCTCTGCTCATTTTTTGTTGTTGTTATTGTTTCCCTGGAAAGCGGCAACCGTGGAATTTTGCTTCCCCCTGTTACAGAAAACAGTTCAGTGGAGAGGAATCATCCAATATCTACTTTTACTGCATCTGGGCTTTTGAAGGTTGACGCCAATTCCTGGAGCTAATCTACTCATCCTAACAAGAGATATTCCATTTGTATTTTATAAAACAGAGGACTAACATTGCTGGGACTGGCAGTCCTGTTGTTATGTTGTTCTTAAACTTTTTTTTTGCTTGTAAAAAAGGAATCTGGGAAAATGGGTATTCTTTTGTGTGTGTGTAATTATATTTATGGGGTTTTTTTTTTCTTCAACATACTTAGTGAACAGTATATTGTCTGGGTCAACTTATTCTATACAAAATAAAGGTAACAATGATAGTATTATTTAGATGTACTGTATTTTTTGCATTATAAGACACACCAGGCCATAAGACACACATTAGCTTTAGAAGAGAAAAATAAGGGGAGACGGGGAAATCTGCCTCTGCCTCCCAGCATCCATCCGATATTCATCTGGCTAGCGTCCTTGCAGCAAACAGCCTGGTCAGCTTCAGAATATTATCGCAGCCCCAGCCTGTGGCTCGTCAGGGCTCTGCTCCATTGCACCCACCACCAGTCAACTGAGCTGAACTGCTGCCGCCAGTGGGCAGTGCTGGAGCCTTCTCTGCCAAGCAGCTGATTGGTGGTTGGATCAGCCTCCCAGAATACTGCCGATCAGGTGTTCTAGATGGCGGGAATCACCGCTACCTATCACCGCCTATTACCGCCGGTGATCAGCAGCGGCAATCCCTGCTGGCTAGAACAGCTGATTGGCAGTATTCAGGGAGGCCAATTCAACCGCCAATCAGCTGCTCGGCAGCGAAGGCTCCAACAGTCCCCAGCAGTGGCGAACAGCAGCAATGGTGACAGGCAGCAGAGGCGACAGGCGGCGGCAAACACCACTGCCAATCCAACACCCCTCCCCCCCCCAATATTTGCTCTATAAGACGCACAGACATTTCCACCCACTTTTTTGGGGGGGGGAGTGCGTCTTATAGTGTGAAAAATACAGTACATAAATTAGTCTTTCAGCTTCTAAGATTTACATATACATTGTAGTTATAATGTATTATATTCTGTAGCATTATACACAGTATTGTTTTCTCAATTTCTACTTTCTGTCTCTTATTTCTAACCCCTAATACAACAATTCCCATATTAAGAAGTATTATGTATCTATCCGTCATCTCTTATTTTTTACTTTTTAAGCATACAAAATAGTAGTTTTAACTTTTAACATTTACTTATACATAGTAACTATAATAACTTCGGAAAATGTGTATTTTTCTGGAGAGGGAAAATAACGCTGAGCGTTAAATGTTTAAGAAAAGGAACAGCAACAAAAGGTGCATAGGTTTGGTTCATGTGTTAGTTAAGCCATTCCAGTACAATATTTAAACTTGGGAAATGGGGTAATTATGGGGTTGAATTGGGACCTGAGAAATCCAGATACAAGTTTATTCTTAATCGCAAAGCTCAGTGGATAACTTTACCTTTCTCTCTTTCAGTCCTCTTACAAAGACGATGATGAGAACGTAAAATGAAGAGATGTTGCTATGGAGAATTCTTTGAGAACTAATTTTGCTGGGTGTTTTTTTTTTTGGTGGCTGAAAGTTCCAAGGAGATAAATGTATGCTGGGGCATCTCTATCCCAAAGACACCCAGCTTTCAAGTGACCATAAAGAATGTATGCTGTATGTGCGGCTTGTGAATATAATGTAGACTATTAAGAAGCAGAAGGCAAGGAATCAAGGAAGGAGTATGAGCTATGTTTTCATTGAGTTTGGCAATGCAATTTAAGCTTTCTTTTGTTTCCTGTCGAAGATGCGAGCAACAATACGCTGGTCTGCAAGATAGTTTCCAGATTAGAAATCCTATCCTATATAGCACTGACTGAGCCCACTTGGAGCAAAATGGACCTTTTGCTATGCTTGTGTGTATCACTTCTGAAATGCCATAACTGCTCACTATTGCCTCACGACTGGCAGCTAATGCACAATTAAAGTACAGCTCATAACTAGTCTGTACCTCCACTGTCTTACTAAAAGCACTGTGTGAATGCTTCAGTTGACTAAAGCCATATTGAGCAAACAGGGTCAATACCAATAGGGCTTGTGAAACGTGGATGTGACATGGAGTGTAAAAGGCATCATTAATAAAGAGTATGAATTAATGAATGAAATTAAACGGGAAACCAATACATGTTAGGTGTCTGTAGGAGAAAAATGGAAAGATGTAAGAGAAAGAAGTCAATCTTGTAGGGTGGAGGTGATGAATGCAGACAGGGAAATGGTCTAGGTTTAAATTATAAATTATGAATTGAGATAATATGTATGTCAGAAGGTATGAATAGATATTATTTATGTCGCTGGAGTGTACATAAAACTAAGAATCTATAGACCGGTGATAGTTGCATGTTATCCTTCAGTGAATAGCGAAGATGGAGGAATCAGAGATGAAACTGGGGAAAAAATGCACACTATTTTGAATGAATGCAACTCAAAGAAAAAAAGAATTTGGTTAGCTGACATGAATAGGTGATTGCAACAAGCCATATGTATAGCAAACCTGATTGGGTCAATTAGAGACCCAAGAATGAATGAGAATAGTGGCTGATTTAGTAAGCATTTAGAAACAGGTTGATTTCTTTCAGATGTCTATGACAAAGGAATTAATGTAAGTCTAAAAGCATGATTGATTTAATTGTTCATGATGAAAGACAGAGAATTAATGAGGGATAAAAGGGAGTTGAGAGGTTCTGAATATGTGTCAGACCATTTTTCTGGTTGTAGATATTGGAGAAAAATTGAGATGTCTGAAAATGAAGCAAATAAATAAAGGGGAAAATTAATAGAATATATGAGGTCTTTATGAAAAAGTACTAGAAGATAGATTAATAACAACAGAATAAAAGTGAATGTAAGGAAAGAAGATGTGAAAGTTGTTTGGAACAAAATGAAAATAATGATGTTACAGACTGCCAGAAAAGTTGGTGGAATAAGTATGAACAAGAATGTCATTTCCTACTATGGCTAAAAAAAAAACACATAGAAGAAAATAATAGCTGCAAAATAAGATACATATGTGAAGAGAAAGATAATTGCATAGAATGCTGCCAAAAAAAAAGGAATGATTGAGATTAAAAGAGGAAGAGAAAATGCGTGGCAATGTTAATAGAAATCAAGTGTTTTGGAAGTGAAGTGGACTAAACAAGGATTAGCAGCAAAATAATTGGAATAAAAAAATAAACATGATAACGTGATTTGGCATGAAACTGAAATGAGGGAATTCTGAGAGGAATGTTTTAAAGATTTATATAGAAACCACAGTAACTTAAATCTAAAAAGAACAGGGAGAACATTCTGTAAAGAATAATTCTAACTCAATAATTTATTTGTAAAACTGTATCAACAGCTCCTGCGGCAGTCTGAACTTCCTGTGTTGAAGCAGGAAGAACATTCTATAGAACAGTGATGGCTAACCTTTGCTGGACCGAGTGCCCAAAGCGTGCATCTGAAACCCCAAAATACAATGCACATACGCCTCCCCTGCATGTGCCCCCACACATGCATGCACATGTGCGTGCGGGGTCCCCGCGCATGCATGGCAGAAACCCAAAGTCCAGCTGGCCGGCGGGAGGCACATGTGCATGCGCGGCAGAGCTGAGCTAGGGCAATGGCTCGCATGCCCACAGAGAGGGTGCTGCATGCCACCTCTGGTATGTGTGCCATAGGTTCGCCATCACGGCTATAGAATATTCTATAGAGAATATTCTTCTTGCTTCAATTCAGGAAGCTCAGACTGCCGCATGGGCTGTTAATACAGTTTTACAGAGGAATTATTGATTCTATCATTTGTACTTCTATTACTGTCTGGTTTGGTACAGCAACCAAACAGGTCAGGTACAGACTCCAAAGGATAGTTTAAGACTGCAGAAAGAACAACTGCAACCAGCCTGCCTTCCATAGAAGATCTGCATATTGCATGGATCAGAAGGAGGGCTGAGAAGATATCTGCAGACCCCTCACATGCTGGACATAAACTGTTTCAACTCCTTCCCTCAGGACAGAGTTATAGGGCATTGCAGGCCAAAACAACTAAACACAGGGACAGTTTTTTCCCCTTGTGCCATCACTCTGCTGAACACCTAATTCTCATAGTGCTGTCTAATGTCTATGTGTATTTATCCATGCAGTATGGCTGTAATATTATGGTTTATCCTTATAGAATAGAATAGAATAGAATAGAATAGAATAGAATAGAATAGAATTCTTTATTGGCCAAGTGTGATTGGACACACAAGGAATTTGTCTTGGTGCATATGCTCTCAGTGTACATAAAAGAAAAGATACCTTCATCAAGGTACATTTACAACACAAATGATGGTTATATCAATATAAATCATAAGGATTACCAGCAACAAAGTTACAGTCATACAGTCATAAGTGGAAAGAGATTGGTGATGGGAACGAGGAGAAGATTAATAGTAGTGCAGATTTAATAAATAGTTTGACAGTGTTGACAGAATTATTTGTTTAGCAGAGTGATGGCCTTCGGGGAAAAAACTGTTCTTGTGTCTAGTTGTTCTGGTGTGCAGTGCTCTATAGCGTCGTTTTGAGGGTAGGAGTTGAAACAGTTTATGTCCAGGATGTGAGGGATCTGTAAATATTTTCACGTCCCACTTCTTGATTCGTGCAGTATGTATGTATATACATATATATACATATACATACATACATACATATATATATATATATATATATATATATATATATATATATATATATATATATATACACATATATATATATATATACACTCCCCCTCTTATTGGTATTATCATCATCATCATCATCATCATCATCATCATCATCATCATCATCACAGAGTTGGAAGGGACCTTGGAGGTCTTCTAGTCCAACTCCCTGCCCAGGCAGGAAATCCTACACCACTTCAGACAAATGGTTATCCAACATCTTCTTAAAAATTTTCAGTGTTGCAGCATTTATAACTTCTGGAGGCAAGTTGTTCCTCTGATTAATTGTTCTAACTGTCAGGAAATTTCTCCTTAGTTCTAAGTTGCTTCTCTCCTTGATCAGTTTCCACCCGTTGCTTCTTGTCCTACCCTCAAAACAAGTCAAGGTAGTCCTTGACTTACTGTGTAACCATTTGATTAATAATCGCTAAAAGTCATGATGGTACTGAAAAAAGTGACTTATAACTGGTCCTCACATTTACAACCATTGCCACATCCCCTAGTCATGTCATCCAAATTGGACACTTGGCAACTGGCATGTATTTATGACAGTTGCTGTGTCCCAGGGTCACATGATCGCTTCTTGTTCTACCCTCAGGTGCTTTGGAGAATAGTTCGACTCCCTCTTCTTTGTGGCAGCCCCTGAGATAAAGGTAAGTTCAATGCAGGGAGAATGGTGCCTTTAGGAAGTCCAGAAAACAAGAAAACATGTAAACATGAATTCATCATCATCATCATCTTGTTGTAGTTTTGCATGTACACTGAAAACTTCTGCACCAGAGAGAAATTCCTTGCGTGTTTCATCACAATTGGCCAAATAAAGTATTCAATTCATTTCAATATATAATTGCAACATATGTTGTAAGTATACAAGAAAAAAAAAGTATGAAAAGAAAGATGTGAGAATGTTGCAAAATAAGGCTGCAAGTTTAAGTATTTTCACTTATAAAATATTCAGATGTGGATGTGATTTCCTTATGCAGTGTCTGAACAACTTGTCTAACAGCTGTAAAGACTATATCTGTGCCTGACATTGTATTCTTATATCAAGGGAAATATGGCAAAAATGAATTTAAATGCTACAGAAAAAGTAGGCCAACAAATGTATTTTAGAAAAGATTTAGCATAATTCTGGCCGAAATGGTACAAGGAGTGGCAAAGAACAAAGTGTGGAAAGTGCCATGTGACTTTAAACGAAGCAGGTTATTTAGAAAGATTTTTGTTCTTCAGCAACTGAACCGTATGTAGATGAGAAAGAAAGTATGTTGGACATCCACTGATTTAAGAGAAAGCATATGATAAAATGATTAAACATGAATTATGGACTCTTTTGCATTAAATATGGAGTTGAAGGTTGGTTGCTGAATGAAGTAAGGGCAGTGAGTAATGGAAAGGAAGCATGTGCCAGAATTAATGGAAAGCTTAGATAATAGGTCACCACTGAGCAGAGAGCAAGACAAGGATGGCCCCTTGGTTGTTCAAAGCACTTATGGATAAATCTGTAAGAAATTATTGGGTTACAATTGAAATGTGTTGGTTGTATGAAAATATGTTGTTATTAGTTGAGAACCAGAATGATTTGCAATTAATATTAGTTAAATTGTATGATGCATCAAGAAATATTAGGTGCTGTGTTAATTATGATTGACAATGGAAAGCAAAGTGAAGGATTTAAGTTATAGGGGGGAAAAAGTATATGGATTTTTGTCCCTTGAATGTTCGAGAAATGGAAAGATTTTATGAAGTGTGAATATTGGTAGGAATATAATAGGAATATGTAGTTATTCATATGTAGTTATTCATATGTAGTTATTCCTGCAGTTGCAAGACATGAATATTTGTTGAAAGAAACAAACTGTTAAAGAAGTGTGCTTCTGCTCATTTTGTTATATGAAAATGAGATCTGGGTATGTCAGGAGAAGCATAAAGGTAAGTTCAATGCAGGGAGAGTGGTGCCTTTAGGAAGTCTGGAAAACAAGAAAACATGTAAACAAGAATTAATATGGATGTGAGTAAAGTGGCTTAATCATTCAGAGGGAATTAGTAAGAATCAAACTGCAAAACAAATGTATAGGAACAGTGTTTCAAGAGGAATGGGAAGACTGCAAAAGCGATGGCTAGGTAGTTTTGAGATCCTTAAAGAGAGAGGTGAGAAGTTCAGAGAACAAGCAAAATGTGTTCTATGGATGTAGGATGGCTTGCAAAGTAAGAGTATGAGTGAATATTGTTGGCGTAAGCTAATGTTGGGTTTATCTCCTTCGCTTTTTCCCACAGTATGCTTTTTGCTTATTATTTCTTGCTGTTCTCTGTGTTTTGCACAATGCTGATGACTCCAGAAGAAAATAGTTCCTTGATGTAGGATGTGTGCCCCAATATAGCTGGTAAAGAATACCCCAACATACTCAGCAAATGCATCTTAAGAGCTAAGCTAGCTATGCTTTGCAAGTGATATTCACACAATGTCCACTTAGATAGGTCAACCGTTAAGTCCATTCTCATTCATAAAAACTCACAGGGTGTTTCAAGACAAGCACCCACTGGCAATTCAAGCTACCTCACAAGGCTGTTCTGTAAATCAGAGAAATCACCACAGAAACTGCCTTGAGCTCCTTGAAGTACAAAGGAATAGATGTGTAATAAAATGTTAAACTAAATAAAGATCAGCAGATTACAAGGATAAAGATGGCTGTGTTTTAAGGTGAAGAAGGCAGAGATAATAATACAGTATTTGACTGCTTCTTGTGTGCATCCATGTACAGCTCAGCTCTCAAGCTCCACTTCCTTTCCTGTTTCCTGGCAAGAGCTCCATCTTTTTAACATTTTAATGTGGTATGTATGCGTCTACATGTATTTGCATTTATCCTTCAGCTTACTAAAAAAAATATTAATCTGCGTAAACAGTTTTAGAACAGTCCTGAAGATTAGGGAGGAAGGGGAGGAGGAACACTAGTAAAATTGGGTGTAAGCCATAATACATTCCCACTCTTTCCCCATCTCTCCGATACACAAATATTCCCTCTGCGGGCATTCAATCCTTAGCAATTGAGCATATCTCCAGTTTTTAAATGTTCTGCTTGGCTGCACTCCTCACCTGCTCCCTCAACTTTAAAAGGATGGGGAGCATCTGGATCTGCCTGAGAGCGCAGAAAGCTACATTTTCAAGCAATCCCACCTAGAATGGCCAATGGAAAAGGGTGAAGGGACAACTCACCGCAGCCAACTTGACAATTCAAAAATTCAATTTAATTATTTAAAAATTAAAATTAATTATTAAAAAAACCTAAAACATTATTTTAATTTTTGTCATTCACATTTCATTTTGTCCCTCCTTTGGCATCTTTTCTTTAATGGATTCTATTCCACTGTTTCTTTGATATTATTGTAACTCTTGTCCCACAGCAAGTTGACCATGGCCAGTTGGCAATGGTAAGTTGTCATTAGACCCATTGTATTTCAGGCCTGTCTCTTAATAAAGAAGAAGAGCCAGTTTGGTGTAGCCGTTAAAAGCTTCAGATTAGAAACTAGGAGGTCTAACTTTTAAAGCCAGCTGGATACCCTTGGCCAGTCACTTTCTCTCAGTCCCAGAAAAGACGCAAGGGCAAACCAATTTTGAAATAAGTTGCCAAGAAAACTACAGGGACTGGTCAAATACTGACTTTAAGGCGGACCCCGACGTTAAGGAAAGGTGAAAGATCTTGGCCGCCCAATCTTGGCCGGCCCCGAAAATGGTTTGCTTGCAAGCTGGCGCCCTCAGGAGCGGCTGAGGCCTCCCGAGTTTGGCGGGCTCCCTTTTCCCCAGCAGGTTGGGCGGGAAAGCGAAGTGGCGGAACTTTCCAATTGCAAGGGCTAAACTGTGCTTCTTTCCTCTCAATTATTCTGTTGTGACGGGACCAAGAGACAGATTGGCATGTCAGAGGCAGCTGGAGTGGGTTTGGAAAGCGAATTGTGCAAATGAATACAGATGGGCTTCGGGCGGCTGGGCCTGCTCGCCGTTTAATCCAGGGCGTGCTTGCAATCAAACAAGCGCTTCCACGCCGGGGGCCTAAATTGGATGAAAATTGCCCTTGGACGGCTATAGAAACCCAGAAAGGAAACGGGGTGTGTTTTGTGTGTCCAAGCACCAGATTAAAACAGCAGCCGATTTTGGGGGGGGGGGGAGATATTTAGGTAGATTGGGGGGAGGAGGAGGAGGGATGAGATCCATTTAAAGGAAAGGGGTAGGAGGTGTTCCACGCGTCCCCCCCGGGGCGATCGGAAACATCTGTCTCCTCGGTAAATGTAAGCAAGGCAAAGGAGCGGCCCCGGCAGAGCTTTACTGAAACAAAAATTGACTTGATTGTTGAGGATTACGGAGCGTGGCACGGAACGGCGCGGAGGATAATAGATTTGTTAGCATAATAGAGCCCGTCGCCGGGAGCTGTTAGCGTCACGCCTGGGTGGAGACCACGTTCCGCAGACGGCTCGTACATCACGAAATTGAGCCCCCGGAGGGTCCCCCCCATCAACCCGGCGACAGGAGCTCTTCCAGGCTTGATACACATACACATACACAACACACATGCTTGCCAACGAGGGAAAGGCCGGCAAGGGGTGAGTGGGGATCTAGGAAGCCAAGTGAGGAGGTGCCTCTGCCAGCCCGCAGGGATTGCGAGGAGGCGACGGGAGGTTTAGGGAATCGCTGCCGAGTGTTTACGGGCTGCTGTTCCGCAGAGTTGTTTTTTATTTATTTATTTAATGCGATCGTCAAAAGGCCCGAGGCTGAATGAAATGTGAAAGTTGTAGGCGAAACGGCGCACTTCGAAACGGACTCTCCTCGGCGGCGGTGGCGGGAAAAAGCAGCCGGGGGAGCAAAGCTGGCTGAGGAACTCTGGGAGTTGAAGTCCACAAGTCTTAAAAAGAGCCAAGTTTGCAGACTTCTGGCATAAGGCATATTTTGATATTACCTTCCAGATACGCGCCCCGGTGTGAAAAATTAGCTGCTTTGGCCTAATGCATCTTTTGATTTTACCTTTTTTCTGAGCCCGGCATCCTTTAGTTTGTTCTCCGAGAAGTAGGATGGGATGAGGCAAAGTGTCACTGGCTCAGAGACCTTCAGTGTTATAAAATGGGGCCTGGAACCCGACTCTTCCCAACGTCTTACTTAGACGGAGTTTCTAGTTACTGTACCAAATAAGATGGGTTGCAAAGCGATTTGGGTTTCTACATCAGTGCTGCTAAGCCACAGGTATTTTTAAAACCTGTGATTTAGTAAACTGCAATGGCTGTGTTCACACCAGCAAATAAATGAGGAATTTTACTGCACAAAAGTAAAAAACAACAAAACCCTACTACATTGTACAATTGCCTCTGTAAGGTAATATACATCCGGTGTTTTGCAAATATACATTTACCCCGACCAGATTTTCTCAGCCTTCCATGGCTCTACTCACAGAAGCCTTTTCGAATAAAATGAAGGAAATATGTTGACTTGAGGGACTTTTCTCTCCTCTCCTTTTTCAGCGTTCTGCAAGAATGGATCTTATTCACCCAAATCTTTAGGCTCTCTTGGGAAGTCTTTTATATTTCTCCTGGTTGTTTTGAATCTTGCTGGCTCTGGTTTTTTTTGTTTGTTTTGATATCTACTTGAGATTATAATTTACCCAGAACCAATTTAAATATGAGGCATTTGGTCTTTAAACAGGTCTTTTAATTGTTGATACCTAGGGAGGAACGGGAGATCGCTCAGATACATAAAATTGTGTAAGTCATTTCTGAAATGGACTGGAGTACATCTGTGACTAGGACTGGAATGATGAAGAATTGCTCCTCTTCCTTTCATGCCACTGCTATTTTGTCCCCTACACACAGATCCTTATCATCACTTTATGCTGTGTAATGCGGTATCAATTAAGGCATTTGGCCTTAATTGGTGATAATGAGCCTGTCCTCCTTGGGGATGCCTAAGGTAATTAGTGCTCTCTGCCCCACCTCTCCCAGCCCATTTCCAAGGCTAGCCGGTGGCAGGCTGGCTCTCTGCCCAGCGGCTGCGTGGGGAGGCTGCTCTTTATTAAGGGCTCCCAAGGTGCAGGCAGGTCCCCGAGCTGTCAGCCTGGCCTGCTTTGCAGTCTCGTCACGCTGCTTAAATTGGGCTCAGCAGAAAGCAATTTAAAGAGTGTCAGGGCAGGCGGCTGACTCTGGTGGCAAAGGGCCCTCACGCCAGCAGCTTGATAAACGAGATCCAGCCTGCCACAGAGAGGTCGATAACCAGCAGTTGAGCATGCCATGGCAGAAAAGGGGAACAGCACCCTTCCACCATGCAGGTGTGCACACACCAAACCTTTCAGACCTGGCAATCTTGTCCGATTCCCCTCGGTGGCCCTACTAGGAATGAAATATAGAACAAATTGGAAAAGTATTTCGGGCAATCCGGCCCATTGGAGTTGGCTGTGTCCACCCTAATCTCCGATTTATAATATAATATAACAACAGAGTTGGAAGGGACCTTGGAGGCCTTCTAGCCCAACCCCCTGCCCAGGCAGGAAACCCTACACCATCTCAGTCAGATGGTTATCCAATATTTTGTTAGATTTATTTAAACAACTCACTGAAATGTAAACTAACCTCCCAATTACATATAGAGTGGGTTTCCACAGCACACAGAATTACAAACTAGGTAATTGCATTTGGATTTCGCCTGTTGTACATGGGAGCCCCTGACATAGACTTTGTACAATCCAGACCAATCTTCTCTGGTGCTCTTGCTATTTGCTTAATTGTGGTTCCCATAATCTTCAACCAGAATGGCTATTCCCTATTGAGGATGATGACAATTTTAGCTCAATGCTTAATGGAGGGACCCAGACTAGCGAAGGCTCGTCCAACAGGTAAGACAGCAGGGGAGGGGGGGGGAGCCAATTGTATCATCGTGGAATGATGTTCTCGGCACCCCTTAAACCAAGAAGGATGTTTTAACAGTTTTACTGTATTGTTAAACACTCCCTTTGGGTCCTTTTTCAAGACCACACAGTCATCCTCCACTTCCCTTAAAAAGGGATTCACATGTCCAAGAGACTTTTGTGACATCATAATAAAACTTCGTTAGGAACCTGAAAATATTCTTGTGTGTGTGTGTGTTTTATCTGTGCCATCTCCTTTCCACTCTCTTCTGCATCATGATTATGTAGCACAAGGGTGATAAAAATAGGAAGACCTAATCCTAACCTCAGCCCTCCAGTATTTCCAAATCAGCAGTTCCTCTGATTCAGAGAAACAGCCATGAATGCAAAAAATCTCTTAAGTGCTAAAACAACATTCCCAAGGATTAGAATCGGTCAAAAAAGGGTGCTTGTGCTTGTATACTTCTGAAAGAAGAGTCAGGTCAATGGCCATGAGAGGCCAGCCCTCTTTGCATATAGTTGATTGAATCTATCTGAACATGTGGATAAAGGATTTATTTGATGTCCAGCTGCAGTCTGCTCTTGATATATATGGGCCGCATATAAGATATTCTTATATCTTAGCTTCATCTGCAGCGCCCAGTAGGCTAAAAATCAGTAAAAGTATGGGAACATTTAGCCACTGCATTTCCTTTGCAATGATACAAAATAGAAGATTGAAAAGGTTTTAAAAATGAGTGAGAGGTGGATTGCATAAAACAAGTGCATTTCTGAAGTGTTGCCCTTGGTTATTGTCTCTATATCCCAAGATCAAAAGTCAGAGTTAACTTTCCCTTCTAGTACATGCAATATAGTCAACCCAAGTTAAGTAATTCACTTTTACTGAAGTCTGGGTGATAAAAGACAAAAAGATTATAATCTACTGGAGAAAGAAAACCCGAAGAAGTGGTGCAAATATATGGAAAAAATTCACAATACATTCCTAAAGTTAAGGATACCTTTGAAAGTTTGATAACGGAACTCAGACCAAATATTTCAGTGAGCCCATAAAATACTATTAACAACGAAGCTGTAGGAGCATGTGAAATATCAGCAGAACCTTAGCAAGTTTCTTAAAGTGATATTTATGATTTGTAAATGTGTGGCAAATACAGCAGTGGCCAAAGGACTGGAAAAGATCAATTTACATTCCAGTACCCAAAAAGATCATGAATGCCCAATCAAATAGTTGCAGATACCTTGCTAGCATGTAAAATAAAGTTTAAGATTTTATAATCCAAACTTCAGTATATGAAGCGAGAATTTGCAGATGTACAGGAATTCAGAAGAGATAGATGCATCAGACCATTGTGCTAGCATCTGATGGAATTCCAAAAAAGCAACGGAATTCCAAAAAGACAAAAAGTTTTTATTGTATTGATTATATTGTGACTTTTGACTGTAAACCTCAACAAGTTGTGGATAGGCCTTAAGAACATGGGTGTATCGTGTCTTATTTGTTGGCCAGGAAGCAGCAGCTGGAATGGAGTATTGAAGAATTAAATGGTTCAATATTTAGAAAGGAGCGCACCAAAATTATAGATGGTCAGGTTATTTATTTATCTTATACACAAAATGTACATTGTGAGAAATGCTGGTCTATACGAAATAAAGATGAGAATTAAAATTGCTTGGAAAAACATTATTCTCAGATATCTGAAGATACTGCTTAAATGGTTAAAGGTAAGGAAGATTTAAGGAATCTTACTGAAAATGAAAAAAGTAAATGTCAAAGCCAGTACAGCTAGTCCTCCATTTATGACCACAATTGAACTTCTAATTTCCGTTGCTATGTGAGATATTGGTTAAGTGAGTTTTGCCCCACTTTATGACCTTCCTTGCCACAGTTGTTAAGTGAATCACTGCAGTTGTTAAGTTAGTAACCTAGCTGTTTAAGTGAATCTGGATTTCCCACTGACGTTGCTTGTCAGAAGGTCACCAAAGGTGATTACATGACCTCAGGACACTGCAACCATAATAAAAAAAATGCATCTGCATTTTGACCACAAGACCATGGGGATGCTGTAATGGTTGTGGGGAAAAGGTCATAACTCACTTGTTTTCAGTGCCGTTGTAACGTCGAACGGTCACTAAATGAACTGTTGTAAGCCAAGGATTACCAGTTTGCTGTTTGGGATTTAAAAAAAAAACTAGGCAGTACCAATCTACATTCCTAGGCTCAAAATTTTTCATGAAAATTTTTCTGTGGCCATGAAATAAAAGAGACAGGCATCTGCTACTTGGGAGAAAAATTATGGCAGGCAAAATATTAAAGTGCAGAGACATCATACTGCCAAACAAAGGTACATATTGTTAAGGCCATGGTTTTCCCGCGATAACGAATGACTGAAAGTTAGAATATCAGAAGGGATGAGCAATGAAAAATGGATACTTCTACACTGTGCTGCTAGAGAAATTCGCTGAAAATATCTTGGATTGGAAGGGGGAAAAAATGTGATCCAGTACTAGATGAAGTAAAAGAATACACACTGAAAGCACTAATAATGGAGCTAAAGTTTAAATATTTTGAATACAAATAATACAAAGGAAAAATTTCGTAAAAAATCCAAGTACTTGGAAAAATCAAAGGTACTATAATCAAAAAATGCAACCAGGCAAAGTGGGTAGCTATTCTCATTGATATCACAAGCATGAAAGCACTCTGTGAAACAATGTCAATGGGTCACAAGGTGTTAGAAGTAACTAAATAGCCAAATGGTTAGGCTTATTGTAACTGGCCTGCAAAAATCCATGCAAACATTGGATGGCAGCAAAGAGATACAAAAATTCTGAGTCTCTGCTGCTATCTAGTGGTTGCTTAGATACAGCAGCTCAATTACTACAACCAAACCTTTTTTAGATGACCCAATTTAATTGTATACTGCACAGGAATCTCACCAGAAATGTTATTCTAAAAACCTCTGACATTTACTGAGCTATATAACCCTATCTGAAAGGCAGTTTGATATAGCCTGGGAGTCTTGGGTTCTAGTTTGTTTATTGGTTTATTTATCAAATTTATATGCCATCCATCTCTCTCTTTAAAAAAAATGACTTGAGTTCTGCCAGCACAAAGCCGGTTGGATGACCTTGGGCCAGTCACTGTCTCTCAGCCCTAGGAAGCAGGCAAGGGCAAACCACCTCCAAAAACCTTGTCAAGAAAACTGCAAGAAACAGTTGCCAGGAGTCAACACTGACTGAAAGGTGCATGCACACACAATACTCACACTCACAAAACCTGAACACTTTTAAAATCACACTAGGAATTTTAAACTGGTTTGTTGGATTTATTTATTATTTATTTGTATTTTAAATGTGCTGGCTGTCCAACTCCATTGGGCTCTGAGTAGCATTCAAATAAAATGGACCATATAATACCAAGCCATAATGAGGTGATATATGTTATTCTAAGCAATAAGCAAGTCACAACATGTTTTATTTGTATCGTATATGAACTAGGTGATGATTTTAGTAAACCTTATATAAGAGTCCTTCAGCAGGGGGAGAGGGCAGAGAAAACAGACATTTTGTGCTTAGGTACCAATGGGCTGATAGCTAAAGCTATTCTATTTTATCAATTGCTTTTAATAGCATCTCTGTTTGGCCAAGTTAGTACTACCCATCAGTCTTTCAGCCAGCAGAATAAAATTGGTGTAAAGTTTGCTGCCTCAACTCTCGATTCCAATCCTTCCACAAGTAGAATGCTACTCTTATCCACAGTATACATTAAAGACAGATTTTGGATCCCACCCCCCAGCTAAATTTCCCTCCCACCAGACATCACCAGCCAGTTGCGAAATATCCACCATCTTCGAGGAGTATGGGACCAGAGAGAAGACAAGTTTGGATCAATGTGTAGATATTGGGTTAACTGTCTATCAAAACTCATTCTGGATTTACAGAAGTGTTATGTGAGGTACATTCAAAGGGAACCTACCTCTCATTTCCTTGATATTTCTTTTACTTCGTTTTGCACTATCCTTCTCCCCCACTGTTGAATCACTTCCTGGTCCGGCAAATCCAGATCTCCAAGCTGGGATTGATCAGAGACCTGAAAAATAAGGGGAAGAGACTTGCTGTGGAAGACCCAGTTGAACAACTAGAGGGAAATGGCCATGGATGCACCATTCTAAGGGAGCCAATAGGTCTTGCGCTGATCCTACCTCTAGGGTTCACTGGATTGCATCATTGATGGGATGGTAGAAAATTGTCCTTGGACACGAGTACTGCTGAAGAGGCCTTAAGGCTGTCTCACTATGAGGAGCAGATCGGATGAAAGGAACATGAGGATACAGTAGATCCAATATGTTGCTGGGTATATATGTACCACAGTTAAATGCATGTGAGAAAAAGTTGTTTAAAATATACAGCAATAGGAGCTTTGCATTTTATCACCTGTATACAATAGGTGTGGAAATGAACTTTATTTTGAACTTCCTATGCTTCTAGCTCTGTCTTGGCAGAGTGTGTTTATTGGCATATTGCACACTCTTTAACAGACTGAGGGTAGAAGCCGCCTCTGCTAACATACTCCATGGATTTATGACAAAGCATGAAACTCTGCATAACAGAAGTGAGCATGGAGGGTCAAGAAACAAATGTGCGTTGCAGTGTTGTGATGCAAACATGTATCACTTACATTTTTGCCTGCAACACTGGAGTGCAGCATTGAAAGGCTTGGTTTGGGCTTCTATGCTACTCCAGCCTAAATGTTGTGAGCTCATGACTTCCATTTTGTCATTTTGCAGCACTGCGATTTTTACCAAAAGCAAGGTTGATGGAGAAGAGATAATACAAGCACAACCCGACTGGTTTCAATGATGCTAGGGTAAAGTGACATCTATAAACTCGTGTATATCGAATACTGGAATTTAAGGTGGTTGGTAATGAAGGCCAACTTTTCAGGACTCATAGAGACAGGTCTCCAGGCCGTGGGAGCAGCTGTTTATCGAATGCCACATGCTGACCTCCTGTTTCCTGACATGAGTGTGTACTGAAGATCTAAAGGAGTTGGTAATGTCACCTGTCACTCAGCAGTGCATATGCGGTTGACTTTTGGCAGGTGAAATTGTAGAACATGTGACACTGGGGTCTGTTTTTTCCCCAGGAGAACATATTTACAACACCTCAGGACATTCCATAATTGCATGAAACTGAAGACTTTCGATAGTTGTGGACTTCAGCTCCAAGGGCATCAAAGGACTCAAGTGTAGTGTATCACAATACAATGAAATATGTTTAAAGGTGTAGATACAGGTCAATAGCTGAAACTCCCATTAAGTCTTTGGGAAAGATTAATATTAATAAAAATGAATATAAGACTTAATGTACGTTCTATGAGATGTTGATTCTACTAGATATTTTATATGGATACACAAGTTACAGAAAATGTTTATGAGAAGCTAAAGTCCCTCAAATATCTTTGGCCAAAGTGAGCCATTATAATGGCTTTAATGTTCCAGATTTTCCATTATCGTATGATCTATCAAACGGATATAGTTTCTAGACTCTAAATTTAATGATAAGCCTAAATGTTGCATTAACTTTGTATCATTATCTGTAATTATTATAGAAACCCTATTAAATAGTTTTCTTCTTTCTTTTGTCATGTTTATTTTAATCACTAGAATATATCCTTTCTTTTCTTTCTTTATTGTACCATCTTTTCTGTTGGTGGGGTAACTTATTTTTTTTTGTCTTTCACCATTATTAAACAAATAAATGATAAATGCTTTTAAAATTCAAAAAGTCCAGTGTGGCAGAAGAGGGATTTCCCCCCCCCCCATTAGGGAAGAATTGGCTGCTTTACTTGGGAGGATCAGCGTGAATATCTGAACATCCCTGCAAAACTTTGCACACCTGTTTTCTCTGTGAAAATGCACTCCCAATCCTGCTTATGCCCTAACTGGGGTTTCTGGAACTCTGCAGGGTGGTTCTCTTCATTATGGGATATATGGCACTGCAGGCAGTCTGTCACAAGTCCTTTCCCTGGGCGGTCATGCCTGCTGCCCTTGGTGGGCTTGCAAAGATACAGACCTGGACACCTGCTCGGTTTTTTAACAAGGAAGGCAGGCTCTCTTCCCTGATGGAAGGCACCTTTTGACCATGTTTTTTTTTAATTTTAAAAGTTTTTTAATAGTAATTCAAATTAAAAAAAACTATGGACATGGTTTAACGTCTCTGGTTTTAAACACTGTCATCAAATTTAAGCTAATAAATAATATACTTCTTTATCTTTGTACAAATTTACGTTACTTCTTACATGTCAAGTATATAGGTTAACTCCTCCTAAACAGCTACATCCATACTCAATATAATCATATCTCATATAGAAGTTCAATATACCCATTGACATACCCATTTCTAGACATTCACTACCCCTTCATCTTAGCATTCCTCTTCCTGTCCAACCATTCATAAAATTTAGTCCAGATTTCATAGTACGCTGATTCACTTTTTATCCTTGAGCTCCAAGGTGAGTCTGCCCATTTCTGCACAATTAAGGATCTTAGTTAGCACTTCTTCTTCCGAGGGGGTTTCTTTGCTCTTCCATTTTGGGGCAAAGGCTAGCCCTTGACTTATAACCACATCCGAGACCAGAATTTTCCTGCTAAGCAAGGCAGTTGTTAAATACGTTGTGCCCAATTTTACAATCTTTTTTGCCACAATTGTTAAGCAAATCACTGCAGTTGTTAAGGGAATCATGAGGTTGTTAAGCGAATCTCGCTTTCCCCATTGATTTTGTTTGTCAAAGCCATCTGGGAAAGTTGCAAATTGCAATCACCTGATTCTGGGATGCTGCAACCATCATAAATAAATATGTGCTAAGATAAATCAGCTAAATGTTGGAAATGTCACAAGTTACCAGGATCTTACTATCATATGTGGTGGACATGCCCAGAAGCTAAAAACTATTGGAATAAAATTAAGATACGGTTAGAAGAAATTATACAACAACATATTGCTTTAAAACTGAAACTATTCCTATTGGGTATCTTCCCAGAAAAAAATTAGTAAAAAAAAATATTTATTTGATTATACATGTTATAACAGCTACAAGGATTGTTTCTGCACAAAATTGGAAAGCAGAGAAAATACCTTTAGAAGAAGAAGTAATTAAAAAAATCTTAGAATGTGCAGAAATGAATAGATTAATGTTGATAATTAAAGAAAAAGAAGATTCAGAATATTTTAAGATATGGGATCAATTTTACCATTGGCTGGAAAAGAGATATAGATAAACAAATTAATAGTTATGTAAGAGAATGGTATAATTAGAATAGTATGTTTTTGGAGAAATGTTGTAATAGATTAAGGGTGAATGAAGACAGAAGAAACAACAAAAAGACGAAGATACTGAGAAAACACCAAGATGTCACATGGAAGGAATGACTGATGTATTATGTGTTTGTTTGTGTATAAAATAAAATATTTTTTTTTCATTTGGTTGCCAAATGCCCAGATTTGATTCTGTCGCTGTGTGGATGCTATGAAGATCGGTCATAAATCACTTTTTTAAGTGCCATTGTAACTTTCAGTGGTCGCTAAATGAATTATTATAAGTCGTAGACTACCTGTACACTTCTTATCTCCTCCCCCAAGCTTTATTTACATCCGTAGAAGGATGACAAATGAAACTGCAGTCCTTTCCTCCTTGGGAATAAAGATATATAGAAATGTCATTTTGTAAGTAATCATTTGCTGCCCTTTTACAGCAAAAAAAATAAGCTCCTGGGGCCAGCCACTCTGCCATTGTCCCGCAAAGAATGCCTGCCATGTTAAACCCTTGATTTTCAAGAAATCCAGGTTGAGCCAGCAGCTTGAAATCTAATTGATATTGATTAGCAATTAAAAAGCTAGCATTAATTATTCCAAAAGCAGCAATAATACTCCATTTTCCGAGAGATTTTCTCATTGTCATTCAGCTCAAGACTGGATAATTAAACCGGTATAACTTTCTATAAATGACTTTAGCGCTGTCCAAAAATTGATTTTCAAGGAAAATAGGAAAAGCTAGGCGTTTCACAAGCCATTACAATTTTGGAAAGAAGAACCCCAGGACCCTTTAAAAACAGGCATTCTTCAGATTTACCGTAATAAGGCATACCCAGATCTTTGCTTCTGTAATATATATTTCCTCTTTCCACAAGCTTTGCTCTTCAGCTTCTGGTCAGCAAGGACTTTTATTGGAGAGCCATTTTTGATAAAAGAGTCAAGGAGTCAAGGGCAATAAAGGCTTTAGGCAAAACTTAATTATTCTACCTTCCCCGCCTTCCACCCCCAGGCATCTCGCTGCCTGCTGGACAGTATAACATTAGCATCTCAAGCGCAGGAAAGGGCAAACCGAATCGTCAAAAGGCAAGAGAAGGCTTATGAGAAAAAAGGGGGAAATAGTGGAAGCTTTTCTTTGGTAATAAAGGCATCTAAAGGGGGACATGATAAAGGGGTTGATAACCTGATGTACAGAGTGGGTAAAGCAAACAGCACTTCTCTCTTTTATTTCATCACTGGGATAACCGGTGAAATTGATTGGCATTATATTCAGAACTGAGAGACCCAAATGTTTCTTTTCGTAATGCACCATTGGCTTGAGCATTTTGCTCACAAGCTAGGTTGGAATAATCCATTGGTTTAAAGATGAGCAGGATTTGTTAAGGGGGGGGGAGAGGGTGTACCCAAATTCCTGTGGAATAAATCTCTCAGGAAACACTGGCTGTAATGGAGCTAAATGAAGCCTGCACTATAGCGCCATTTAGTTTCACTTACGTAACGTGAACTAAACTTATGCGCGGGCGATACAAATAGTATATTTTCAGAAATTTAAATTGTCACGGGTAATTTTATGAAAACCTAATGAAAATGTTTTTAAATAAGCAGAGGAAACAACAAGATGTAAACCAGAATAACAGAATAATAAGAGTTGAAAGGTCTTCGAGTCCAGTGGTGGGATTAAATTTTTTTTACTACCGGTTCTGTGGGCATGGCTTGGTGGGCGTGGCATGGCTTGGTGGGTGTGGCTTGGTGGGCATGGCAGGAGAAGGATAGTGTAAAACAATGGTAGTCAACCTGGCCCCTACCGCCCACTAGTGGGCATTCCAGCTTTCATGGTAGGCGGTAGGGGTTTTGTCCGATACTGAAGCACTTTCCTTTTTTTTTTTTTATTTAATTGGCTTTTTAGAAAAAAATTTTAGCATTATTTAAAAACATTTTCATTAGGTTTTCATAAAATTACCCGTGACAATTTAAATTTCTGAAAATATACTATTTGTATCGCCCGCACATAAGTTTAGTTCATGTTACGTAAGTGAAACTAAATGGCGCTATAGTGCGACCGCAAACAAAAGAGCCTCGTCCCAGAATAGCTCACACATCTCCCCACACACCACCCAGCTGTAACAGACAAGCAGAGCTGGTAGCCGGCGCCCCCCCCATCCACGATGCACGAGAGGCATGCGCAGACAATGATACATGGCACATTACTGTGGAACCGGTGGGCGGTTAGAAAATTTTACTACTAACAGAGATACAAAAGTGGGCAGTAGGTATAAAAAGGTTGACTACCCCTGGTGTAAAATCTCCATTCCAGGGGAAGCTTACTGCAAAATCCCCATTCCCTCCCGATCAGCTGGGACTCAGGAGACAGAGAATAGAGGGGGGTGGGGCCAGTCAGAGGTGGTATTTACTGGTTCTCCGAACTAATCAAAATTTCCGCTACCGGTTCTGCAGAACTGGTCAGGAGCTGCTGAATACCACCTCTGTTCTAGTCCAACATCCTGCTCAAGCAACCATGTGCTAGCATAGTTGGCTGGCCCCTATGGGAAACAGTATTCTTGTCAAGCACCCGTGGCTGACTGTCAGGGGCGAGTCTTTGGCCCTGATGGAGAGGGTGCGCAACTTAGGCGTTCTCCTGGATGGACAGTTGTCTTTTGAAGAACATTTGACGACCGTCTCCAGGAGAGCTTTTCATCAGGTACGCCTGATCCGCCAGTTGTGCCCCTTCCTTGACCGGGATGCCTTACGTACAGTCACTCATGCTCTTGTTACCTTTCACTTGGACTACTGCAATGCTCTCTACATGGGGCTCCCCTTGAAGAGCACCCGAAGGCTCCAGTTGGTTCAGAATGCAACTGCGCGGGTGATAGAGGGAGCCACTCGTGGCTCCATGTAACACCACTCCTGCGCAAGCTGCACTGGCTGCCTGTGGTCTTTCGGGTGCACTTCAAGGTGTTGGTTACCACCTTTAAAGCGCTCCATGGCTTAGGACCGGGTTACTTACGGGACCGCCTACTGCCACCGTTTGCCTCCCATCGACCCGTGCGCTCTCACAGGGAGGGACTCCTCAGGGTACCGTCAGCCAAGCAATGTCGGCTGGCGGCCCCCAGGGGAAGGGCCTTCTCTGTGGGGGCTCCCATCCTCTGGAACGAACTTCCCCCAGGACTTCGTCAACTTCCTGACCTTCGGACCTTTCGCCCGAGCTGAAGACATATTTATTTATTCGCGCAGGACTGGCATAGAATTTTAGATGTTTTATTCGGTTTTAATTTTATTTAGTGGGTTTTATTGTTTTAAATGTATTTTAACTTGGGGCCATATTTAATAAGTTTTTTAATTATTGTTTTACTTTGTATTTATTCATTGCTGTTTTATCTGGCTGTGAACCGCCCTGAGTCCTTCGGGAGAAGGGCGGTATAAAAATTTAATTAATAAATAATAAATAAATAAAGCAGTTCAGTCCTGCAGAGTTTTTAAAATTTCCCATGTTTTAAAGACTGTTTATGGTACGTGTTTTATATTTATTTGAAGCGTCAATAATTAATAACTACCTGTAGTCCTTGACTTATGATCGGTCACTTAGCGACTGTTCAAAGTTGTGATGGACCATGAAAAAAAAGGAGTTTTACAACCCAGATTTAAAGTTCCAACATCCCCCTAGCCCCCCCAACCCCCACCCCCACCCCCGGTCCTGTCACTGCATTTTGGATGCTTGCCAACCAGTCCATCTTTATGGCCATCAGCCACATTCCACAGTCATGATTTATGACATTTTTCTGGAAATGGGCGCTTACATCTGGTTTTTAGCAAAAAACGCCCCATGGTGAACAGTGCTTCATTAATTTGGTGCCTGATTAATGAGTGCCACAAAAAATGATTATAAAATCGTGTGTGGTTGTGTGATGGGCTGCTTTACAACTGTCATGAATTATGACCAAAATTACAGCGAAATTATGGTTTAAATCGAGGATTACCTGTCTGGTCTGCTGGTTGTTGTTGAAGAAAATTCCCAGCCAGCACTGTTGGGATTAAGCATAATATCAGTGGTAGTTTAGTGCTGGCTGGGGAATTCTGGGAATTGAAGTCCACACATCTTCAAGTTGCTGTAAGGTTCAGAAACACTAAGCTAGACCAGTGGTCACCAACCGGTGGTCCGTGGACCACTGGTGGTCTGCAAGAAAATTTTGGTGGTCCGCAGAAAAATAATTTGCATTTTTTATATTGCACTAAATCAGGGGTCCTGAAACTATGGCCCCTGGGACGGATAAAAGTTTGTGTTGCTGCAGAGAGTCTCTTCCTTCAGGGTCTTTTTGTGTGGGTTGGAGGGGGAGAGGAGAAATTCTGACTTAGGGTCTGCTTTAGACTTGTCGTGTCCCCCTCCCCCTCCGACGACTGGGTCTAGGAAGTCCGTATCAAGCATGGCCATGAAGCCTCTGCAGCTTTGCCAAATTCCTTTCAGATTTCTCAGGGCAGGCAGGAATCCAAGTTGTGACTTCAGCAAACTAGATGAGACTTTGCTTGACTCAAGGAATGCCAAAAGCAGGTCCTTTATATAGGCTGTGGGGTGTGGCTCCATGACTCAGCATTTATCCAGGCCTGCCCCTCCCTTCCTTCTGCTGACGTCGCCTCTCAGATCTCCGGAAGCGAGGATCCTCCCACTTTGAATTCTCTTCAGCTGGATCTGCTGTCGGTAATTCCAGCACGTGGCTGGCTCCCTGCTCACACGCTGTAGGAGTGAGGTTTGTTTGTTCATTCCTGACATCCTGTCCGGGCATGGGGCCAGGGCCGGGGGCTGGAGGCATGACAGGCCGTTCATCTTCATTATCAGACTCAGAGTCTGATAGCAGACCTGGGACGAGACAGGAGGGGCCCGGCTGAGGAAAGGAGGGAGGACGAGGCACAACAAGCCTCCTGATGCGAGGCTTTGGATGAAGGCTGGAGAGAAGTGCCACTGGTGGCGAAGAGCTGGAGGGCCTTGTTCCAGTGGGACAGCATCATGGCCTGGAACTGGCTGACCATCTCAGCCTGCTGAGCCTCCAGATGCCGGCACCTGGCCTTGCACTCCCGCAAGTCTTCCCTCTGCTTGGAAAGCCTATGCTCCTGGTCCTCAGCGAGGTGCTTCTACTGAGACTTCTTCTCAGTCAGATCCAATTTGAACTGAGCTGTTTTGCCAACTCTTTCTTGTGGTGGCTGCTTAGCTCCAACAACTGCTTCCTGTTGGGGCCCTAAGCTCGGGTGGGCAGGAGAGGAAATGCTGGAAGAGAAGAGGTGAGTAGAGGCTGGATAGGTGCCCCTTGATGTGAGTGACATCAACTTGGTCATGCCCACTCAGTCACATGACCACCCAGCCACGCCCACCCAGCCAGTCATTAGGCAGATCATATTAGTGGCCCGCGGGATTTAAAATTATGAATTTAGTGGTCCCTGAGGTCCGAAAGATTGGGGATCCCTGAGATAGATTATGGGGCACAGCCGGAGCAAAGCAATTACTAACGTGTATCTATAGAATTTTAAATCTACTTTGTTTTTATTTCTTGAATACGGGGGCATTTATAATGCACACACACAGAAATTCTTTGGAGGAAAAGTGCCAGCAACCCCCACAGGCGATTCACTTGTGTTGTTTCCTGTGTTCCTGAATCTCTTGCTTGCTTTATCTAAATACCATGTACTATTTTTTCCCCTGTCAAAAGCTGGAAAAAAGAAAAGGTGAAAGAGGGTGTGCTGGTATCTAAGGATGCTTGTTCTGTGATTAGTATTTTGTGGATTACTGTCATATTTTTCTCGGGTTTGGGGGTGGGGTGTCTATGTGTGAGAAACATTTGCAGTGCTTCTACTCTGCTGTTTTTCTACTATACTTATTTTTATACGTGGTCTGCTATTACAACAGATTCCAAAGTGGTGTAGAAAAGCATCTGATAAAATGGAAATTGAAGATAAAAACAAGGAATAGTAAAGTAAAGTATAGTATAGTAAAGAAATATTTCTTCCTGTATGGACCTATATAACTCTTGGGGATGCCTCAGGGTGGGGAGGCCTCAGGGTGTATTCTAGCTACCTTCACAGGAATGGTGGCTTGTTAAATGATTCTCTTCTTGTTCCCAGCTCTGGAATAGAGGTTTTAGTAAACAGAAACAGAATAACAGAGTTGGAAGGGACTATGGAGGTCCTTTAGTCCAGGGGTCTCCAACCTTGGCAACTTTAAGACTTGTGGACTCCAACTCCAACTCAGTAAGCTTTGCTGGCTGAGGTATTCTGGGAGTTGGAGTCCACAAGTCTTAAAGTTGCCAAGGTTGGAGACCCCTCTTTAGTCCAACTCTCTGTTCAAACAGGAAACTATACTATTTCAGACAAGTGGTTGTCCATTCTCTTCTTAAAAACCTCCAGTGATGGAGCACCATCAACTTCTGGAGGCAAGTTGTTCCACTGATTAATTGTTCTAACCGACAGGAAATTCCTCCTTAGTTCTAGGTTGTTTCTCTCCTTGGTTAGTTTCCATCCATTGCTTCTTGTTTTGCCTTCAGGTGCTTTTGAGAATAGTTTGACTCCAATGGTGAAATCGGAACTGGTTTACTACCAGTCTGATGGCTGCATATACGCGCTGCGCGCCAAACGTGCACACCACGCACCAAATGTGAGGTGCGGGCACATGCGGGCGCAGTGCACACCAAAATGAGGCATGGGGTAGGTAGAACAGCACGCAGGGTGTGTGTGTGTGTGTGTGTGTGTGTGTGTGTGTGATCAGCTGTGGTGTGCAATCTTTGGCCAAATAGGTTGTAAAAAATGTTTTTAAAAGTAAAAAAAGGCTCTGACGATCGCGCGGCTCAGCTGTGATCGTCAGAGCCTTTTTTTTTACTTTTAAAAGCATTTTTTTTGCAACCTATTGCTACCATTCAGGTGGGAAAAGCAAGCAAGCCAGAAAGAAGCGGCAAGCGGGCAAGCGGGCGATTGGGTGGGCATGGGTGAGGGGGGCAGTGATTTTTGCTACGGGTTCTCCGAACCACCCGCCACCATTGCTACCGGATCATCTGATCCGGTCCAAACCGGAAGCATTTCACCCCAGTTGACTCTCTCTTCTTTGTGGCAGCCTCTGAGATATTGGAAGACTGCTTGGCACCCACAGATCCAAGCAAATACAAATCTATTTGCCTGGCACTGAAAAATAGCCATCTTTCCAGATGAAGGCATTTTTATTCTCCCAGGACTTTTCATATTTGAATATGTTAATATTCTAATACTTTAATGTCTATGCTATGATGGAGCCTTCTGATCCATTTTCTTTCTGCTGTTGTGCTGCATATAAATCATGCATTTTAGCAGCTAGTTTTACTTAATTTTCAGTTTAAATTTTAGATCTAGATGATGGACTTTGCCTCCAAGGCTAACATTTCCAGTGTTAGATTTGGACCAAGAGAGGCCTGGGTTCAAGGCCCCACTCAATCATGGGTGATAAGGGGCCAGTTTCTCCCACGTCAGTCCACCCTATAGAATAGGTCTCTGTGGGAAGAGAATGAGGGTTTAGCCCTTTGAGCTCTCAAGAGAAAACGTGGGGTGTAAATAAATATTGTATGTAATCTTTTGAATTTTCATAAGGCTTTCTCTTTAGAAAGAAGCTGGAGGAGGAGCTTTGGGTTTTTTGTAGTATTTGAATTATTTCCGGTTTATAGGAATTGTGGTCCAGCCCATTTGAATGGGACCAAATCTGAGAAGGCCAAGGGACCAGTGATGAAACTGAGCCATTTCTATCTGGCTCGGGCGAACCAGTAGCACCAGAGGCGGGAGGCTCCGCCCACCCACCTAGACATCGTCATGTCCTGTTTTTGACCCTCTGCATATGTGTGGAGGAGATGCGCATGCTCACATTTGCGAACCGGTAGCGAAGGTAAGTAAATTTCACCCCTGCAAGAGACCTCTTCCGGGCAGATTAGACAACCAGAAATCCACATCCAGACGCACTCGTTTTTCTATATATCTTCCTTGAAACCTGGCTGCTCCTCTTCCAGAGGTGGGGGAACACTGATGCTTATTGTTGGGGAAGGGGGAGAAGGGAGAGTAGAACTGGTGAAAAAGGCCATTTTTTTCTCTCCTCTCCCTGCCCAATTCAGCTGGGATTTACTGTCCGAGGAGATGCACTGCGCTCCAGACCATATAAAATTAGTCATTTCCTAAATCCACCAGCTCCGTGCTAAAAAATGGCAACCAGGCAGTATATCACCTGCATGCCAGTAGACGCCAAGATTGATATCTGCAGGGCGGCCTGAATTAATTCCTCGGACAAGCTGCGTTTATTAAGCATTCTAGGGATGTCAGATGAAGAAATCCATCCTGCCCTCTTTTGGCAATTAGTTGGGCAAGGAAAGATTGGGTAGTTTGCAGCAGCTCCCAGTGGGGTTCAGATCCCAGATCAGAGCCTGCACTGGCTGCAAGGACTCTAGACATGCGGGGTCCTTTTTTTTTTTGTTTACATTTATATCCCGCCCTTCTCTGAAGACTCAGGGCGGCTTACAGTGTATAAGGCAGTGTATAAGATCCTTCACCGACCCCCGTCCTTGGGCTGCAACGACCTCCGTTAGATGCAGCATTATTAGAGTGGGGTGCAGCAGGAGGCAGAATTCCTAAATCCAGATTGAATTTCAGTGTCAGTTTCAAAGGCAGGGCCCCAGCAGATCATCTCCCCAATGGGAATAACGAAAGATTCACATGCGTTGTGTGCTTTGCCGTCATTGTGGAGTGCTCAAAGTTGGCAGAAAGGGCACCACAAGCCCAGGAATAGGTTTCTGAGTGATATGGTTGGTATCCCTAACTTAATTTACAGTGTGGCTCTTCCACAAGCATGCTTTCCATATGTACCCACAGCAAGTTTTAAATGTAAAGATGCCGAAACAAAAGTTTTGTTTGCATGTTTGATATGTCTGTCACACCAGCGAGAAAGGACAAGTTGCCCCACAAGAGATACTGTTGCCGGGTTCCTGCTATGTTCTCAGGCTAACATTTTCAGCATGAAAAGGGAATGTTCTTTCAAAGCTCCGTTGTTAACCTTTTGCACTTGGTGGTGGCGGCTTTGATATTTCCTTCTTGTAAATAATAGTCATCCTATCACCAGGCATAAGAAAAGGTGACTACAGGACATAAATAGTGTAAATAAAATAGTTTCCTGCACCTTCAAATTTCTCTGCTGATACCCACATATATGGGGGACATTAACAGAGTGCTCTAATGGTATAGGAAGTGTCCATAAGTTCATTTAAATATATACAATCTTGTACTCAGTAGTGGTTTTCACTTACCTTCGCTACCAGTTTGGAACTGTGAGAGCGCATGATCGCGCAGCGGTTCTGCACATGTGCAGAACCTTCTGCGCATGCGCAGAGTGTCCGTGATGACATCCGGGTGTGAACGGAGCCTCTCACCGCCGCTGCTATCGGTTCACCCAAACTGGGCTGAACTGGTAAAAACCCACCACTGCTTGTACTGTATTTTTTTAATGGAAGGGCCAGGCTTTCGCCATCTTTATCCCCCCTAGCACTTCTCAACTTTACAGAGGCATTTCTAGAAGTTATGGGGCAATTAAAAGTCCCACAGAGGGAGAGTAAGCAAGGGAGAATTCCCTGTTTTTCTTCTCTGAACAGTTGGATGGTGATTCTAAATAAGAAGGAGAATTATAGAATTAAAAGTGCTGTAAAGCTTCCTTTGGAGAGCCAGTGTGAGGTAGTGATTAAGACAATGAGCTAGAAACTGGGAAAGTGTGAGTTCTAAGTCTGCCTTAGGCTCAAAGCCAGCTAGGTGATCTTGGGCCAGTCACTCTTTCTCAGCCCTAGGAAACAGGTAAGGGCTTCTAACGTGCACGCACTCACAAGTGAAGCGAGTGCATGCACGCTCACATTTCCAAACCGGTAGCAAAGGTAAGTGAATACCACTACTGAGGACAACATCCAGAGACAAAAGAGGAGGGAGTATTTGTGCATTAGCCTTAAGCAGGGGTCCCCACTCCCAAGCCATAGACTCGCATCAGTCCGCGGTGCACCAAAAACCGGGCTGCACAAATGAGCGAAGCCCCATCCACGCATGTGCGGGATACAGACAGTACATTAAACCCACAGCCCATCCAGGCTGCAGAAAAATGGAACTGGTCTCTGGCTCCCAAAGGTTTGGGGGTTGCTGGCCTAACGTCATCAGCAGATATCAGCCTGAGAGAATGGGGAATCATTTATATCCGTCTATTGAGTCCTTTTCACCCTAGTCCTGTACAGGTAAGCCCTTGACTTCCAACCATTCATTTAGTGACTCTTCAAAGTTACAACAATGCTGAAAAAAACGACTTACAACCAATATTAAGACTTAGGAATGTTGCAGCATTCCCATGGTCACATGATCAGAATTTGATCTCTTGGGGACCGACAATGTATTTAAGATGGTTTCATCATCTTGGGGTCATATGATTGCCATTTGCGTCCTGCTCAGCCAACTTCTGACAAGCAAAGTCAGTGGGGGAAGCCAGATTCCTGTATGATTCATATGATTCTCTTTAACAACTGCAGTGATCTGCTTAACAACCATGGCCAAAAAGGTAGCAAAATCGGGCATGATTAACTTAACAACTGCTTTGTTTACCAATGGAAATTTTGGTCCCAATTGTAGTCATAAGTCAAGGACTACCTGTATATGATGACCAGCCATACCAAACACGGTTGACCTTTTGTTAGCAGATATATTTTCCCTTTTCCATTTCATTAGCTATTATTAACCAGAATTGACCAAGCAACTACATCTTGTAGGGTTCATCTGCTGTGGGGTCAAGGTGGAGGACAAGTGAACATTTACCTAGTTTTTAATTAGAGCTATGACACCCCTTCAGTTTGGGTGTCTGGTGACTTATTAGCTTATTAATAAGAAATCAGCAGCTTTTCTAAGCAATGAATTAACTTTAGCCAGAGTTGTTAGTTGTGCCTTTGCCTGCTAGAACACCTGCCAGCAAAAGCTAGAGGGGTTGACCACAAATGCTCCCTAGGTTGACCACAGATGTCTCCTATTTAGATTAGTTAATAGATTGTGGCTTTGACCCTTGACAAAAAAGACCTTGCAAATGAACCGGTTACTGGAATTAAGGAAGGTGACTATGATGTTTAGCTTAAGCACTGCTTAGGGCCATCCGGACATTTTGTTCGTCTGGAGGCGAGCAAAATTGATCATTAATAACATAATAAAAAACACATCCTGAGGTAGTCAACTTATATAATAATGAAGTAGAATTAAATAATTAGTTGGCTATTATGGAATGGCTTTGCTTTGTGCACCATGTGGGACCGACAGGTAAACCAATCAGCCATTCTCTTATTATTATTTTTTCCTGTAGAAAGTTATATAAAAATGACTGTGCCTGATTTCTGGGGTGCTGCTCCTTGGGTGTGAAGCCCTTTTCTGCTTCTATACAGAAATAAGAGTTTTGTCTTTCCTTGATCCTGGGTGGACATTGGCTTCTTCACACTGTATTCCTTGTACCTAGCCAGCCTTCTAGCCAGCAAAGATCAGTTGGTAATATTTCTGCTCTGAAATGGTCTCTCTTTGGAGATCAAAATCACTCTCTTCCCGCTGGCTTTGAGAAAGTGGCCCAAAACCAAACTATCCTTGACATTTTCTTGTTTTAAAGCATGGCCACGTTTTTATTATTTTATTTGTTTTATTGTCATTTATGTATTGGTGTTTTATGGTGGATGTTTCGTTATGAGTTGTATACTTTATAAGCCATTTAGAGTCTGTGGATTGCGGTGCAGTATAAGTTCAATCAGTCAGTTAATCGATCAATTTTATTATTACACCCATGGTATTTTCTCAGAATTTCAAAATTGCCCACTAGCTTGACAAAAATGGGAGGTCTTTTGTTTAGCCAATCCAATATGAAACAATGCTAGTTCACTGCATTGTCCTGAATATGAAGAATATTGTCACCTGAATAATGTTTTGATTTAGGGATAAAGGACATGTTTGCAGTGTGCATTTTGCCACTTTTTGAATGCCCCCTCCCCCCAAAAAGGAGCAATTTTTGCAAGATAAGATCCACAAAATATTTTTAGTGAAATTCTCTCGCTCCCCCTACTTCCAAATTAAGCTCAAATCTGCTTGATGGTAATTTGGGCAATATTAACCAATAATATTTGGGAATATTGTATAGGGTCTAATGCTGACATCATCATCTCTCAAACTATCTATGCCAGCCTTTTCCCACCTCCCAAATGTCTTGAACCAAAGGTGTCTTTCCTCAGCCAATAGGATCTGAGTTTGAGTAGGATCTGAATTTAAAGGACTTGTTGGAGGCTGATGTAATCTAGAGGCAAGTACACTATTTGAATCATTTTGAGGTTCTAGCTTGGCTTTGCTGCAGATTGCTAAAAAAAAAAAAAAGGATTTTGAGATTCACATTGCCTAGATGGCCCCTTTCTCTCCCATCTTTGGGAGTGAGATGGGGAGTGTACTCTGCACATGTTCAGAAGCACTTTTGTTTTAATATTTAAAAGAGAATATTTGTAGCTTAGGGTTGATACAAAGTGTCCTTGCTGCTCTCTGAGCTTGCTTGTTTTCTTGCAGACATTTCATTACCAAAACTAGGTGACATCTTCAGTGCTAACAAGCTACTACTGGTAGCACTGATGATGTTACCTAGTTTGGGTAATGAAACGTCTGCAAGTAAACAAGCAAGCTCAGAGATCACAAAGAAGAACCACATTTGTGTTCTTCATCTGAAATAAAACATATTCCAAGCCATAATGCTCCGGTCAGTGCTCTATGGCAAAAAATACTGATTCAAGAATAGAATAGAATAGAATAGAATAGAATAGAATAGAATAGAATAGAATAGAATAGAATAGAATAGAATAGAATTTTTTATTGGCCAAGTAATACACACAAGTATTATACAAGTAATTTGTCTTGGGGCATATGCTCTCAGTGTACATAAAAGAAAAGATACGTTCATCAAGAATTCGAAAGTACAACACTTATTGATAGCCATAGGGTACAAATAAGCAATCAGGAAACAATCAATATCAATATAAATTGTAAGGACACAAGCAACAAAGTTACAGTCATACAGTCATAAGTGGAAGGAGATGGGTGATGGGAACGATGAGAAGATTAATAGTAGTGCAGATTCAGTAATAGTTTGACAGTGTTGAGGGAATTATTTGTTTAGCAGAGTGATGGCGTTCGGGGAAAAACTGTTCTTGTGTGTAGTTGTTCTGGTGTGCAGTGCTCTATAGTGTCGTTTTGAGGGTTGGAGTTGAAGCAGTTTATGTCCAGGATGCGAGGGATCTGCAAATATTTTCACGGCCCTCTTCTTGATTCGTGCAGTGTACAGGTCCTCAATGGAAGGCAGCCTGGTAGCAATTGTTTTTTCTGCAGTTCTAATTATCCTCTGAAGTTTGTGTCTGTCTTGGGTTGCAGAACCAAACCAGACAGTTATATGAGTTAAATGATACCAGCTAAGGCTAACCTTGCCTTGCAACAGTACTTCCTTTCTGGTCTTTTCCCTCATATTAACTAGAGCAGACAAACGAAGAGCCTTTCCGATGCAGCCGAGCTAGGGAAGCAATTGATCCGGCGCTTGAGTTCCATAGAGTCAGATGAGACCTGCTAAACGTTGTTCGATTGCAACTCCCCTTAGGCCCCAGCCGGTTGCGGATGATGGGTATTGTAATCGGACGCCGGAGCCGGGGGAGGGGGAAACCGAGCCAATCTTCCCTTTCTCCCGGGAGGGCTCCCTCCAGAATACCTGGAAACTTGCCCTCCCCCTCACTAAAAGCTTCCTCTCGGCCTCCTGGTTGCCTTGGCTCCTTCCCCCTCCCCGCCTTTCCCCCTCCTCCTCCCCCCCTCGGCCTCCTCCCGCGCCGAGGCGAGCCGAGCAGAAACGCAAACATTTTGGGCCGCGCGTCTCTGCCATCGATCATTCCCGCGTCCCGGCTCGGGCGAGTGCCCCCCGCCCGTCCCGAGACAGGTTTCCGTGCTTCATTCCCGATTCGGCTCATGCCCACCTGAGCCGCGCGCTGACAAATAGACATTTAAATCAGACAATTAGCTGGCCTCCACCGCTGACATTTTTAATGTATTAATGTGCATCAACGGCTAATACATAGAAAATTCCCCAAATAACAGGGCTTGGGTAAAAGAGGTTGCTTTGCCGCGCGGGAGCTGGCAGTGATATACGACTCCGGTGGGGCGCCGGACCCGCAGTTCGCATTAATTACCAGCCGACTGACAGGCCGACGTGACAGCGCGGAGTAGGCAGGAGCCCCCGTTATATTATCTTTAGCCCCCGGGGTGGGCGAGCTGCGCCGGCGAAAGGAAGCCGGCTACATTGTGCATCTGTTAACGCCAAATCCTCCCCGCCCGGCCTCGCCTGCTTAAACCGAGTGTGCTTATAGTTGGCAGTCGGTAAACCTTGGAGCCTCCGGTCCGGGGAGGTGGGGTGGGGGGTGGGTTTGAAAAGAATGAACATTTGCCCTGGGTGTCAAATGCCACAAAGTATTTCTGAGTGGGCCTATCAGAATTGCAAGGGTGGAACTCGGTTTATCGAAAGGAAGAAAGAGAGAGCGAGCCAGCCAAAGCAAAGGTGTGTAAAAGTGGTGCCCAGGAAAGCACATAAACCAAACCCATCTGGTCTGCAAAAGTGAGAGAGGAATAAGTGAGGGTATCTGATGCATGTTGTGGTCAGCAAGAGGAACATGGACGGAGGATGTAGGATGTATGTGCGTCAAAGAAAATTATATCCGGTGTATGGGTATGACTGTAAGAATGAAATATATAAAAACATTACATTTCACCTCCCAAGACAGTTTCTCCGCTCAAAGGCCTAACCTGCAAAAAACCAAGGTGATAAAAACAAACAAAAATGGATCGTTAAATCACCACAGAATAGCACTGTGGTGAAGAAAAGTATCAGGTGTGTACAGAATATTTATACCTGAAACTCAAGCGTGGATTTTGCATACAAAAGAGGCTGGATGTACATGCACTTAACTGATTTCCACACTGTTATAAGTACATGTTGAAGAAATCTTCAGCATTGCTGAAATTGGAATATGTTATATTTCCATCTATAACTTATGTGAATCTGCAGGCTTGGAAGCAGAGAAGCTGTAAGTACCTGTGGGACCCTGAGTGTACTTCAGGCCGTACAATCCAAAATAAAATGCATAAATTAAACAATAATTTCATTCATATAATAAAAGTGGAAGTGAATGAGACTACATTTACTAAGACTGAGCCTTATCATTCTGGTTAATGTTTGCAAAAACAAAACTAGCAACTAGAATTAATCTAGGAGTAATTTACAGAATAAAATGTATTTAGAAATTCTTCTTTGAAAGACATTTATTCTGGAATCATTCTTAGAAAATAAATAATAATGTGATAATAATAAAGACTGGCGGATGAGAGCACAAGGTGGACAGACCTTATAAAGATCTTTCTTTATGTGTCTATTAAAAAAATGAAATAGTTCGTTTCTGATGCTGCTGCTAGTTGCTTCGATCGTTACATGTGTGAGTCTGGAACCATTTTCAATCCTCCTCTGCCTTGAAAATTGTCCTGCCCTTTGGTTTTTGTCTCCCAATTTCAATCTTCCATTTTTTATCAGTCATGGAAGATGTTTCCCTCTCAACACTACACAACTCAATATTGGAAAGTAGTTTGTTTGGCTAACAGATGTATGCTGTGGGTTGGCAAACATGGATTGCTTCACTCCTTTGATAAATTGCACATTTAGCTGAGGTTTAATAATTGCAGTACTTTGGGGTTTTCTTCTTTTATCCTATAGATGTCACCGATTGCTCCAAACTAGTGGATGAATGTATGGCTCTGCTCCCATCTCTTCCCAGAGGAAATGAATGTCAAGAATTGCCTACTCTCCGAAACAGAAAAGTATTGAATTTCCTTCTATCTCCTCCAATGTGTTTCTCAGTTCCCAGCAGCAGCAGCCACTGATCTGAAAGAGAGCTTGTACATGTGTGAAACAACAGCTCAATAGCAGGGATATGTAAGAATGGGGACCCAAGGCTGCTGTTTTCACTGAAGCCTTTGAAGCGCTGCTGGGTTTTAAGAAATGAAGTTTCAATCACAAACCATGCCTTACAGACTCATAAATATATGACTTGCAAATGGCAACTTTTCATTTGCCTAAATATTGTATGCTGCGGTAGACACTGTCACTTGTGTATCAGCTCTATCCATCATGTATATCCATCATGTAACCCCACTTCTTTTATTCTGGCCATGAATCATCCACATTTACTACTAAGATGTGATTTACGTAACCATAATAACTGAGTACGCATCAATTAACCTGAGTTTTTGCACCATCCTAAAACAATGAACCATGGTTAAGACATCCCAGTGATTCAGCTCATAGTATGCAAATTGCATTATGACCAAATGCAGTGTGGTTCATGATGAACTGCGGGCGATCATGTCAGGGTTAAGATCTGCGTTCAAATCCTTACTGGGACATGAAAATTACTAGTGACCTTGGATTAGACACACAGGGAAGGAACATGCATGTCATTGTGAGCTCCCTGGAGGAAGGCTGAGAGACCCGTGTAATAAATTAACATTGCCCATAGTAGCTGTTCTACCACTGTTGTAAATTTTCTAGCAGTCAAGTTGGACAGCTTTGATGCTGACCTCCCAGCACTGCAGGGAAAAGATATCCATCACAGCCTAGGCTGGAGGAAATGTTGAGGGAGTGCAGTGGCTTTCTGTGACACTGAGAAATCCAAGTAATTGTATCTCCACAGAGATACAAGTTTAATTTGACTGAGATCCTGCTTCATAATATGATTAGCACAATGATTAATTCAGCTCAGCGATTTTGGTTGACATACCAAAGGTCCTGATTTCAAAGATCCAGAATGCCACTAGGTTGCAGAAATGAAGCAAGACTTTTCTATACCTATTGGTTATCATTTAGTGGTCCTTTGAATTTTCACAGCCCGGATCTGATAAAAAGTTAGATTATCTACGTTTTAAAAGAAGTAAGTGTTTCTGTATCTCTTTGCTGCCACGTAATGGTCATCCTGAGTGGTGTAGCCCAGTTCTGCTACCATTTTCAAAAGTAATCTTAACAGAAAAATCCCAAACTATTTTTTCTATTGCTGAAATTTTTATTAAGTTTCAGTAAAGGATAACATACAAAAGGGCAAAATAAGAGGGGCCAGGGAAAAAAATAGAGGTTAAATAAAAAGCAAAATCAGGAGTGCAAGGAGAAAGAAATAGAATGGAATTAAAGACTGTTTAGGATACCAGTCAATTATTTACATTTTTAGCCAGTTTTTAGGTCATGTATCCTTCTAAGGCACTACAGATAGTCCTCCACTTACAACAGTTCATTTAGTGACTGTTCAAAGTTACAGTGACAGTGAAAAAAGTGACTTATGACCGTTTTTTCACAGTTACGACTTTTGCAGCATCCCCATAATCATGTGGTCAAAATTTGGATGCTTAGCAACTGGTTCATATTTATGATTGTTGCTGTGTCCCAAGGTCATGTGATCACTTTTTTTGACCTTCTATCAAGCAAAGTCAAAGGGGAGACAAGATTCACTTAACAACCAGGTTATTAACTTATCAACTGCAGTGATTCACTTAACAATTGTGGCAAGAAAGGTCGTAAAATGGAGCAAAGCTCACTTAACAAATGTCTCACTTAAAAATAGAAATTTTGGGGTCCATTGTGGTGGTAATTCGAGGACTACCTGTACTTCCTTGAGAAACTGAAATTCACCCCCATGGACTTAAAGTTAAAAGAGTTAGAGGAGCAGGAGAACATTGGGATGTGGTCAGAACTGGCCCTGTCAGAAAGTAGAAAATGGTTGTTCTGGTGAGCTGATTTTAGTTCAAGGCAAGGAAAGCCTTTATATGTTTTTGCATATCAGATGCTTAAGTTAAAAATATTGTAATCAGTTTTGGTTCCTCAGCATTTTGACTTGGAGCAGTGATGGTAGGGAGTTGTTCTGTGATGTTTTTCAGGCAACGGATTTCCTTTGGAAGCTCCTGTTTCAAAAAGAGGCGCTTCCTTCTTTTTCTCTCTCTTTCATCTCTTTATTGACGTTGCCTGCTATGACCAGACATAGAAAAGTGAAATCCAGCTATTTGAAATATGTTCAGAATGACCATGTTGATAAACAGTTCATTCTGGAGGAATAACAGGAACACAATAATACTGGAATAATATAACAGGCAGTGGACCTCCGTAAAGAAGCTGTATTGCAGCATAATCAAATTAAAGAGAACAGGGGATCTGGACATTGGAACATTTCCCCAATAATTATAAATAAGATGACTCTGCTTATGAAACTGCCCAGATTAAAAGACAGATATTCGTTCTCTCTCTGTCTCTTCCTTCCTTCTTCCTGACTGTCTGCCTTCCCCATCAGAGGTTAGATGCTCCCGGTTTGGATGGCAGTGGTGGTTCAGAGAACCGGTAGCAAAAATCCCTGCCCTCCCGCCCCATGCCCACCTGAGCCACGCAATCATCAGAGGCTTTTTAAAAAACTTTTAAAAGCATTTTTTTTACAACCTCTTCGGCCGAAGAGATTGTTAAAAAAATGCTTTTAAAAGGTAAAAAAAAAAGCCTCTGACAATCACAGCTGAGCTGCTAGAAAAGATCGCATGCCACAGTTGATCACCCCCCTGTGCTGTTCTACTTACTGCATGCCTCCTTTTGGCGTGTACTGTGTGCCCGCACCTCGCGTGCAGCACGCATGCGCAGCCAGCAAACCGGTAGTAAACTTTCAGATTTTACCACTGTTCCCCATGGCCACCCAACTCACCACTGTGACTCTGAGCAGCTAACAGCCTGTAAAAATAAACAATCTGAGATCCATAACATAAGTTCATCCCGCAAAAATGATCAGCCGCTATGAATGTTTATCCTATCAGTTGCTTAGTCATAACATATCTATTTTAGTAATTTAAGAGCTAACTCACTTCTCAGGTTTCTTCATCTGAGCACTTAGGAGCATTTCTAGCTTGCTTTAGGATTCATTTGCAGTTTGGGGATATTATTGGGCTTAATTCTGAGTTTTAGGGAGGAAGAGAAGCATCCTGTCCCTCTTAACAATTTTCTTTCCTTTTCAATCGAGGAAAAAGCAAAGGGATCCTTGACTATAATACAATCCAACCAATGAAGTCTCTCCTGTGTCTTCAGCTTTAAAACGAAACAAAGGTAAAGAATATTCCTATGTTGGGAAGGGCCAGATACATTTATGCATTGGATGCCTGTTATAAGGCATAATTGGGGACATTGATCAGACCTGACCGTCAATGCGTCAAGGAATCGATTGGCAAAATTTGCTTACTAATTGAGGCATTTGTCATTCTTGTCCAAACTTGAGGGGGGAGGGGGACATGGAAAGTGAATAGGATATAAAGGTAAACGTTTCATGATCATATCACAAGTCTTGGGTTCACTTTCTTGTTGGTTTACTATGTTATCCCCAGGCCATCCTTCCCCAGTAGGTTGCCTTCTACAGTAGAATAGAATAGAATAGAATTTTTATTGGCCAAGTGTGATTGGACACACAAGGAATTTGTCTTGGTGCATATGCTCTCAGTGTACATAAAAGAAAAGATACGTTCATCAAGGTACAACATTTACAACACAATTGATGGTCAATATATCAATATAAATCATAAGGATTGCCAGCAACAAAATTACAGTCATACAGTCATAAGTGGAAAGAGATTGGTGATGGGAACGATGAGAAGATTATTAGTAGTGCAGATTTAGTAAATAGTTTGACAGTGTTGAGGGAATTATTTGTTTAGCAGAGTGATGGCCTTCGGGAAAAAACTGTTCTTGTGTCTAGTTGTTCTGTTGTGCAGTGCTCTATAGCGTCGTTTTGAGGGTAGGAGTTGAAACAGTTTATGTTCTGGATGTGAGGGATCTGTAAATATTTTCACGGCCCTCTTCTTGATTCGTGCAGTATACAGGTCCTCAATGGAAGGCAGGTTGGTAGCAATTATTTTTTTCTGCAGTTCTAATTATCCTCTGAAGTCTGTGTCTTTCTTGTTGAGTTGCAGAACCGAACCAGACACTTATAGAGGTGCAAATGACAGACTCAATAATTCCTCTGTAGAACTGAATCAGCAGCTCCTTGGGCAGTTTGAGCTTACTGAGTTGGCGCAGAAAGAACATTCTTTGTTGTCCTTTTTTGATGATGTTTTTGATGTTAGCTGACCATTTTAGATCTTGCTATATGATAGAACCTAGAAATTTAAAGGTTTCTACTGTTGATACTGTGTTGTCTAGTATTGTGAGAGGTGGAAGTATGAAAGGGTTTCTCCTAAAGTCTACCACCATTTCTACGGTTTTGAGTGTGTTCAGTTCCAGATTGTTTTGGTTGCACCACAAGGCTAGTCGTTCGACCTCTCGTCTATATGCGGATTCGTCATTGTCTCAAATGAGACCAATCACTGTTGTAGTAGTACCTGTGAGAGGGATCTTGGAGTCCTAGTGGATAACTATTTAGATATGAGCCAGCAGTGTGCAGCAGCTGCGAAAAAAGCCAACACAGTTCTGGGCTGCATAAACAGAGGGATAGAATCAAGATCACGTGAAGTGTTAGTACTACTTTATAATGCCTCGGTAAGGCCACACTTGGAATATTGCATCCAGTTTTGGTCACCACGATGTAAAAAAGATGTTGAGACTCTAGAAAGTGTGCAGAGAAGAGCAACAAAGATGATTAGGGGACTGGAGGCTAAAACATATGAAGAACGGTTGCAGGAACTGGGTATGTCTAGTTTAATAAAAAGAAGGACTAGGGGAGACATGATAGCTGTGTTCCAATATCTCAGAGGTTGCCACAAAGAAGAGGGAGTCGGGCTGTTCTCCAAGGCACCTGAGGGTAGAACAAGAAGCAATGGGTGGAAACTGATCAAGGAAAGAAGCAACTTAGAACTAAGGAGAAATTTCCTGACAGTTAGAACAATTAATAAGTGGAACGACTTGCCTGTAGAAGTTGTGAATGCTCCAACACTGGAAATTTTTAAGAAAATGTTGGATAACCATCTGACTGAGATGGTGTAGGGTTTCCTGCCTGGGCAGGGGGTTGGACTAGAAGGCCTCCAAGGTCCCTTCCAACTCTGTTGTTATGTTATATGTTATGTTATGTGTCATCTGCGAACTTCAGTAGCTTAACAGATGGATCGTTGGAGATGCAGTCATTGGTATAGAGAGAGAAGAGAAGTGGGGAGAGCACACAGTGCTAATTGTACAGTATTTGATGTGATCTTGCTTAGCTTCACCTGCTGCTTCCTGTTTGTTAGGAAGCTTGTGATCCACTTACAAGTCTGTTCCGGTACCTGTAGCTGGTTTAGCTTAGTTAGAAGAATGTCTGGAATGATGGTATTGAATGCTGAACTAAAGTCTACAAAAAGGACCCTTGCATAGGTCTTTGGAGACTCAAGATGTTGTAGGATGTAGTGCAGAGCCATATAAGTCCCATTGCCACATCCTGTGCCATAGGCACTGCTCTTTCTAGAGAGAATTGTAGATCAACAGACTTGGAAGGTCTCTGATTAGAGAAGGCTCTCCTTCTATTCAACGTATCTCCTTTTCCCACCAGCCTGCACCTTTGCATAGTAGAGTTTGGGATTCCTGTGCAATTGTTTGCTAATCTTCACCCTTGGTTCTTCCAGGCACAGGGTCTCTTTTGGTGGTTCATCCGGCTAGGATTTATATGGACGTTATGGACAAATGGAATAAGAGCCAGGATCAGAGGATGAAAAGCAATTCTGGCGCTCTTCCCTTCCTGTCTTGTTAGCCTTTGCTTAATGGGAGTGTTGACAACTTGAGAGATCAATACAGCTGACCTTTTGCAGGGTTGAGGATCTGATGCATGACAGGTCAGATTTGCCGAGGCCTAGAGCTCCAATCCAGAGAGAAGAAAGCTGTAATGGTATGTGGGAATGACCTTGGGAAAATGGGACACAAAATATTGCCCAGGGAATGGTCAGATAAGAGACAGCATAGCCCGCAGCTGGGTATGGGAGGGGCAAGAGGCTCTGAAGAGACCCTCCCTAGTTTCTAGGGCTTTAATGGAGAAAGCGGGAGATTTGTACTTTTGGGCTTGCAAGATTCTGACAATGTAGTTTTACAGTATAGCTCATATTGTCATGTTTCCTGTCTGGTCAACCTAGTAAGGCTGTCATCAATCTTACCAGTACAATTTCTGGTTGAATTTGTAGCTAAGGTCAGATGGAATAAAAGGGATATAGGAAATTGGCAGTTTTCATTTGCAGTGTCCTACATATCTCAGACTGCAGCTTCTGAGCATTTGGATAGTTCCTGATCACAATTAAAGCCTAATAAAACAAAAGATTGGGATAAAGATAACCTAAGTCCAGACTATACCTGACAATGTGCAAAGCATACAATAGGATAGGATTTCCTTTGTTTGCTCAGAGGTTATTCAAAAACACAAGAAAGTTTAGTATACTCTCTTTCAATAGACAGGCTAGGACAGGGGTGTCCAACCTTGGCCACTTTAAGACTTGTAGACTTCAACTCCCAAAATTCCTCAGCAAGCAAAGGTTAGACAACCTTAGTCTAGGGTGAGATGATAGGCAAAGGCTGTCACAATAAAATAAATTAATCCCGTATTTTCCTCTCCAGGCACTCAACATTCCTCAGGTCCTTATAAACCTACGGAGTCAACTTTCTGAAATATTGGTTTTCTTTTGATGTAGAAATCTGTATTCCTTTTTACACTTCAGGAAGCCCAAGATTTACTCCCTAATTTTTAAGTACACATTAGTGTATTTTTCAATAGCTGATTTTCATTTCCAAGTTAGCTTGGAGTTATCTAAGTTGACTCCATCAAAAGTGGGTCTTGAGTTCTGTCAGCACTTTCTTCTTTCAGGATGCTCCATTCCATCTTCCCCACTGTATTCACTAGCTGAATTATGATATGCTCATTGAACTTAATCAGATACCTTAAATTGTTTTGCTAATCTCCATCACTTCAGTTATATTTTTCTTGAAGGATAGTTGGTATGGCCGCAAATCATGAACCGACTATGAGATTGATTGATTCATTGAATGAATGAAAGGAAAAGCTTTGCCTATTTGAACACAGGCATCTTGTAATAGGGTTGTAAAGGCCCTCAGAATAGGCATTTAGCACACTGGGTTCTAGCCCAGACTAGAAATTGTGGGTGATCAACTTAGATAAACATTACTTCAAACAAATCCTCATTTGCCTTCTTTAGGTAACAATATAACTTCTCAAGGACTAAAAATTTCTCAGGTCTACTCTTCCCCTCGTCTGCTTATATATTCCTCATCTGAAGTCTAAAAAGTTGAAGGTGTATGTTCCAGGTGTCTTTGACTTAACTTTCGTTTATCCTAGTGTCATTTATGATATTCTAAATAATGAAAGATTTATTTTCCTCAGAATATAAAGATGGATAGTGACAGGAAAGGGACCTTAAAGAAATGGAGTGACCCAGTTGTTGGAAGAAGCAGACATCTGGAGTAACTTGAATCCAAAAGAATGAAGAATTCACAAACTCAGCAGAGACATAGACAGGCTGAACAAATCCAGAATATCCAAGTTTGGTAGCAGGTGAAATCCGTGTTTTAGAGAATTGAGAATGCCACAATGATGTGTTATTGAATTTACTCAAATTTTATGTATAAGAAATTCAGGCTATGAAACAAAACTCCCTGACTCAGCTCATTTGCTAAACATCCAGAGTTATGGACTAAGTCTGCAGTCTAAGCCTTTAAAATGCTAACGAATTGCTCTTTTGTGTTTTAGCCTCACACCAGTACACTTTCAACACCCTGAATAATCAAGAGAGTGTAGTTGAAAAACTCTGGTCTCTCTCCTCTACAAATAAAGTGCTGTGCCAGCATCTGTTAATGATAAAGTAAGAAATAATTTATTCAAAATTTAATGGCTATGAAAAGGACTTACTTGTGCAAAGAAAAGCAACTTGGATTCTCCCGTCTGCGTGGGATACTTTGTGCTACCGATGAATGGATGGTAGAAGAAGCTAGCACACAGCCTAAGAGTTCATTAAGTGAAATGCTATGTGGGGCACCGCAAAGGTGATGTTTCTATGTATTCCGTCTCTTGTATAAATTAACCTCAACAAGCTAAATCCTTAATCATAGTAATGAAAAATAAAATGCCATGCAAAGTGAGAATAAACAGTAGGTCAAGCTTAGGTCAAAAGTCTGAAAACTATAGTATGTGAGAAGTGATTCTTTAGCTGCTTAAATAAAAAAAAAAAAGAACCACAGAGCTCAGCAAGTGTTTATGGAGGTGGATGGCAGAAATAAAAGGAAGCATTTTTTTCCTAGCCTCCAAATGATTGATGTGAACCATTGTTTTGATGCCGAGTCCTTAATCAGTAGATTGTGTTGATCTTTATTAAATTGCAATCAAGTAAATTTTCATTCCTATAATTCTAAATTATGTGTTTAGGGTTGTAATGATCCTGACTGTAACCAAACTCCAAGCATTTTAAATAGTAAATAATATTTCCCTGGCCAGTTGTCTAGAGCAGTGGTGGGTTGCCCCCGGTTCGCTCTGGCTCTGTAGAGCTGGTAGTAAAACTCTGCTGGCGTTCGGAGAACTGGTAGTAATGGCTGGCTGGCCACGCCCCCAAACCGGTTCTCGGATCATCAGAGGTTTGTGGTTTTTTTACTTTTAAAAGCCTCTTTTCTTCAGCCAAAAAAAGGCTTTTAAAAGAAAAAAAAACCCTCTGATGATCATGTGGCTGAGCAGGGATCCTCAGAGGAGCCTGTTAAAAACTTTTTTTCTCTGGCCCATCCAATCCCCCCTCCTCACTTACTTAATTAAGTAAGCTCCTTTCGGGCTCGCTTTCCTTCGACGTCTCTAATCAGTTACATTAGCTGCAACTGATTATGCCTTCCTGCAATCCATGTCTTCAGAGCCTTTGCTGGCTGAGGAACTCTGGGAGTTGAAGTCCACAAACCTTAAAGTTACTAAGGTTGGAGACCCCTGATCTAAAAAATATAAATAAAATAATAAAATATTTGTGCAGCTTTCTGAGATTTGGTGTGTTTCTGTAGTGTTTCACTCTAACTACACAAACACACAGAATCTCACAAAGCTGTATGTGGCATTTTGTGTGCGTGTGTGTGTGAGTCTGTTGTGTTGTGTGTGTGTAAAGTGTGAAAGTTGGTTTTTGAGCTTTTTGTGGCTTTCTGAGGTTCCTGCTTGTTGCAGGGGCCCTTTTGGCTGAAGTGCAGCTGCTTTTACATTGTGTGTGAGTCAGTTGTGTTGTGTTGTGTTATGTATGTGTAAAGTGTGAAAGTTGGTTTTTGGTACCTCTTATTGTTTTGTATACTTTGTTTATTATTTTTATTATTTATTGTTATTGGCCACGCCCATCCAGTCACATGACTGCCAAGCCACTCTCACCCAATCACATGACCACCAAGCCACACCCACAAAATAAGCCACGCCCACAGAACCGGTAGTAAAAAAAATTAGAACCCACCCCTGGTCTAGAGCTAAAAATTAATAGGTCTGTTCCTGGTTAATGTATATATTCCTCCCCATGAATGTTTCTTGGGGTTCATTGGATAAATTTTTATTAGGACTGAGCTCATAGTTCCAAATTTGCCTTGATTTTAGCCAGAGACCTCAATGCAGGCAGTCCTGATGATTTTTAGTCCTATGAGGTAGACCAGATCTGCTTCCATAAGAAGACTAGAATTATATTTTCCCACCTCCTTCTGTTCAGGCCAACACATGCTCTGCATCTGTTATTATCTTAACACTTTCTGGATGGTTTCTCCAAGGTCGTCTCCATAGTTCCATGCAATGATGAATCATTTCCTTTCCCACTTCAATGCAAAAAAATAAAAATAAAAATTACTTAGACAAGCTATTTCAATCTGGCCCTCAGCATTCTAAAGACAAATGCATCATTTCATGAGGCTGCAAGTTAATTCTTTTGTCTATTAAACATTGCTTACAAATTTTAAAGCGTTTAGCCTCTCAAGGTTGGAAGGAGAATGCATCTTCTGGGGCCAAAAGAGGATTGCCAACTTTGGTTATATAATTGATACCTAACATGCTTCTTCTTGGCAATTATGATCTTGAAATAGTTTTCCATTCTCACTGTGATCCGTTTCTACCATCTGGGGCATTTCGTCTCGCAATGATTTGGTTCAGAAAAGTTCTCAGCTAAAGACCACAGTTGAGCCCAAAATTTTCATTGCTAAGCAAGACGGTTGTTAAATGAATTTTGCCCCCTTTCACGTTTCTTGCAACAGCTGTTAAGTGAATCACTGCAGTTGTTAAGATAGTAACTTGGTTGTTATGTGAATCTGGCTTGCCCATTGACTTTGCTTGTCGGAAATTGCAAAAGGTGATCACATGACTTTGGGACACGGCAACCATCATAAATATATATCAGTTGCCCAGTGCTCAAATTTTGATCATGTGACCACAGGGGGTGCTACAATGGTCATAACTGTGAAAAATAGTCATAAATCAGTTTTTTTCAGTGCCGTTGTAACTTCAAACATCACTAAACAAATGGTCGTAAGTTGAATACTATCTGTACATAATTCCCAGTCAAGTGGTCTAATGTACCGGTAATTGCTGTAGCAGTCACTTAGTTTCTAATCTTACCTGAACCCCTATTATTTAATTTACTTAAGCCCATCAAGCTGCTAAAAATGCATTCATAAAGCATTAAATGCCTCTCACCAATGCCAGAAGCATGTACAAGATCAAGCTACTGCCATCCATATTTGGCTAAAAAAATTGCAATGACCCCTGCAGTATTTATTAATTTACTAGCTTATTTATTAATTCATATTTCGATGTGTCAGATTACTCTCTACAGAGACCTTCAGGGTTGACAAGTCTGGATAGCATACAGAATTAAAAACAAATATCTAAGACAGCCAACAGAATAGAAACAGAAATCGACATGTCTTCTACTATAACAGCAGTAACTGCTACTAAAAATCTGTAAATCAGTCCCAGAGAGGCCCACATCCCACCTTAGATTAAATCTGGTTGTAAAAGCAGATCATATTAAATGGATAGCAGCATTAGGGCCATTTGTATCTGAGTGAGCTTCTAGAACATCTTTACTGATTTGTTGGCAGCTTTTGGGTTATTCCTTCATAGGTGATTCTAGCAAAAATTACCTGAAATTAGTTTCTGTCAGTTGCCATTTATTGCAGCTACATTTTATGCTTCATGAGGATATCTCAGTCCTTACTACCTGCACACAAGCAAATATCTTTGCACCTGTTTATTCAGCGTTAAAGGAATTGCATAAGCTTCTTTAAATGTAAATTTCCATTCCTTCCTTCATTGAAGTACTATTTAATCTCCCTGCTTGTCTATGCTTATGGCACTGCTGTTCTCTGTTTAACTCAAGCTAGGCTTCATTGCAGCCTCTGGGCATTAAGTGAATAATGCCTTACTGAGAGACAGGGTAAATAAATGAAGTAGGCAAAGGCATTTAGGCATTTACTTTAAGTCCTCTTCTTCTTGGCTGTATCATATTTGTGAAGCCACAGTCCAGGCTCAAAAGGCTACTAAAACAATGATCAAATTTGCTAGTTGCAATGAGAATACTTCAGTTCCTGCTACTATCCATCTTGCTTTTGGTTGCACTATGACTCACATATAATTATTATGGCAATTCACAGTTTACTCAAGGTTAAGAGATTGGAACAATCAAAGCATGTGAACCAAACAGTCTCAGACATTTGCCTAAAAGATTAGCTTTTAAATGAGAGCACACAGAAGAATAGCACCAAATCAGTCCAAGGTTCCAAGAGTCAGATCCAGGTTGTCAGCCAGTCTAGAGGTCAAAGGTTCAAGATTTTTTATGCAAACAGGATTCATAGGAATGTCCCATAAGAGCTAGATATCAGACATTGTTTCCAACTTAAAGAATATGGCACAGGGCTGCCTTTTAAATCAGGCTGCAGCCAACTGTCACAAATCAAGGAATTTATTCCCTTGCCTGGCAAGGAGCCTTATGGAATGTCTCTGCTCTCCTCTCTATTCACTAGAGGGAAGACCTTACTTCAGCCTCATCTGACTGTCCTAGCTGTCCAGTAGATGCCTGTTTTTGATCAACTTTATGTGATTCTGAGCTCAATGATCCTGAGACTGATATTCCACAGGTTCATCTTCTTCAGATTCAAAATTTGAATCCTGAGCCTGGATCAAAATATAATACTTGGCACTGAAGTTATCTGCTTCCCTCTCACAGGTTTTTCAAAGAAAATCTGCAGAAATTTTTGTTATTTATTAAATTTCTACACTGCCCATTTCATCTCATGTGGGGATCTGGACCACGGGGCTGTCCTGGTGTACCCAGTGCGAAGAGGAAAGATCAGGTCAGCGTAGCTTTGACCCGGTCTACCTAATGCAGAGGAAGGTCTACCTAATGAAGAGGAAATATGCCAATAGTTTGGGGAGTGGTGTCAAGATGGCCACGCCCACCAGTCAGACCCCAACCCCCCCCTTGAGGTCAACCACAGCCCTGATGCGGTGTGTAACATGTAGTAAACATGCTCAGTCATTATTGCCATTAGGTTTGAGGCTTGATCTTTAATAAATAAATAAAAATCAACACAATAAACAAATCAACAAAACAAATCAACAAAGAGAGTAAAGCTATATTTTTTAATTATAAGATAGCAACTTATCTCATGGGAAGGGAGAATTAAATGAAGAAGTGCCCACCAACTGGATGAGGTCAAACGTAATTGATCTATAGTACTTTTGACTTGAAAGATGCTCAAATTGTTTTTGGAGTATTTTAGAGTGTTTTTTTAAAAATGTGTGACCTAAACATTCATATGAATCTATACACATCCTAAATAAAACAATGATAATTTAATAGCTAGGTATACTTGGAAAATTATTTGGAACAAGTACTTTAGAAGCTTAGATCTTGTGCAGGAGCAGTACTTCGTTCAAGTAGCATGACCTTTTCTCAAACTTCTGGAATAGGTTGTTATTTTAAAATATTTTTTTAAAAAAACAATGCTTAGGTTTCTTTTTAAAGTAAGAATTTAAATTAACCCTATAAAACGTATTTTTTTGAGTTTATTGGGTTTCTCAGTAGATGTTAAAAAAAAGGTTTGTAATTGTTCTTGCTCTGGTTGGCATTTTAGAATGACTTAAAGACTTGGCTGTTCTGGGTTAGAGTACAGTAATTGTGGCCCCTGCAGGATTGTGTGTGGTTGTGAGTAACTGGATTCATCATTGGTTCTTTTTGTTTCTTCTTTCATATTTATGGTATTCTGTTTTTATTCTATTATTTTTAATTACACCCGGGGTTAGCCGGAATTGGGTAGCGTCTCTATTGAATGAATTAAATTGAATTAAAATTTAAACATGTTGGAGCTATAATAAATTTGAAGGAACTTTAGAACATATGCTCGGAAACTGTCTACTGGTTGTTCCTTTGGGGGCAGCAGGTCCTTGGGAAAAAGTTACCGCTGAAAGGTATCGATGTAATGCTGAATTATATTCCAAACATTTGTGCTTTGGACTTCATCTGTTTCTGAAGAGCTCTGGCTCTATTGTTTTTGGACAGTTGCAGAAAAGGTGGTTGTATATGCTTGGAAGGATGTGCGTGCTCTGGACTCTAAAGGTTGGTTTAATGAAACTTGTGAATGCTCAGCCTTTGAACTGGCTCTTTATTGGCAGAAGGGCCAGATCGGATGATACCATTTCAAATGGTCAAGATTTAATTCGGTGTTTATACAATTCCTACTTTAGTGGTTCATACGGTTATTTTTTTCTATTGCCAAAATCTCTATTGGGATATTCTATGGCATTATTATAGGGGGTTTTATTTCACTTTTTTCCTTCTTTTTTTCTTTCTGCATTATTTAGTGTTTGTTTTTTTTAAAGCATGTCACTGTTTTAAAAGACATAGCTTAGAATGAAAAAGATTCATGTCTCCTTGTTGTTGCTTATATTGTTTATGAAGCTGAAGAAAAATTATGCTTAAAAATCGCTTCCTTCGGGTTGGTGATACAAAGAAAGGGGACAGGCAGGCAGAAAAACCAGGCCATTTTGCTTAACGTGCCCAGCACATCCTAAATTAGGACAGTGGCAGGAGGCAGAATAGAGGCTATGGAGGCAGGATAGGGATTGGCTGTGGAGGCAGCAAGCTTTATACCAGTTTGTTTTCTGCCACTTTAAGGATGGTAAGGTTTGTGTGCTCAGCTGGAGAGGGCCATCTTGACCTCACTATCATCTTCAGAGCCGTCTGCTTGAGAGACATCATTTCTCCCCCTTTCTTGCCTGGGGGATACCTGTCTCCTGCCAGCCCCCAAATACCAGCCCCTTTGCTTCTTTGAAAATCTCCATTCAAACACATGTGATTTAGGACATAAATAGTCTTCTCTACTGGAGGGGAAAGAAGTTTTGGGAAGGGCTGTTAACTCCTTGTTGTTGGGCTGGACATCAGTAACCATTTCACATAGCACTATTAAGTCTGATTCCATCAACTGGGACAGGTGAAACCCCAGAGCAACAGATGTGAAACAGCTGGATTTAGTAAGTGGGAGTGAGAACTGGAGAGACCCTCTCCAGTCTATCTTTAGAATGGTATATACCAGGGGTCCTCCAACCTTGGGAACTTTAAGACTTGTGGACTTCAACTCCCAGAATTCCTCAGCCAGCTTTGAAGTCCACAAGTCTTAAAGTAGCCAAGGTTGGAGACCCCTGGTATATACTGTCCATGGAACATTTTAAGCTCTTGGACAGGGAAATACAGAAGTTACCTTACTGTATCTCATTCTATTCATGTTCTAGATCAGGGCTGTCAAACTGGCGGCCTGCGGGATGGATGCGTCACGTGCAGGCTACGCCCACCCCAGCTCCGCAAAGGGAAAAAACTTTGCAATGCCTCATGTGTGATGCCAATGTGACACTCGTGTTCTAGATGATATACACAGTATCTGTATCCACTCGACATTTACAGTATGTTGTATATAGATCATACCTGCCTATATTTATTTACTTCTTGCTTATTTACAAATATAATATTCAGCCTTCTAAGTATGCTGCATGGACACATGTGGACAAACACTGGTTTGGCTTTTATGCCCGTGTCTTTGCATATTGCCTTTTCATGAATGTTTAATTGGCCCTAAACTACGATTTTATTTTATTTATTTAAAGATTTGTATGACTGCCCAACTCGCAAAAATGTGACTCTGGGCAGCATGCAAACCATAAAACAAATCATAATGTCCAACAGAAAAATCCCCAGCAACAAATCACACAATTGGGGCATAACCTCATATACGTGAACTGCTAGGATGAATCCACCTAACCTCGTGGCCCCAAAACCTGGGGGAACATCCAAGTCTTCAAAGCCTTCTTGAAGGCTAACAGGGTCAGGGCCAGTCAAATCTCTTGTTCTCGCTGTGAGAATGAATAGACCGTAAGGCTCTATACCGTTGCATGTTTATATGCTGCATGTTAATATTTAGAGATCTGGATGTATTTGCAGTCCTTCGGCTGTGTTTTAAGAATAATGGGCAGGCAGTGTGCTTTCAGTAGTAATATTTAGGCATAAGGTACACAATTAAAGCTTTATTGCTAAAAAGGCTCATTACAGGATATATATCCCATTGTGTAACCTTGCAAAAGCTTGCAGCGTGAAATAAAGTTTAGCTTCTTTAAATATAAAGGACAAAGGCAACCTTTCAAGCAACACTTCCCTCTTCTACTCCCAAGTCCTCCCCACTTCAGACTGACAGCCGGATCACCTGCCTGGGTACCTGTCAGGCATCTGTCTCCTGGTAGTGGAAATGCAGCATCGTATTCCATGACAACGCACAAACAGGGAGCTGGAAGGAAAGGTTCCATCTGTCCCAGTGGAGTGTCTATATTGAAATGAGAGGCTGAGATGGAAGCACGCTAAGCCAAGCATCCTTATCTAATTGCTTTAAGAGGGCAAGGGGTGCCTGGGCTAGCCTTACTCAGATGACAAGAAGATGGGCAGGAGTTGAGCATGAAGTGAGGCCCATGATCAGATAATTCGAGGCATCAAGATGTGGAGTTCATTCTGAGCAAGGCAGAGCCCCACCAAGTTGGGGCTGCCTGCCCTTCGCAAATGTTGACGTCTCGTCATCCTCTCTCTCCTAATCCAGCCCCCAGCAGAAAAAGGCAAATTTGACAGTTTAAAGCCAGATCTTTTACTGAATCGATCAGAGTTGGAAGAGAAACCCCCCTTCCCTCCTTCAACAATTGATCTTATCAAACTAGCAGGGCAGGAAATCTTTAGTGGATGTTAAAAAAAAAAATCCACTGCATTCGGGTGTGTGTGTGTGTGACTTCATATGTGTTTGTGTTTTCAAAATTGCTGGTTGGGATGGGGGGGGCAACAGTGGCCCAGCAGTATCTGTGACCTGGTCTCTCTGAGGCTGGAGAAATGAAACTGAGCAATGCCGAAGATTATTAGCATTGTGACCCTTCAGAAAAGCTTGAGCTGCAAACCAAGAACCAGGCTGGGTATCGCAGTGCTCAATTCCCCTCCTCTCCTTTCTCTGAGCGAAAGCCTGATTTTTGAAGAGCTTTCACAGACTGTCTGCGCTTGGCTGGGTTCCACCCTTGGCTGCTTCCACAGGATCCCCCATGGGACAGCGCGGCTTGAAGCCAACCAAGGATTTGTGCTTTGTGCCGGACTGTTCTTGTTTCGGGGTCCCCCCTGGGACTTCCTGTCTGGAAAGAGACAAGTAAGAATTGGAGCAGAGAAGCTGAGTCTCCAGCCCTAGGCGATAGTTGCGGCGATGGTGGGTTGGAGAGGTGGGGAAGATAGACAGGAAGACTCCCCACCTCTATAGATGCTGTTCTGGTTTCTTATAAACCCCCCCCCCAATCCTTTTCTTATGGATATATTTTCTTTGGATTTCTGATTATATTCTCGTGATGAAAACCACCTTTCATTTAGGCTTAAAAGAGCAGAGTTTTGGCTCGCTTTAAAAGTGAAGATTTAGTGGAGTGGGCTTTTGACACAATAGACCTCATTTTGTCAGTTATGTTAAGCAGTTAACTGAATGGCTTTGGTGAGGAAATTTTGCCTAAACTCACAAAAACGTTGCATGATTTTACAGCCAAAGTAAATCCTGGAGAGACATATTTAAGTTCATTTAAGAGTCCTAGAATATCTTGTGGTTCTACTACCCCATATAAATGTCTGTACTGAAGTATCTTCTGGGATAAGTTCAGCAAGTAGCAACCATCTTATCTTGGCTCATGTTGAAAACAGCCAAATAGCGGCAGATGGTTATTATTTGAAAGGGAGACCACCAAGATACCTCAAGACTATAGACTAGAAAGGAAAAAAAATGGCAAAAATATGGCAGCTTGCTTCCATACTGCTGTCAAAAACCTACATTACGCTATCCATGGACTCGCCAGTTTCTGTTTCTGACTCAAGGAAAGGTTGATTTTTTAAAACTTTGGAGCCATTCAGTGCTTTCTTTGTGTGGCAAGGTGGTGTTCTTCTGGCTGCCTAAAGAACATTGAACTACAACTCACAGTATCTCTATCTAGTGTGACTAATATGAAGGACGATGGGAAGGCAAACAACTTTCCCATCTCTCATGAGGGCAATTGAACTGATGTCCTGTTCTCCAGGGGACGTGGCATCGAGCAGTTGAGACGCTGGACTTGCCAACCAGAATTTTGGCAGTTTGAGACCCAAGTACCATATGGTGGAGTGAGCTCTCATTCCTTCCCCAGCTCCTGCCAACCTAGCAGTTCAAAAGCATACAAATGCAAGTAGATAAATAGGTACCACTTTAGTGGGAAGGTAACAATGCTCCACATGCCTTCAGCATATAGTCATGTTGGCCACGTGACCACAGAAGCGTCTTCAGGCCATGCTGGCACCTTCAGCTAAGAAACAGAGAGAAGCACCTAGCTCCTAAAATTGGACATAACTAGACAGGGGAAACTTTTACTTTTTTCAAATCCTTTCTCCTGTTCTACATAAGTTGGTAAGGCCACACTTGGAATATTGCATCCAGTTTTGGTCACCATGATGTAAAAAAGATGTTGAGACTCTAGAAAGAGTGCAGAGAAGAGCAACAAAGATGATTAGGGGACTGGAAGCTAAAACATATGAAGAACGGTTGCAGGAATTGGATATGTCTCGTTTAATGAAGACATGATAGCAGTCTTCCAATATTTGAGGGGCTGCCACAAAGAAGAGGGAGGCCACCTATTCTCCAAAGCACCTGAAGGCAGGACAAGAAGCAGTAGATGGAAACCAACCAAGGAGAGAAGCAACCTGGAAATAAGGATAAGATTTCCTGACAGAACAATTAACCAGTGGAACAACTTGCCTCCAGAAGTTATGAATGCTCCAACACTGAAGGTTTTTAAGAAGAGATTGGATAACTATTGGTCTGAAAATGGTATAGGTTTCCTGTCTGAGCAGGGGGTTGGACTAGAAGGCCTCCAAGGTCCCTTCCAACTCTTGTTCTATTCGATTCTATTCTATTCGATTCTATGTTCTGAATAGTTAAGAACTTAGTAGTTCTAAGCAGTTCTAAATGATGACCTGCTTGGGAGGATGAACTTCATCCTTTTCTATCCTGCAGCAAGACAGCATGTGGAAGTATGATGTCTTTTTCATTATCAAATACTATACTGTCACATCAAATGTTTAAGAATGGACATCTTGACTGGAGCTGCAGTTAAGAGCTATGTTACAACAACCGATTGTTACGAGAAATAAATCTCCCTTTGTTCTGTGGGCTTGACTCACTAACAAAGGTTTATAAAATTCTGGCTGTTCAAAAGGAGCATTGATATTTTTAGGCTGAATTGTGGGCATGGCTTATGGCCAATTGCTGGTGGGGATTTTTTTCCCCCTTCAAACATACGGTATGAGTTTGATCATCCCCAAATGTACCGTTTCTTGTAGTACCATCTTCCAGAAGCTTGTAAATTGGAGAACTTTACAACAAAAAGGACAGGACTGATCTCAGCATTCCCTTAAACTGGGCCCTAGCCTTTCAAATTGCATTCAAAAAATGATTCCTTGATTCTTCGCCTTAACAGAAAGCAGAATGCAGGATTATCGTACAGTGTTTGTCAATACAACATATAATTGCACTATTTCATGCCATTCCAGCTACCTTTTCAAGCCTCGTCTTAATCTTTGGCCTATTGTTCCTTTCCCGAGTTATGGACAGAATTCTGATGGCCTGCTTTATTGCTCTCTTCTTAAACTTCACATGCCTAATGAGGGAGTTTTCAATGCATGAAGAGGCCAGGCCTGGATACGGCCTGGAGGTCTCAAATCCAGGTGACCTGTAAACAGATGATGACCACAAACATCTGAGTCAATCACAAGAGGAGCACCTGCTAATCACTGAGGCTGATGCAGAGCCGTGCTGCATCCCCGTCTCTTGTGGGGATACAATGGCAACAAGAGGCACCACTTTTTCATTAAAATTCATCAGCCTGTTAAATATTTAACACTCTTCCCTAATCTGTCCGACTCTGTTCCCACAAAGGAGTTCATCAGCTATCTTTCACCATCATCCTTTAACTTGCTAGTTTTTGGTTAACTTCCATACTTGGGAATAAGATATGCAATTCTTTTTTTTCCTCTCCTCAAACTAATCAGTTAAAATCTGTTCCTTTCCCAGATGACCATTTCCCCATTTTTCAGTGACCTCATTGTGTCTCTGCATTCCCATCACTTTTCTAATGGAGATCCGACACTGATGATTCTTGCCAGCAGAGTGGAATTGGGATTTTGAAGGATGTTCACAAGTAGCATAGTTTTGGTTCCTAGCTCTGTTGCTCAAAGTGCATGGGTTGAGAGGAGGTTTTTCTCACCTGTCACTGGTAGGTCACTGAATACAACTATCCAGTCGTGTGGTACCATAGAATATACAAATGTTGCAAAAAAAATAAATAAATTCTGGCCTTAAAAGGACTGGATATTATTTATTTATGCATTTGATTTCTATAGCCGCCCATCTCAATCAATGGCTCTGGGTGGCTTACAATTCCATTTGGACAAAAGGGGCTGACACAGCACAGTGAAGGCCCCAGATCAGGAGTGGGCAACTATGGCCCCTTTACCATCTGTGGATTACAATTCCCAGAATTCCTGGGAATCCAGCTGGCTCAGGAATTCTGGGTGTTGAAGTCCACAGGTCCTAAAGGGGCCGTAGTTGCTCACCCCTCTCCCAAATGAAGAGTAGGTACACTTTACCCTGTACTAAAGAAGAGAGGAGCTAGAGTTTGCTCCAAGTAGATTTGGTCTCACTGTTAGGCCAACCGAAGCAGCTGCTTTATTTTTTTTTCCACATTGTTGAACTGCCCATCTCCCTCAGAGAGGGTTTACTTTAGGTAGCAAATGCTGAGACGATATATACAAATCAAGCTGTGTGCCTCACATGTCTTCCTGTGCCCCCCCCCCCGGCAAAACCATCAGACCAGAGATCTGTTTTATTGCTTTTGTTTACTTTCCCCTATAGAACCCACTTTCATATTAAAACCCAAGATGGCGCCCATGATATTTGTACGCCAGTTATTTAATTCTCATGACAAGCATCTTGTGAGATACAGTGAGATGACAGATGATTACTGGAAATAGTCAGACAGTTGCTTCAGTGGCTGGGTGGCCATTTGAACCTGGATCTGCCAAGATACCATAATCACTACACATAGTCCTCATCTCCCAACCATTCATTTAGTAATCATTTGAAGTTACAATGACACTGAAAAAAGTGACTCATGACCATCTTTCACACTTATGACCGCTGTAGCATCACGTGATCAAAATTCAGACACTTGGCCAACTGACTCCTATTTATGACAGTTGCAGTGTCCTGGGATCATGTGATCACCTTTTGTGACCTTCTGATAAGCAAAGCCAGCGGAGAAGCCAGATTCACTTAACAATCATATTTGTTATGATTAATAACTACAATGATTGATTTAACAACTGGGGAAAGAAAGTTTGTAAAATGGGGCGAAATCCGTTGAACAACTGTCTTGCTTAATAACAGAAATGTTGGGCTCAATTGTGGTCATAAGTAGAGGACTACCTATGCACCACACTGTTGCTAATGCCAGAATAAAATTCAGCTGCCGGTCAGTTGCCAGAGGTGAGGGCACACACCATTTTTTTGTCCTCTGCACAAAATATCAATTTTTTTTTCCAAAAAAAATATTTTATTCAGAGAATTAAAATGCAAAAATCCAAAAGAAAAAAAAATTAGAAAGACAAAACAAAATTAGACAAAAACATTAAAAATGTTGAGTTAAAAGGACAACAAACAAAAACATGTATTATGCCCCCTTTTTATACACTGACTAAAAAAATTAAAATATGCTAGGTCTGGTTTCCAAAAAAAAAAAAGCTTAATTCCCAATTTTCTCAGTACATAAGAACAAAGTGGGAGATTATTTAGAAAACAATTCAGATCAAGACGCAGCTGGACAAAACTGACTCAAATTATTTTGAGATTGTGTTATCCAGGGATCCAGTTTGATATGAAACCGTAGCAGCAACTGTAGCCAATTCCAGATCAAAAACTGCACCTTTGAGTAGAAGGACGACCAATTTCTGTTTATATCTGCTAGTCTTTGGCAAACTAAAAGCCAGTTTACCGTCTCATGCTTCAGAGCACACCAGTAATTCCTAACCTTTGGGGTAATAGCATGGATAGCTGTTTTCTTCTTTTCTTTTCTTTTTTAATGAAATATTAAAGCCTCCCAATACATTTCCAAAGTTGATGCAAAATTCTCCCAATTTGCGTAGGTCAGGAAGCAGGTGGCTGAGTCAACAACATAGAAGGAGATTGGGTTGATTAATTATGAATTAGGACAAATTGGCGGCCTGCTACTCAGTAATCTATGTAAATAAGAATGATAATACTATGAGTGCTTGTGCAAATAGAAACTTGCTAAGGAGCAATGGGCAAACCCAGCTCCCTGCGGTGGTTGAGGGGAGAAGGCTTTGTGCTGCTATTAATTTTTATGGGGTGACAGAATGAAATTTACATGGGCAATGAGATCCCTATCACAGGGTCTACCTTGTTAAAACTACGCTTGGTCAATGGAAGGAGAGGAAGAACGAACAGCAGAAGGTGGAAGATGGATACACTGAATTCTAGGAAGATCATTCCCCTCACCTCTGCGTATATGTCCACCCAAGCATAAGCTTGGCTCAGTTGCATCTTGCTTTCAAATCTTTTTTTGTATGTAGTGCTGTGGGAAGAAAAATATGTCTTAAATTCAAATATCCAATTTGTTTTAGTCATCCTGTCCTCTGTAACTTTATAAAAGTTGGAACTAATAGGGTTACAATGAATGGCATTGTACGAGAGAGGTAACTGAAGTGGCAGCTTTAAAAGTCAAGTAAGTTCATCAACAGATGTGGAACTTATCAACAGCAGGTATGATTTTTGAATGAGACCTGCATTTCATTAAAACACAAACATGCACATGGACACAAAACTAAGATTTTTTTCCCAACCTAGTCACAAAAAGGATAGGGGAGAATCATCATGATATATAAAAGGAAACAAACAATGGATGTACTCTATGACCTAGGTCAGGGGTCTGCAACTTTAAACACTCAAAGAGCCATCTGGACCCGTTTTCCACAGAAAATACTGGGAGCCAATAATTTAACTACTGGTTTGACTGGGTGGGCTTGGCCAACTCAATGTCACTCACTCCCACCCAGTCACATGACACACACCCCCCAGCCACGGCTACCCAGCTGGTCATTAGGGCAGAGAACCGGTTGTTAAATTATTTGCCTCGCCCAGCTCCGCCTCACCCCTCCCCTCCCAGCCACCTCTTGGCACACCCAGCCTTGGGTGTCTTATTCACTTCTGTCTCTATCTGTCTTTCACTCTTTTTCTTTCTTTCTCTCTCTCTGTCTCTCCCTATCTCCCTCCATCTCTCTCTTTCTCTCTATGTCTCTCTCTTTTTCTCTTTCTCATCTCTTTTTCTTTCTTTCTTTCTCTCTGTCTCTGTCTCACTGGGTCATTGTCTCTCTCTTTTCTGCCTCTCTTTGTCTCTCTCCTTCTTCTTCTTTCTTTCTTTCCCTCTCTCTCCCTCCCTCTCCTTCATTCCCCAACCCACACACACAGGGTATAACTCTAAGGAACTTCTGTCTCTGGAAAGATTCAAAAATAAACCTTGCGTTGCAAAAGGAGTGACTGTCAGATTGTTACATCACAGTGCCACGAGGTTGCCGCCTTAGATCGCCGCACACATTTCAGAGAAGAATCATCCCAAGCAGCAGCACACTCACACAGGAACACATCCGCATCCTGCAACTCGATCCAAGATGGCCGGAAAATATAGAACCCATGTGCCCCCAAAGACGATTGGCAGGCAAAGTACAGGACGACACCCCACCCCCACCCCCATCACTAAGACAGTATTCGCTAAATCCTTGCAAAACTGGCAAAGGTGGAGGCAGGGGAGCAGATGGAGCCGAATCAAGCTGAATCTGTCTCTCTCTTGCTGCCCGACACTGCAGGATAGGGTGGGCAGCTACTTCCGGCCTTTGTTAGTGCTGGACACACAATCTGCTCCCCACCCCGAGATACTGGCCCGCCCCGTGGCTAATGCTGTTACTGTTGCCAGGGGAAAGTGGGGCAGAGTCATATTGTGGCTCTGCGTCGTAATGGGCTCCAGGAGGAGGAGGGGACCCTGTCTCCCCCATTGTGAAGTGTGCTAAATTTCACTGTGCTGCGCAAGGTGCTTCGAGAGCAGTGAGCAGGCCATGGAGGTGGCAACAGCAGCAGCATCGGCCACTTCTCTCTGCAGCAGAGAATGAAAGGAGGGAGCTGCAGCAGAGGGTTAAAAGAGCCACACGTGGCTCCGGAGCCACTGGTTGCCGACTCCTGATCTAGGTGGTAAGTATTTTGATATAGAAAAGTTCCCATTGTTACACAATTATGTTCATACATTTCTAGTGAGTGACCCTACTTCAAAAAGTCCTAATTATGAACGCAAGGCAGCCTCCAGTAAGATAGCATCAAGGTGCTGGTCAGGAACTGGAAAGCCTTGAACCCATCTCCCCATTTGAGTTCACCAGATGATCTTGAGCAATTCTTCCCCTATTTTAACCAAACCGGCTTGACCAGCTTGCTGTTATGAAAATAAAACGAGGAGACAGTCCGTTCTTGCATACTGACATAAACTCAGAGATGAAATGCATAAGATAATAAACTTGGTCAATGGAAGGAGAGGAAGAACAAACAGCAGAAGGTAGAAGATGGATACACTCAATTGGTTATTGTGTTTAATTTATATTTACCGACAAAGAAAGAAAGGGAGACTTTGTCGGTAAATATAAATTTAACACAAAAATAGTTTGTCGCGAAAGCGACTGCCTGCAAAGGGTCCTGGATTGGGGCCGAAAGGCGAGAGCAGAAGTTGTACGGACCTTCCCATATTTGGATAGACCGCCCTGATAAAAAAACATTTACGCAGCTGGTTAGCTGAGACATGCTGCTGTCATTTTGGTTGCAAGAGATAAAAACTGCTATAACTCCGGCAACTTAAATTGTACTTGAATCACATAATATCTCAAAAAATTTAAACTGCCTCCACCTCCCCACCATATCCTTCCCGGAAAGATTAGCAAGGAGGCAGCTTTCATTGTGATGTTGCTACTGCCACCTGGTGTCTTGATGCTGTTTTTAGGAGAGCCAGGGATTTTTATTGGCTTGAACTGAAACAAAGCAAAATACAGGTTGCTTCAGCTATCATATTTTATTCCATCACGACAGGCCATCATCGGGCTCCAGAATAAAAAGCAGCACCTCAGATTTGATTGTTTAGGTAGTCCTCGATTTATAGCCGTTTGTTTAACTGGCATGTATGACAGTCCCAGGATTATGCAGTCACCATTTGTGACCTTCCTGGCCAGCTTCTGACAAACAAAGTCAATGTGAAAGCCAGATTCGCTTAACAATGGCATGATTCGCATAACAACAGCAGTGATTCGCTTAAAACTGTGGCAAAAAGGTTGTAAAATGGGGCAAAACTCACTTAACAACTGTCTTGCTTGGCAATGGAAATTTTGGGCTCAATTGTGGTCGTAAGTGGAGGATTATCTGTACTGAATGCTCCACCAAGATGGAGCCAAAGTGGCTGGGGCTTAGCTCTGGGACATTAGTTCTGGGTGAAATCTATGGAACTCTAGTAAGAAACAAGAGCACTATTGGATTACATTGAAGGTTCTTTGGTTTGGACATCCTGTTTCTCCCTTTATGGCTAAGTAGCGTTAGGTTCAGATGCTGGTCTCTAGTAATGGAGATTGCATATATCTCTCCGAGTTGTTTGGGTCACATCCTGAGGCTTAAGAAAGAGAATAAGGAATCTTTTTTTGCCTGGAGGTCTTGTTTCTTCAAAGTTTTCTGAATGGGGTAAGGAAACGTGGCTGTCGTGTTCCCTCCTCTGACGGCCGGGTCTGGGAAGTCTATATCAAGCGTGGCCACGAAGCCTCTGCAGCTTTGCCAAATTCCTGTCAGAGTTCTCAGGGCAGGCAGGAATCCAAGGTGTGACTTCAGCAACCAGATTAGACTTTGCCTGACTCAAGGAATGCCAGAAAGCAGATCCTTTATATAGGCCATGGGGTGTGGCTCCATGACTCAGTACTTATCCAGGTGTGCCCCTCCCTTCCTTTTGCTGACATCGCCCCTCCATTCTCCGGAAGCGGGGATCTGTCCACGTTTTGTCAGCTGCCGGCAATTCTAGCTCATGGCTGGCTTCTTGCTCACACGCTGTAGGGGGGAGGTTTATTTGCCCAGTCTGTCCGGGCATGGTGCCAAGACTGGGGGCTGGAGGCATGCCGGGCCATTCGTCTTGCTCAGTCTGTCTGGGCATGGTGCCAGGACTGGGGGCTGGAGGCATGCCAGGCCATTCGTCTTCACTATCAGTCTCTGGCTGAGATAGCAGGAGATGGGAGGGGCCCGGCTGCGGAGAGGGGGGCGGGCGAGGCACAACAGTGGCAATGATGGCAAGACTAGAGTTGGCAACACCCACACGCACATCCTACACACTACACAATCACAGACATACAATCTTCTGAGCAGGGCAACAGATTCCAATAAAACTGTCCACCTTTCTCAATTCCCCTTACGTCAGCCAAGTCTTGATAAGCCAAAAGGAAGGACTTGCAGGCTGGCTCCAACCAGTGAGCCCAACCCTATTTTGTACAAATTTGGGGATTCCACAAATCCGTTTTCATCCGAGATCGCAAAGATGTACAGTAAGTAGCCACATGCCAGTTCCTGCAGTTGTTTTGCCTAGAGATTCTCCTGCTTGTATGCTACCAATCCTTTAGTAAATGTACTGTAGCATCTCAATAATTTCTTTAGAATAGGTGACTTGTTCAACCAAAGTTTGCAGTGTGTTCTGATCAGGGCTCCAGCTTGCATGTGAAAGCCTTGTGGCATGCATAAAAAAAACTGAACTGCTGTTAGAACTTTCTTGCTCTCTTTGGACAAGTTGACAGGATTTTCTTCAGTTGCTGCTATAAAAACTGAATACTGATCTTAAATACTGTAAACGTGGAAGAAGAAATGAGAATGATTGCCTGAAAAAATGAAAGCCAGATTTCAGAATTTGTATAAAACTAAGCAAACTCTTAAAAAAATTTTTTTTCATTTTTTTTTCTTTCCAGGGGAAAGTTCTTGCCTTTTAGAGTTGCAAGTTTCTGTCAATACTCTATTTGCTATGCAGATGAACATTTAATTATTAATAGTAAATAACATATTTACTTTTAGCCCAATGAAAATATTAGTTTTATTTATGGGTTGTGGCGGTTGTCACACAAGTTAATCTTATTTCAGGGTTTGAGTTATCTCAGACTTTGATTTGGGCAACCCTTGTGCCAAGAAGTTATATATGGACAGGAATTAAGTAGCTAATCATGAGCCTTGCGGTAGTATTATGGCCCCTAGTTCTTCTGTGATAGGGCTTAAGTTGAGAAAAGAAGTTGAAAGGTTATTTAAATACTTGACTTTCATTCCTCATGTTAATTTCCATCCTCAGGTACTTTGCTTGTTTTCTTTTTTTAATAATACAATTGTTCTTAATGTGTGTGTCAATACACTAGATTTCACCATCTGTTGTAAATCTTTCAGCTATAGATTTATTCCTGCTATTAGGGTGGTTAAGGATCTAGCCTAAATTCTTTGTATTGTCAATTTCTGGAGGTTTGTGATTAAACAAGGCAACTCAGTAATGGTTAGTTTAGGCAGATATTGTTGTTGGTTGACCAAATTAACTGTCATGAGGTGAGTGGTCACATTTAATGTGAGTGGTCACATTTAATGGAGGACTTCCCATTCACTTGAAACAACCAATATTTCAGCAAACAGAGGAGCCTACTTTAGTCAAAGAGAAGTCTCCAAAACCACATCAGGGGTGTTCCCTTTATTAGATTAACTCAAGTCCACATAATAATATGTAAGTTTTTGAGTTCATATGGACTTTTCATCAGATAGAGAGCCAGTTTGGTCTAGTACAGGGGTCTGCAACCTTAAACACTCAAAGAGCTACTTGGACCCGTTTCCCACAGAAAAGAAAACACCAGGAGCCAATAATTTAACAACCAGTGTGACTGGGGTGGGCGTGGCCAACTCAACGTCACTCACTCTCACCCAGTCACATGACACCCCCCCAGCCAGTCATTACGGTATAGAGCCAGTTGTTAAATTATTTGCCCCGCCCCAGCCACACCTTACCCTCCCCTCCCAGCCACCTCTTGCCACACCCGGCCTTGGGTGTCTTGTTCACCTCTCTCTCTCTCTCTCTCTCTCTCTCTCTCTGTGTGTGTGTGTGTGTGTCTCTCTCTCTCCCTATGTCTCTCTCTCTGTCTCTCTTTCTCTTTCTCTCTCTCTGTCTCTTTCTCTGTCTCTCTATCTCTCTCTGTCTCTTTCTCTCTTTCTCTATTCTCTCTCTCTCTTTTTTTGTTCTCTCTCTCTCTCTCTTTCTCTCCCTCCCTCCCTCCCTCTTCCCCACTCCCCACTCCCCACCCCACCCACCCAGGAAATAACTCTAAGGAAGCTCTGTTTCTGGAAAGATACAAAAATAAACCTTGTGTTGCAAAAGGAGTGACTGTTAGACTGTTACATCACAGTGCCACGCGGTTGCAGCCTTAGATCATCGCATGCACTTCAGAGAAGCATCATCCCAAGCAGCAGCACACTCACATACTCCGCATCCTGCAACTCAGTCCAAAGTGGCCGGAAAATATAGTCCACAGGTGCCCCCGAAGACGCTTGGCAGGCAAAATACGGGATGACACCCCCCCCCACATCACTAAGGCAGTATTCGCTAAATCTGTGCAAAACTGGCAAAGGCAGAGGGGAGCAGATGGAGCCGAACTGAGCCAAATCTGTCTGTCTCTCGCTGCCCAACAGTGCAGGATACGGTGGGCAGCTACTTCCGGCCTTTGATGGTGCTGGACACACAATCTGCCCGAGACACTGGCCCGCCCCACAGCCAACGCTACTACTCTTGCAGGGGCAAGTGGGCAGGGCACAATGTGGCTCTGTGTCGTAATAGATTCCAGGAGGAAGAGGGCACCCTGTCTCCCCCATTGTGAAGTGCGCTAAATTTCACTGTGCTGCGCAAGGCGCTGCGAGAGCAGTGGGCAGGCCATGGAGGTGGCAACAGCGGCATTGGCCATTTCTCTCCACAGCAGAGGGTTAAAAGAGCCACATGTGGCTCCGGAGCCATGAATTGCTGACCCCTGGTCTAGTAGTTAAGACACCAGGCTAGAAAGTGGGAGATTGTGAGTTCTAGTCCTGCCTTAGCCATGAAACCTGTCTGGCTGATCTTGGGCCAGACACTGTCTCTCTGCCCAGCCCACCTCACAGGGTTGCTGTTGTGGGGAAAGTAGGAGAAAGAAGGAGCATTAGATGTTGGTCCCTTGAGTTTTTTTGTAACAAATAATAAAGGCAGGATATAAACAAATAAAGAAACCAGGAGTTGGGGACTTATGACCAGTGGTGGGTTGCCCCCGGTTCTATACGGTTCTATAGAACCGGAGTTGCAGGATGCCAGAATGTCATCATGGGTGATCTGCGCATGCACAGAAGCGTGTGTGCGGAAGCACCCCCCCCAAAACCACTCAGTCGCCACCTATGGCCGAGGATCAGCTTGAATCTGGATCTCCCTCAGTCTCAGACTAATACCTTTAACTGCTACATCACATTTAATTTATTTGATTGATATAAATGAACTCTGAAAAGTGTAGGTAGCTGATAATTTTGACCAAGTTCCAGGCTCCAGTGCTTAATTCTCCACCCTGATCTGGTAAAAGATTCTCTGCAGAGCCATCTCTCCCTCCTTCTCTCTCTCTCTCCGTCTCCCTCTCTCTCTCTCTGATGTTATCTGTAACCACAGAGTGTGCGCTCTGCTGCCCTTTGACCATTCCTCCTCCTTTCCTGTCCTATGTCCTATGTGTGCAGTGCTCTGCCGTACCTCCTCCCCCAGAAGGGAGACAAAGTCTGTTAGCCTTGTGAGGTCAAAGGCCTTCTGAGGCATTAGAGTTGCCTGCATTTTCCTGACAATGAGCTGAAAGGTAGGTGATTATGATTCTGGAAATCAAACATTTGCACCCTCTCATCCCGAACCGTCTACTCTTATCGGAAAGATCTTCAGGGTGCTTAGCAGGAGCCTAGTCCTCTTTAAACATGCTTTTGCTTGAAAAAGAACATTTGCTTGGGAAGCAGATACTCTGCCATTAAAATACTTGGCGGGATTCAGTCAATGAAAGTTGGGGAGGCTATGAAAGCAATGCTGTGATTAGGAAATGATTGATCATTTAGATGATAAACTGTAAGAAAGCACCAATGGTTCCATGGATTAGTTCGCAGAAAATCAAGCTGGCGCTAGGTTCTCCTGCACAGTATCATAATGCAGTCACCTAGACCTGGGGGAAAAAGGCAGGCAGTCATTAGCAGGGAGGGTGTGGCTCGACAGCAGGAAGAAATCATGACTTACAGTCCAGACATTTGGCTAGCCTTGTGCTGCAGATAACTGCTATATTTTATTGTTTTTTTCTCTCTCTCCACAGAACTATTATTTGGCATCCAGGGAGGATGGAGTTATAGAAAACAGCATTGCCTGCAGTGATACGTCCGGTGGTGCTATGGCCAAATGAGATGGCCAAACGTCTTGTGGTGGCTATTGCCCTCTGGGCTGTGGGGGGCCCTGCTGGGCTTCACCATCTCTACCTGGGCCGAGATAACCATGCTTTACTCTGGATGCTGACTTTGGGTGGCTTTGGCATAGGGTGGCTTTGGGAACTGTGGCTGCTCCCTGGTTGGGTAGCACAGGCAAATGGTACCCCAGACTTGCCTAATGGTCAACCCCCACCTTTGAACCCTGTGCGTTTTCTTGGCCAAGCTTTAGTGGGCATCTATTTTGGGGTAGTGGCTTTGATTGGTCTCTCTACTCTGCCGGGTTTTTACCTTCTGGCTCTCCCTCTGGCTGTGGGTCTTGGAGTTCATTTGGTGTCTGAAGTGGGCAATCAAGCCTCCAATCTTCAAGCAACCTTAATGGCTGCCTTCATAACTGCACCAATCTTCTATGGCCACCCACTGGGGATCTTGCCCATTACTCTCACCACTAGTGTGACAGCCCAGAACTACCGATGCTATAAAACCAGCAATCCCACCAAGAAGAAGCTTAGCCTCCGACTTTACCGACTAGGCCTGGCCTATCTGGCATTCACAACGCCACTGGCCTACTCTGCCTTCAGCAACACAGCAGCCACTGCCAACTATATAGCCGGCACGATTGGAGCAGCCCTGGATTATGTCAGTGTGTTTCCATCATTGAGTGGAATATTGGAATCAGTGCTGCTTCTTCCCTATCGTGCTGGGAAGATGCTGGGTTTAAGTGGTGGCTATTTCCAGGAATGGGAGAACATTTTAAAATTTGTACAGTCTTTCCAGAATGAAAGACGTCAGGTGGCATATCAGGTACAGTGGACTTTTATTATTTTTCAGCTTTTGGAAACAGTTAAGTTTCGAGTTTCCTTGAAATATTTTGCACCAGCTGAAGCTTTTAAATACTTTACTTATCAAATATAGGAAATGAGACTCTGCATGTCATGACACTAAATCTTTCCTTACATTCTGGACTAGCACAGGATCATCTGCAGGAAGGATTTTATTAAAAAGTCAAACTAATGGTCATTACTACACAATAGAAGCCCTGTCCCCTTTGTATATGCATCACGGTGTTTATAAGCTTTGATTGCACATTTGTAGCCATGCTCTTGATTGTTTTACCCCTTTCCATTCATCCTTGATTCAGGTTGTCATATTTTTGTCTGTCTCTATGTGCCTTCAAGTCAGTTTTTGATTCCTGGCAACTACTTGGACTAGTCCCTGCAGTTTTCTAGACAAGATCGTTCAGAAGTGGTTTGCCATTGCTTTCTTCCTAGGGCTGAGAGAAAATATCTGGCCCAAGATCACCAAACTATCTTTCCATCTAAGGCAGGAATAAAACTCACAGCCTCACAGTTTCTAGCTGATGCCTTAACCTTAACCATCAAACTTTTGTCCTCAGACAGATTAAAATATTCACTTCAAGCCTTGCATATCAAACAACTTGCCTTGCATGTATTAAACAACTGCAATTTGTATTAATAGTAAAATGGCATTAAAGGAAGCTCAAATAATAGTACTGTACAGTGTGCAAGATAAAACAACAATAAAATGTAAGTTATGTTAAATCTAATTAGAAACAGTATGTGAAAAATTCTTATTCTATTTGGTAATAATATCTTCTATTTTAACAGTATTTAAAAAAGGTAAGCTACTAAATAAACACATGAGAAGACCTTAGCCAATAATTTTGCACTTATATTCATTTACCAATTTTAAATGCTACTTGTGAAAAGAATATCTGAAACCAGAACTTTTTGTTGTAAGAAAAATAGTTCAAAGTGCAAAGAGGTAAACAATGTGATAAGTTATCTGTCATACATATTTGCTCCATTATTGACTATTTCTTCCATTTACAGCAGATTTCCCTGATGACTAAGAATTAAAATTCCCAGAATTCTTAGTATAGCCCTTGGTTAGAATTCTGCAGTCTTAGACTTAACACAAGAAGACTATATTGATTTTAGTGGAATTTTCTGAGATTATTTGAAATATTACAGTAGAATATGCCATCTTTAAAGGCTGGAAATTGTATATTATCATCTTGCTAGCTGAAAGTTTTACCCAGAATGTATGACCAGAGATAATAACAAAGCTCTTCCGTTTTGATGTCTTTGGGTATAGAAAAAAAGAAAAGACAACTGTGTTTTGCAGAATTGCAAGAAAGAGAAAGTACCTTAGCTTTCCAAAGCTCTGTAAAAATCTACTATTAGTTCAAACCCTACAAAAATCATCCTTCATTGGATTTTTGGCTTTTATAGATTTTCCAATAAGTTGTAATAGCAAGTGCAAGAAAATTATTCTTTGTTCTCTCCACCTCCGTTCCACCATTGACACATGACTAGTTTATTTCTTTCTTAGATGTTATCCTGCCTTTATTACTTTATAAGAAACTCAGGACAACAAACATGCTCCTTCATCCTCTTCCTCCTTTTCCCCACAACAACCTCGTCAGGTGGGTTGGGTTGAGAGACAGTGATTGGCCCAAAGTCACACAGCCAACTAATTATCAATTAGATAACTGGTAATTAAAATATCTTCCCAGCTTTGATAGGATGCTGATACTCCTCTCCCCTCTTCTTCTAGATTTTAGGTATCCCTAATGATGCCACTCCAGAAGAAATCACCAAAAGCTACCGGGAGCTGGTGAAGCTTTGGCATCCTGATCATAATCGACATCAAATAGCAGAAGCTGAAAGACATTTTATCGAAGTGCAAGCTGCCTACGAATTTCTCATGCAGGCAAAGAAGCCAAAATTTGCATGACTGCATTTTAGATGGCACAGAAATTTTATTACCATCAAACAGCTGGGGATTAAACGATGATTATTAAAGTAATGGTTCTCAAAATAACATGGACCAAGTTATAGATGTGTTAACTTTCTATGTACTTTAAATTTGTTAGAAGGTGAAGATTACAAACACAACTGTTTTGTGATCTTTCATTAAGTGTTTGATATAGTTCCAGGACTTTTTGGATAAATTGGGGACCGGGACTTCTTTTTGTACTGTAGTTTCACTAGGCTTGTTTTTATGAAATACTTTCCAGTTTCTTTTCAGTTTGCCGATCTTCTGATATAAAAAGGGAATCGGTGCCATCAATTTTGCTGGTTTCTGCCCCTGAAATATATGTTCGATATATAAAAAAGGTATCTTATTTATCAAATAAATCCTACTATGTTAATAATGAGAAGTTGTACCTCATCCTTTCTAACTTCAGGGAAAATAAAACAAGAATTGCATAGAATCACCTTGTAGGGGAGATGGGCGGCACAGAAATTTAATAAATAAGTAAAAAATGTTCTAATTTTCTTTGTATTTTATTGTTAGTTTATATTTCTGATTAACTTTAATTATAGTGATTAGTTATGACACTGCTTTAACTGTAGTTTTAAGCCACCTTGAAAACATTTACACTATAGACATGCATTTCTTAAATTATAAAAATCAAGAAAGGAGTTAGCCCAAGGTAGCACTTTACAATAGTATACAAAGCTCATGCTATTATTACATCATAGGTTTCCTTAAACTTATTACATTCTCTCTAAATTGCTTGCTTCATTAATACTCCTTTTCATATCTTTTAAGAGTTTTAATTCTCCCAATATTCTTTTTAATAGCAATAACATTAAATCTTATAAGGATTTCTCTTTTCCCACAGTAACATTTAATTATCCTCAATATGAGTAAACAGCAAACTGTCATTAGTTTTATTATGACATAGCATTTGAAAGAGTACTTTCCCTTCACACTGCAGTTTGTGATGCTAATTTTTCTTGAGTGCTTGGATGGCTGAAGTTGGTAAAACATATACCTATATTTTTTATTTATTATACTTTATTATCTTTTACTGGGAACACAGTATGAATATTTGAAATGCTTACATGTTCATCTGGGGCCAGCAGGTGACACTATTGAGCTACTAACAGAAAATGAATGAGATTTGATTTTAAAAAAATCAGGGAAAGAAAAATTATATTCTTTTTTATTACATTTATTTGCCACCCATCTCGCTGTGAAATGATTCTGGGTGGCTGCGAGGCCATATTAAACTAATGGCAAAAGACAATGAGATGCTGAAAACAGATTAGCATTTTTATAGCAATGTCTCTTATTTAAGAAACTTTCAGATTTTCAGTCTGGATGTAGTTTTAGAAAAAGTTTTATTATCTACGTTTCAGAAGAGCAGCATGCCCTAAATATTATGGCTGGGAAGACAATGCATCTTCATCCATATCCAGAAGCCATCTTGAGGCCTGAAGGGAAGTGATGCTTTGCCTAAAAGATACAGGATTTGGGGAGAATTTAAATCAGACAAATCCAGTGAGAACTGGAATTCATTATAGTTACCATTGTGGAATCCTTGGGATTTGGGAATGTATGATTGGGAATGTGTGATTGTCTAATCATGATACAAATCTTCTGATATTGATTTCACCCTACACTAATGTGGCCTGTTTGATTTTGTTTATGTGTAAACTTTTATGTTTTCAAGCAACTGCGTACATTCAGCAACCATGGCCTGTGTGACCTCAGCAAACTTGCAGGTTTCTTTTCTTAAAAAGCATTAGTATAAAAAAGCCTACATTCACACAAAACACTGGCCCATACCCACTGATGGGATTCAAATTTTTTAACAACCATTTCTGTGGGCGTGGCTTATTTTGGGGTGTGGCTTGGTGGTCATGTGACAGTGGGCGTAGCTAGCTGCTCATGTGACTGGGTGGGCGAGCCTAGCTGCTCATGTGACCGGGTGGCCATGGCTATGGGCATAGAAACTACTCAGAGGGCTAAAAAAAGTCATTTCTGACCAGTCCTCGCACTTATGACCATCCTCACATTTATGCCCATTGCAGCATTTTTAACAACTATTAACTCATTTCACAACTGCTTCTCTTCACCACGGTTACAAGATAGGGTGCAAAATGTAAAATGTGAGGACAGTTGTAGATGTGAGGATCGGTCAAAAGTGTGAGGACAGGTCAAAAATAACTTTTTCAGCCCTGTGAGTAGTCCCTATGCACGAAATGCTGCAACAGGCATAAATAATGACTGGTCATAAGTGTGAGGACTGATCAAAAGTGTGAGAACCTGTCAGAAATCACTACGCACATAGGGACTACCCAGTGGACTGAAAAAAGTGATTTCTGACAGGTTCTCGCACTTTTGATCAGTCCTCACACTTATGACCGGTCATCATTTATGCCTGTTGCAGCATTTTTAATAACCATGTCACTCATGTCACAACTGCGGTGCTTCATGTGACTGGGTGAGCATGTCCAGGTGGTCATGTGACATAGCTTCTTTGCCCTAATGAATGTTTGCTGCAATGTTCTTAAGTGTGAAAAACGGTCATAAATCACTTTTACAGTGCCATGCTTGTTAAACCAATTACCAGAACAAATCCATTCTCCCTCCCTCTTTCTCGCCATCTCTTTCTCCCCCTTTCTCTTTCTCTCCTTCATCTTTCTCCCCCCTCTCTATCTTTCTCTCCTTAATCTCTTTCTCCCTCCTTCTCTTTCTCCCTTTCTCTTTCATCTTTCTCTCCATCTTTCTCTCCTTAATCTCTCTTTCTCCTCCTCTTTCTCCATCTCTTTCTCCCCTTTCTCTTTATCTTTCTCCCCTTCTATCCTTCATCTTTCTCTCCTTCATCTTTCTCTCCATCTTTCTCTCCTTAATCTCTTTCTCCTTTCTCTCAATCTTTCTCTCAATCTCTCCTTAATCTCTCTTTCTCTCTTTCTCCCCTTTCTCTTCTTCATCTTTCTCCCCTTCTATCCTTCATCTCTTTCTCTCCTTCATCTTTCTCCTCCTCTTTCTCTCCATCTTTCTCCCCTTTCTCTTCTTCATCTTTCTCCCCTTTCTCTCTTTCTCCTTCATCTTTCTCCCCCTTCTATCCTTCATCTCTCTTTCTCTCCTTCATCATTTTCTGCCCCCCTCTTTCTCTCCATCACTCTTTCTCCAGATGGGGTAGGGTAGGCTGGCGCTGCGTGGGTGGGAGGCGGCCGCAGGACAGTCCTGCTGGGTGGGCAGCAGGCCGAGGCGATTGACACACGCTTCGCTGCCCACCCGATCCAAGCTCCTCGCTGGCCGCGCTTTAATCGCTGGCTAGAGAGACGCTTGGATGCAGGCAGGCTTCTGTTGGCGGCCACGTGGCGCTTGGATCGGATGGGCAGCGAGGTGCATGGATCGGGTGGGCAGCAGCTTGTGGCCGCTGCCCACCGGATCCATGCACCTCCCTGCCCACCCGACACCGGCTGCTTCTGCTGACTGAAGGCTGCCGGCAGTTCGAATCTCACTAGGATCAAGGTTGACTCAGCCTACCATCCTTCCGAGGTGGGTAAAATGAGGACCCAAAATAATTGGGGGCAATGTGCTGACTCTGTAAACCGCTTAGAGGGCTGTAAATCACTGTGAAGCGGTGTCTAATAAGTCTAAATGCTATTGCTATACATAAGTTCAGTAGATCATGTCACCCATTTCAACATCTGTAGGGACAGATGTTCTGAATCTCTCACATAAAACAGGACAGACGCACAATGAATACACGGGCATACACGAAGCTTTAAAAAAAGTATGCGCGGCGTGCATTGGGATCCTCCTTCGGCCGTTGCCGGACAGAACGCGCATCTCCACACCCCGTTTCAGGATTCGCAGCAGGAATAGGAAAGAACGGCGAGACACGTTATTGGGTCAGCCAGAGCTCCTCGCGCCCCTCCGCCCGCCTGGATTGGGTCTCCTTCCACGGCTCTGGCAATTGGTCTAGCGTAGATTAACCATCCGTCCGCAACAACCACTTTCGCGGTCGCTGATTGGGCTTTCTCTAACGCCGAAGCCGATTGGACAACGGGCGAAGCGCTTCGGTGGCTAGAGCGGTTCCGTTGTCCTCGAGCCGAACTCAATTTTTTTTTGGATCTCGGGGGAGGTGAGGGAGGGAGAAGAGAAAGGAGGGAAAAGGTGGGAGCGAACCGGGTTCTCCGTTGCTCCTATTGGCCGGCGCTCCGCCGAAGAGAAACAGCTTTCTCATTGGCTGAAGGAAAGAGGGCGCCTGTGTCCGGTTGGTTGCTGGGCTCGCGCAGCCTTCGACGATTTCGCTCTCTTCTCCCTTACGGGTGGGCGGGGCTCCACTCTCCCCGGCGCTTGGCGGCGGCGGCGGCGGCGGCGGCGGCCTGAGGTGAGGAGGGGATGTGTAGCGGCTTTGATGGTTTGATGAGGTTTTCCGCCCAGGTGGGTAAGACGGTAGCGCGTGTGGGAACAAGGCGAAGAGCGGGGAGGTTGGGCGTCGTGGCGGTGGGGAATTTCACAAAAGCATGTGGGAAAGGAGCCTGGGAGGAAAGAGGCTGGAAGCGGCGATGGGAAACAAGGAAAGGAGGCACAGGCAGGCAACCGAGGGAATGGCCCCGTGTTGGGGGAATAAGGGGTGGGCTCAGAGGCAGGCCTATCGAGGGGCGGAGGGCTGGAGAGCGCAGAGGCGATGTGGCGGTGGAAGGAGGTTTTTTTCCCCCCCCTTCTTCTTCATATGTGGCAGGCAGGAATGAAACTCAGCCCGGAGCCTTGGAAGGCTTCCCCTCAACTCTCCACGGCAGAGGAACGATATCCGTATCCCACGAAAAATAAAAAATAAAAAAAAAGAAAGACCCCGCTCGGTAAAGTAGAAAACGCCTTGGCTTTGTGGGGAAAAAACAAGAAAAGAGACTCGGGTCCTTTAGGGATAAGGACACCCCCTTTCCCAGGACAAGTCAACAAAGAACCGTTTACAAAAACAAGCTGCAGGGCAAGCTGTTCCGATTCAGGAGAACCGTTCATCAAGCAACCTGGTAAACGCCTTAAAGGAGGACATAAAGTCCTGAACTTGCCCAGGAGGGACTCTCCTCGGGATTTGTTTTCCAGACCAAATGAGAGTGTTGTTCCCATATGCCCTAAACCTTTAATTCCACTGTCACCCCTTTCCTGGATGGGGGGGATCCAGCACCAGAGGGAGAGAGGATGGAAGGAGGAAGAAGGCAAAATAACAATGGGGATGATGAGAACTCACAGAGGTTTAGAAAAAGCAAGTTGGGGCTCTGTCCTAGCAGCGCTGTAAAAACTATTGCTTCCTGCTATGTAGGATTTGCCTCTGAACTGCAGCATTTTGGTATTTGAAAAAAGATGCTTTCAAAGGGAAATGGCAGTAGCTAAAGAATGGAAAAGGGAAATAAGTTACTGCTGAAGTGAATTGTAGTTATTGGAATTCTGGAAAGATAAAAGTGACAATGAACGGATGTGCCCTGTTTGCAATGGAAAGGTGAAACGGAGAAACTTGTATGTCTATGGAGAGACTCCATCATCCAGATCATAGCTGTCCTAAAGGTGCTTTTTCCAAAAGGCAACTGGACTTTCTTGGTGAAAGGGAAGTCCAGTTGCCTTTTGGAAAAAGTACTTTTGGCACAGAGAAGCTTGTGCATGGCTTTAGACTGAATGGAATTATATTCATTAAGCAGAAAAGATAAATCAAGACAAAACAGAGGAAAAGAATGTCCTAAGATTGAAGGCTGAGTTTTCCTGTTTAATTATACAGCTCCATTCACACAGTACTAAATTAACTTGTGTTTTGTGGCTTTAATGTGAAATGTGAACCCATTCCAAGAAAGGAAATACATTTATTTGGCTGATTACAAAGATGCATGTAAGTTGGGATAAACAGTTTTGGTCCTTAGGGCTTTTGCTACTGTATTAGTTGTGACACTTCTACCTTATGATCTTTGAAAGTAACTGAAAGTTGCAGACTATGAACATGCAGAACTCTTTGTTTGCGATCAACAAGACTAAAATAGCTTGGTAAGGGACTACAGTACTCAAAAGCCAATTAGCCAGATGTTGCTGTTTTAACATAGATGTTGTTCAGGCTTTGAAAAGGATAAACTTTTTTTTTGTTTTTGTTCAATACCACAGAATGAAGTGAAAAACAGACTAGATCTGACAAAGGAGTATTTGCTGTCTTGGTTCAAGTAGATTGCCCACCAAAAACTGGATGTTATTGATCTACAGTGGCAGGTTTCTGAGATTATCAGATACATTATAGACCAGTGATGCTATGTAAATATAGAAAGCATAGTTAGACAGATAAGGTGTGCGTGATTCAGAATTATTTAAGGATAGGAGAGAAACTGTAATTACTTTTAAATCTTTTTTCTTTCTTTTTTTTTAGGTATGAAAATTGAACATTGTGGCTTAGATGTCTTATGTTTGTGATAAAATGACAGCTATCTGTTCCATTTTCTGTTGAATAGTTGGTTGTATTTTACTCCTTATTTAAAGTGCTAGATTAGAGTGACTTTTATATGATGTCCTGTGCAGTTTAGAAATGCTTTCAAATCAAATTTATTTACTTCAATTATAGATTTGTTGCATCTGCAGTGTAGAATATTGATGAACATCATTAACCTTAGTCTCCACTTAACGTACGCCAAATAATGTTCAATGGTTAAATAAAACAGAGCTTAAAATCATAATTTATTCCTTTACACTTCTGTTAGGCTGTTTATTTGGTATAGGAAGTCAATCTCCTTGATTGTCAGTGATAAAAATAATTTCTTAATTTTCTGTAGTGACTAAAGCAGACAGACAGACAAGAACTATTGCAACTAATAATAGGACTTTTATGCTCAGAAAATTCTTTGGTAACTGAGGACCATATGTTATCAGTACTGTACTTAATTTCAAAACGGCATTCAAAACTTTTTAAATATTCTCTACATTGCTGAATTATTTGCTCCAAAATTTTGAATTTATATGCAGTATTTCTATAGTTCTATCTTTCTAGACCTGTGGACCTCTTTTGGAAAGGGGACTTCTTTCAAGCCAATTTGGTCTAGTGGTTGAGGCACCAAGCTAGAAAGCCAGAGACAGTAAGTTCTAGTCCCGCCTTAGCCAGGAAAGCCAGCTGGATGTCCTTGGGCCAGTTACTCTCTCAGCCCAACTCATTTCACAGGGTTATTGTCGTGAGGAAAATAGGAGGAAGAAAGTGTGTTGGATATGTTCAACTTCCTTAGAATTATCAGTAAAAATAATGAATGTGGGATACAAATAAATACAATAAATAAAAATAAAATTTAAAAATATATTTCTGAATTGTTAAAGTGACTATATCTTTTTCCAGGCTTATGTGGTTGCTTTGGAAGCTGTTTATGATCTTCTCTGCATATGTATCCATCCATACACAGTGATTTCATTTCATGTTCCCACTTTTTCTAGAACATCTCTTTTGAGGGACTTGCACAACTCTGCAACCATGGGCAAAATTTCCTATACTGTTTATCACATTTTAGGATCTGAAGCTGTTCTAATTCTATTGCCTTCATTTTTGTTATGAAGTTTAGTTTGGTTATAGATTTATACTAAGATTTTTTACTTTTTTTATAATTTAGAAACTCCTTTTCCAAATTTTGAGCAATTTATTTCACAATTATCACATCCACAGGCTATATTTATAAAGTATACTATCTATATTTTATAAACTATAGTACCAGGTATTAAGGTCTGAAAATAAACGTGGTTTTGATTTTTGGAATTCATTTCATTAAGCTACAATCATGTGGAATCCTCTGAGAATAAGTAGCATTGAGTTCAGTGTGACTGACTTTTGAATAGGATTGCACTTCAAGAGAAGATGGTCCTAATCACAGATGGGCTTAACAGATTGATACAGCACTGGCGAGGAGGGAGACTTGCTGCCTACAATTGCACAGAGTTTCAGAAGTACTTCTGCTTTTTGAGTGGCTTTGAAGCGGAGGTGCGGCATTCAAATAATTGTGTGCAGTCTGTTTATTCTTGAGCTCCTTTGGTGATTAAAGTGTGCAGTCACTTTGAATCTCTTTCAAGGAGAGATAAGAAAAAAAGGAGTTTTTAAAAAATGCAAGTTAACCCACCAAAATCATTGCTTACTCTTCCTGCTGCCATTATGTATATGATGAACACATGTTTAGAAATGCTGTTTCAACAACATGAGATTCTTCAGTAGGGTAGATAAATGGATGCTTAATATTTTTATGAAACCAATCATTTTTGACCAAGTTTTGTAACAACTGCTTTTTTTGCTCTTAGAATTTCAACTAGATGTATAGTGCTTTGAGTATTATGAGATAGGATTTTTTTGTCAAAGAAGTTACAAAACCAACAATGAATGTAAGGTGAAGTTGTATTTAAAGGTGTTTCATAGGACACTGTCCAAAGCAATTTTCTGTTTCATAGGATATATTCAGATATAAATTCAAATGCATCACATCGTGCAGGGATGGGCAGTTAATTTTACCAAGGGGTGACATGAAAAATGGACTGTTCTGGAGGGATGAACCAATAGAAGTGAAGATCCATAGACATGCATGCCTACACAGGCATAAACTGGGGGCGGGGGGAAGCAGTCACATTCAAAATAAAAGCAATCCACTTGGGCCAGACAGGGATAGCCAAAGGTCCCGTTGTGACCTGGGGGCCGTAAAATACCCAATGACCAGGTCTGATTAGTGTGTACTTGTTCTGTGTATTTTAATTGCCATGTGATAACATTCTGAAACAACTGATGCCCAGATTGATTACAGAATAATTATCTGCACTTAAGTTCTGTTATGATTCTCTTCTCCCAGTCTGGGCTAGATGGATTTTCCCCTCCAATATCTTTGTCACTACCCATTTTCATAGATGATATACATCATAATTCTTGTTTTCTTATATCTTCCGGTATGTCTAATCCTCAGTTACAATCGTTGTGAGTGCACCATTGGGAGATTGGAAGTTTGGGATAGATTGTCAGGAGAAAATCTGTTGTCACTAGGAATCAAAAACGATTTGATGGCAAATAAATCAAAACTAATGTTCAGTATTATGCACCAGAAATCAAAAATTGACTCAAAGGATATTTTTTTAAAAAAAGTCTTAGTATATTTTTGTTTTTTGACAGTTTGCTGTGTTCTTGATCTTAGTAGCCTCCGGTTGGGCAAGAGTCTGTCCCTTTCTAGCTTGTGAAACTTCATAAAGTATTAATGTTGTGTAAATATTAATGTAGCTGAGGGCTGGCTACAGGTATTATAAAGCCAGTTGTTTTTTTTAAGTACCCAGGTCTAACTCAGTTTATAAGAAACAGTTTGTTACAATTCTGAGAATGTAAAGTGTTGTGTCATGCAGTCCATAAATGTGGTTAGTTTTCTATTAGTATGTTTGGCTTCTGGCTGAACAGATTATTGCCTTTTAGAAAAATAGTTGCATAAAACAGCCATTGCTTTTATGTAATGCTTCTAGAATTGCTAGTTGATTTTGGGATAGCTATTCATGAGCAAGGATCAACATGCTTATTCTCACAGCAATTATTTTGTCTTGGGGGAAAACACCATAACAACAGCTCTTTGTATAACTGGAACTGATCTGGCCACTATTTTTTTAAAGCATAATTCTGTTTTAAAAGCTGGAAGCTAATCATCTTGGGCTACAGTCCAAAGTTGCCATTTGGTATATAAATAAATACTAAAGATTTGTGCAATGGTACACCAGAGATAGGTTTGACGGTACACTGTTTAGTTTTTAAAACATTTGATGGATATATAAAATGTACCAACTATATACCTGATTCCGTTACATTCCTATATAATTGATTTCCTTGACTTAGCAATAGCAATAGCACTTAGATTTATATGCTGCTTCACAGTGCCCCTAACAATCTGGCTCCTCATTTTACCAACCTTGGAAGGATGGAAGGTTGAGTCAACCTTGAGCCTGGTGAGACTCGAACTGCTACCAGAATTAGCCTGCAATGCTACATTCTAACCACTCTTACAATTTTATTTATTTCTAAAATTTTTAAAGTGCCTGTCTCCCTCACACAGGGCCTCTGGGCAAATAAATATTAAAAAGATAAAAATAGTATATAAAATTTAAAAGGCAATCTGTGTTAAAAATTAAAAGGTGGGGGAAAAGGGCTTTCAGAGAGCTAACCAGCTACATGTCCCTCTGTCCACCCCAAATAAGCTTGCAGAGCCATGATTTCACGCCTATGCAAAAGCCCAGGAGAATGAGGCCTGCCTCACCTCTGGCGGAAGAGCCGCCATGGTGCAGTGGTTGGAATGCAGTACTGCAGGCTACTTCTGCTGATCACTGGCTGCCAGCAGTTTGGCAGATCGAATCTTACCAGGCTCAAGGTTGACTCAGCCTTCCAGACTTCCGAGGTCGGTAAAATGAGGACCTTGTTTGTTGGGGGAATATGCTGACTCTGTAAAACGCTTAAGAGAGGGCTGTAAAGCATTGTGAAGCAGTATATAAGTGTAAATGCTATTGCAATTCTACAGGGCAGGTGCAATGGCAGAGAAGGGTCTCTTCCTGGACCCCACCAATCAGAATTCTTTTAACGGATGGTGTCCAAACATTCTTTCCCTACCTGACCAGTGGGGTGAGCTGATGTAGCAAGACGAAGACAGTTCTATAGATAACCTGGCTCCATGCCATGTAGGGCTTAAAAGTCAAAACCAACACCTTGAATTGGACCTGGAAGCAAACCAGTGCAGCAGAGGTGTTACATGTACCGTTCTTTGGGCACTCAAAATTGCCCATACAACCACATTCTGTACCAGCCGAAGCGTCCAGGTAACTTTTCAAGGGTAGCCTTGAAAAGCGCATGTAGAATGCATTACAATAGTCCAAATGGGAGGTGTCCGGGTTATGAGTGACTGATTCATTCAGATGGTGCCTGTGATTTTCATTATTCTCTAATCAGAGAAAGTATTTCATATAGAACAACCCATTCAGGGAACAAAATAGAATAGCTTAGTTAAATAATGTATGTTCCTGAAGTATTCTTTTTGAAGAAAAAAAATTGAATGGGTTTCAAGATGGGTGGGTATGGCAGTTTTTAAGCGCTTGAAATTTTTAGGGTTGTGTATTGTGTATTGTAGGGAGGGACGCGGTGGCTCAGGGGCTAGGACATTGAGCTTGTTGATTGAAAGGTCGGCAGCTCAGCAGTTCGAATCCCTAGTGCTGCGGTGTAACGGGGTGAGCTCCCGTTACTTGTCCCAGCTTCTGCCAACCTAGCAGTTTTGAAAGCACGTAAAAATGCAAGTAGAAAAAATAGGGACCACCTTTGGTGGGAAGGTAACAGCGTTCCGTGCGCCTTTGGCGTTGAGTCATGCCGGTCACATGACTACGGAGACGTCTTTGGACAGTGCTGGCTCTTTGGCTTTGAAACGGAGATGAGCACTACCCTCTAGAGTCGGCAACGACTAGCACATATGTGCTTGGGGAACCTTTACCTTTACCTATTTCTTTCAGCCAATTTTTTCTTTCACTGAAGTATTTTTGTATGTGGGAAGCAAAAGAAAGACATTGAAATAAAACACATTTCTTAATAGCCAGTATATAACTTTTAATTCAGTATTGTTAACATTGTTCTCTTATTTGCATTCTTTGTGCAGCTGTGATCTTCATTTATTTTTTCCTAGATTCTGACTGGGTCTTGTGCATGATATGGTAATATGATATTACTGATGGTATGCAATTAAATGTGACTGTTTTTTCATTATTTGGGGTGATTCCCCCCCTTTTCTGTGTATGTTAATGTTGTCAAAAGTACTTTAGAGCAGGGGTCACCAACCTTTTGGACATCAGGGACCACTAAATTCATAATTTTAAATCCCACGGACCACTAATACGATCTGCCTAATGACCGGCCGAGTGGGTGTGGCTAGGTGATCATGTGACATGGCCAACTCGATGTCACTTGCGTCGAGGGGTGCCTCGCTGGCCATTACTCACCCCTCCCCCCCCAGCCACTCCTTACCTGCCTGCCCAGGCTCCTTAGGGCCCCAACAGGAAGCAGTTGTTGGAGCTAAGCAGCCACCACGAGAAAGAGTTGGCAAAACAGCTGCTCAGTTCAAACTGGATGTGACCAAGTAGGCTCAGCAGAAGCACCTCACTGAGGACTACAAGTATAGGCTTTCCAAGCAGAGGGAAGACCTGGGGGGGTTCAAGGCCAGGTACTAGTGCCTGGAAGCTCAGCGGGCTGAGATGGTCAGCCAATTCCAGGCCATGATGCAGTCCCACTGGAACAAGGTCCTCTGGCTCTTTGTCACCAGTGGTGCTTCCCTCCAACCTTCACCCAAAGCCCCATACCAGGAGCTGAAGAAATTCCAAGTTGGAATTTCTGTCCCCCTCCAACTTGCACAAAAAGACCCCGAAAGGGGAGAATCTCTGCAGCAACACAAATGTTCATTGCACGTATCTGGCCCAGGGGCTGTAGTTTGAGGACCCCTGATTTAGTGCAATATAAAAATGCAAATAATTTTTCTGTGGACCACCAAAATTTTCTCGCAGACCACCTGTGGTCCACAGATCACCAGTTGGTGACCACTGCTTTACAGTGTATCTGTTTTCTAAATGGAAAAAAAACCCGAGGACAGTGTATAGCTGTTTTCGTAAGTTGCACCGTTTGGGGGACAATATGTAACTTGAAGGTTGCTGTTCTTGAGGCCTGCTTAAAATGTGTAATAAACTTTGAATTCTAAAAGAAGTAAAGTTACCGTCTTCTGGGAATTTAGTTATCAAGTAGAGAACAGGAAGATATATCTTGAACAAAAACTGAACCTTTAGCATTTTGAAATAGTATTGTTAGTTTCCTTACTAATGTTGGATTGTATAGCTAACAGGTTTTAGAATTATAAGTACTCAGCAGACTAAATGAGTAACACGTGGGAGTTTCAGACTGTTGAATTTACAGTGTTGTTGGCTCTGAGGACTATGCAAACTTGTAGGAAATAGTTTCATGAATCTTTGCTTGCCTTAAGTTTATTCTTGATTTTGAATATGAAGTAAATTATCTTTTTTTTAAAAAAAAGTGACAGGATACTATAGAAATGCAAAGATTTTTCACATAAAATGCCCTAAGCATATTAATAGATAAAACATCATTTACTGGTGGATTTGTGCATATTGGTTTTAGTATTAAGTATTCAAATTCACCAGGACTTGAAATCTAAATAAAGCTTTTACCTATACTATTTTACCCATACTGCAAAAATTAGCATAGTTCTGTGCTTTTTAATACATATAAATGCTATCATTTATAATACAATATGCTAAAAGTTTAGAACTAAAAAATTGAAAATTAATATCTGAGTCTGTTTGAATATAGTAAAGTACTATTCTTATGTGACTTTTTCTGTTCTTCAATTTATATATTTTAAAAGTGACTTTCACGTTCATGTGGTTTTTATATTGAAATTTTAATGACATTTATGGTGACAAAGAAAAAAATATAAGGCTAGCATCTAACAATTTCTAATTTAATTTATTTTCTTTTATCCTGGTGGTAATAGCAACCATTTTTGTGATTTTTTTTCCCCCTGTGGCATACGTGTAACTTTTTTTTAAAAAAGAGAACTGCAGTATCTTAGGAACTACAACATTTCATAAATTCTTTTGTGTTATATGCACTCATAAATACCACTTTTATAATTTTTTTGCAATGATTCTCCTCATGAGTCAAACCTTCTCAGTGTTCTGAAAAATTTTATATTGTGTAAATGTAAAATACATTAACTTCAGTTTCAGAATACTAGCTGTTTAAACAGAGGGCAAAGTCTGCCAGATGTTACACTGGCCTTGATAAGTTTCCCCTGCTCTTTGTTTTGCATTTTAGTGAAGAATCATTGAGTTTGGTGAAAATTACCCCATTTGGGGGAATGCTCTTGCAGACTGAGTACAACTTATTTATCTCACATAATTCTCTACCCTAGATTTTCATTGTTAAAATAAATAGAAGTGGTAAATTAAATTCCCCCTATACATTTTCATTTTCAGAATCTGAAAAACAGCAACATGAACTGCTGTGTGGGTGCTTCCTGACAGAAGATTGGTGCTAAAAGAAAGAATCTACAGTCTTCAGCTAGCAGGATTTTGACAATTCTCCAGTTGCCTTGGGAGCTGGGGAGGTTGCTGTCTCTGAGCAGATATTTGCCATTTCCTGCCTGGATGCAAAGCAGTACTTGAATCACATCTGCTACTTTCATACTTGAGGAACCATATTCTTTGCTGTGTAATCAGACATTAAATAAGACAAGCTATTATGTCTAAGAAGCAAAACCAAAAAGGTAAGCTTTAATATGGAGGTAGTATAACTAAGAAAAAAGGCTATATAATATGTTGTTATCAAATATGGGAATTTAGTCAGTGTTAAGACATTCATCAAAGTCGGAGTTTTCTCTAATTGTTCTCTTATGTGTCTATAAAAAACAGAAATCCTGTTCACATCTTGCTAAATAGATAGATTACTTTTCTAAAATATCCTTCATCCCTTTCTCAAATCAAAGAAGGAATGTCTTCAACATTTTAAAAACGTGCAACTTTCTAATGTTAGGAATTTAAACTAATGGCAGACATGAAAAGTCTGGTTTTGCTTCAGAACCGTCAATACTAACTACTGCAAGTCCTGCTATGGCAGAGAGTTGACTATTCCCTGTGCCTCATTTGAGGAATTGCACCTCTCTCTAGGCAGAATTCTGTCTTCCTGAGAAATCAGTGTCATTTTAAGAACTACTACTTCGAAAGCATGGAAATTTGAGTAGATTAATAGGTACCACTTTGGTGGGGAGGTAGTAGTGTTCCATGCACTTTTGGCATATAGCCATCTGGCCACATGAACCGAGAAAATGCCTTCAGACAACGCTGGTTCCCTTAGTCAAGAAACGGAGATGAGCACTTGCTCCCTAGAGTTGGACACAACTGGACAGGGAAGCCTTTACCTTTTTTTTTCAACTTTAGGAGCAATAAATCTTATCAGAAACTGACATCTATATCTGCTTGTTAATATTAATTAGAGATTGTATGAGAAGTATGTCTGTCTGCAAAAACATTTTATTTTATTTTATGCAGGTTTTGCAAATGAAAGTTGCTGGTGACTTTTCTTTCCTTGATAAGGCTATCATGTATTTTTCATTTCCCTGCCTTCTCTTGGATGCTACTGATAATATGTCAAGATTCAAGGTTCACTATGTATGTTTGAGTTAACATGACATTTGGACAGGTTTTAAAGATCAAAACTAGCACTTTGAATTAGATTCAAAACAATGACTAAGAGTCTATCAACACTTTTTTGAATATGTGGAAGGTGTGTTTGCAGCATTTTGAGTTTAAAGTGGATTGTTTCAGCTTTGCTGGAAGTGCTCTGATCTGAATAACTGGCATTCTTATTGACCAGTCCTATTGAATACCTTTCAGCTAAAATGGCTGTATTATATTAGATCAATTATAGATTCCAAAACTATAGCTGTTCCTGGGCTTCAGAAACATCCTAGGGCCAAGTATATGATTTGGTTGCTTCCCAAATTGGCATGAATAGGTTCCCCTCTTAGGTTTTTTGCAGCCATCTTTCAAAGAGGCTGCAATGGAATAGCTCAGTTACAACTGGCTTTATGTCCAAAAATGTGCCTCCCCCCCCTTTCTTACATATTAGTAAGGACATTTTTCTTTCAATTGTAGACGTAGCTGATTGATTTTCAAATGCACAAGAGATCTTTTTGCATACTAGGTTTATCTTGCAGAATCTTACAGTAAGATACTGATGTATCTTACAGAACTGTAGCTCACTGTAGCTCGTTTGAAGTATAGATCTGCCAGTTGTATTCAGGTCCCTGAATTCCAATGGTTAGGAACAAATTGCTAAGTTGGCTGTGTGCACTGCTTCCAGCTGTAAATTGTTACACTATTCATCCTGTGGAAAAAAGATTTTTTTTGGCTCTTCTAGATCAGACATTTGGTTCAAATTACTATTTCCAGTGTCCTTAAAGCTAAGTTATGGTTGAGTTATGAATCTGTGCTATAACGTTTAGAAACAGAACATATGAATTTATATTTTAATAATGCATATTCTTAAGCTATCTGTGTATTAGCTCTGATTTGTATTGTCTAATTGCTTTATTTAGTATTTCTTTCTAATTGGATTTTTCCCCCACAAGTTGTATTGGGTTGTAGGTGCAGAAATCCTAATTTTTATGAACCAGCAAAGATTTGATCCTGTTTCAAACATATCTTTCAGGTAGAAACAGTCATTGCTTATATTGCTGTAATTTCTAATGTTTCAATTTTGTATATTATTTCTGATGGGAAGCTGTAATAGGTCAGGTTTTCTTAGTGAAATTTTTCATATATACACTTAGTGAATATTAATTACAAGTACTAGCCATTGGTTGTACCAGTATGTAACTGAGTACTCTCTTGTTCATACATGCTCATTTTATTCTCTTTTGGGACAACCATTGTGCAAATAGAATAGAATATAATTTTTTATTGGCCAAGTGTGATTGGACACACAAGGAATTGCAGAAAAGAAGTAAATAGTAAACAAATAATGAGGCGATGTTAATTGCTTATTTTTGTATATAGACCATGTTCATTTGTGATCCCACATACATAGTTTTTGTATTTTATTCCTACAAATTCATTCTATTTGCCCTGTTTTTTTAACCACTGTTATAACTTGGAATTGTTCATGCTGATTCCCCTGTCAAATACAATTAGACTGGTTTTAAATACATATAAGTCCATACTCCACATTGCATCATACAGTCTATCTGTGGGTTATTTAGGTTCTTGGCTAACAGTTCAAAAATTATAAAGTTACATTTACGTTCCCAAGCAACCAACACACTTCTAACATCATACACTGTCTTTAAATCAACAAATATGCAATAAATGTTCCCTTTTGTACTCTTCTTAGCAACCAAAGAACAAATATATGATGTGTAATACACACTACCCTGACAGGAATTCCAAATTTTGTTTGTGATCAGAATCAATTCTACCCACATCTTCCCAATTATATTTGAAGTTAATCCACCTCTAGTTTTCACATTTACTCTTTTTTTGACATTATGCTATTTTTCTTTTAATTAGAACAACAGTGGCATTTTTCCAAGCATTGGGCACAGTCATACTCTTCTCACACATGTTAAATAAATTATACAACACTCCATGAAAAAACTAAATCTGTACATTTACATTTTTCCAGGCACACCACCTGCATCTGCAACCTTACCATTTTTTAATAATTCACAGTATTTATCCCTTTTCATATTTTTTCTTAGATGGTAACATTTTAACCTCCATTTACTGCTTTCAAAACTGCTCTGTTTTTCTCTGCTTCTTTTAAACATCTCTCTCTTATTCTGTGATGACAGAACAAGATTGTTTGCAGCTTTTTTCTGTATATACATTTGTAGTGACAGGGCTGAGTCTAAACATTGGAACTCTTTCCTCTCAAAAACCTTCTGGATTTATCTGGCCCCTTCTTCCTGCTTTGTAATAGCTGCTTAGTAGTTACTGCTTATCTTCTCAGAGGTCAGAAAAAGAGAATGTAGAAATTCCTTTTCAAATAGCCCTTTCCAAACAGTTCCTGTTGAAGAAGAAAATGCAGGGATGCTCAAGTCACAGAAAGCAGAAAAAGAAACTCCCGTAGAACAATGTATGATTCTAAGTGAATCATAAAGATCTGCTTCTAATATAGAACCAGCTCTGATGTGAAGAAGTGAATAAAATAATGTACTAAGCATATATAAAAAAACATAAATATCAGAAACCACAAAGGATCAACTAGCAGGAAATAAACTAAAGAGTGTTGTCCTTAGTTAATTTTCCTCTATTCCTCTAGAGAATAGATTAGCCTTGGAACATATGTTATTCTTCAGTAATCCTGCTTCCTGCAAATTCTTAAATCTGAGGCTGGGGGAAGATAGTAAATCTCACTTGTTTCCAACCTTTTGTCTAGCAACCTATGCTCAGTTTCTAAAAGGAGATTCCCCCCCCCCAAAAAAAAATTTATAAAAAGGATTAGGTTTGGGGGAGGGGCATCTCCATAGATGCCATACCCTGTATGTTTGTGCTTGTGACAAACATGGGGCTGATTTGAATGTCTGAGCTGGCAGCTTTGACAGTAAAATTGGGGATAGGGACTTGTCTACACATTGATTACAACATTATACAACATCTTTCATTTTTATTTTTATGCAGCAATCAGTTTCTTATAAACCTTTCTTTTCTTATCCATATACTCTGACCTCATCATGGCACTAAAACGCAGTAAGAAAGATGCTAAAAATAATAGAGATAAAAATACAGTATAAAAATGACACAGCAGCAGTAATCATAACAGTCCAACAACAACTGTTGGATTGCCAGATGGTCTGCAGAAGAGCTTGCTTGGTTTATAGCATCTCCTGAAAAGCGATCATTAATAGGCAATAATCTTATGTCCAGTGGAAGGCTGTTCCAAATAACTGGTACTGTCCCTGAAAAACAGCATCTCTGAGCCTCAATCATTTGATGACCCATCTGACATTCAGCCTCTCGTTGCCCTTGTATCCTTTGCTAATTCTCTCAATCTTACAGCATGAACCATGAGACCAATCATTCTTTTAGATTTATGTTAATCTCTTTGCCATATGTGTATCTCAATAAACTTGAACTTAAACTACATACAGTATTCAGAAAAGACTTTTAGTATACACATACCGTAATCTAGATGATACCAATTTGTATTCTCTGACATCTGTATTAGCCCTTTTATAATTAAACATAGATCTTTACTTCCAATCATGTATTCATCACCTTCACAAGATCAGACCAGTTTCATTCTGATCTATTAATGCTTCCACTTTTAGTTAATGTGTATGCTTGTGATTTGTTCTGGCACAATACCTTTCTATTTTATGAGATGTTTTAATGGGCTCTTAATTGTATTTTAATTTGTATTATTTTAGATTTTGAATGACTTCTCTTGCGGTCTAGTTTACATGCAATAGTGTTTTATAGTTTATATGAAGTTTTTATTTAATTCTATATCTTTTTATTCAGATTGTATTTTAGTGCATTTCATGGTAAAAAATAGCTTCGGCTATTGGACATTTCAGTTAATAAAAATAAAAATTATATAGATATATAAAACTAAAATGAATAGAGCATGCCCAAAACTTATACTTCAATGTGTTTTTTACCATTTTATTCTCTCATTCTGTAAAATTTATATCCAGCCTTATTAAACATTTTCCAGAGGCATATTTAACATTCTTTAAAATGTTAACCCGCTTCTTAGTTAAAATAGGGTATTCTGCTTCATCCTGTTTCTCTTGCAAATTACCAGTATCTATCTTCATAATGTTCTTCTGTGATCTGTTTAAAAAAATACATGGGTTTACAATCTTCCCAAACACTTTCCGGTAATAATAGTAATTCAGGAGCTGCTAACCATTAGTGTCAGAATATGTTTTAATGTGTATATTGCCATCCTGCAATTTTATTCAGATGAATTCATCTTGCTGCATCACAAATGTTTTAAAAGATGAATTAATCATAAGCTGATGTAGGGTACATTTTTCCCATGAGTTCTAAAAAAAGGGAGAGATTTACAGTTCTAAAACTGATGCAATCCCAGACTGTCAATTTCTCTTTGGAATATGGTTCAGATTAAGTATCCTTTTAAGTGGTAATCAAACATGTCTTGGCAGCTTTAAAGCAAGAAAAGTGATAGATTTGGGACCAATCTGGAATCTACCAAGGACAGCAAAGGAGAAAAGCCTTACCTTCATAATTAAGGTGAATTGGGCCTTTCACCAATTTAGGGAATGATCCTTCCCTCCCTCTGTTCCCTTCTGAAAATCCAGTTAGCAAATGATTGGAATAACTTGGTAAATTGAGCAGAATCTTCTTGAACAGAAAGAGGAATTCAGTCTTAATCAGTTTGGTTCCAATAACCCTGTTTCCCCCAAAATAAGACATCCCCTGATAATAAGCCCAATCGGGCTTTTGATCACATGGCAATAAAGCCAAGTGCTTATTTCAGGGTTCAAAGACAGGGACTTATTTTTGGGGAAACACGGTAACTCCAAAGGACTGCTGTGATCCAGACACAATTGAATATTGGACCTTGAACCTGTTGACTTTTAGAAGGACGTTAAAAACATGATTGTTTCCTCAAGAATTGGAGCCAGGAAGATGAGAGTCTCCACCTGGAAGACAATAATAATTGTGAATTCCTGATTTCTTATCAAGGTTGGTTATTTCAATTGAATAACTCTACTTTATATAGGTTTATTGTAAGCTGATTGTAGCATCCAAGTTGAGCAGCCATATATATGTTACAAGTAAATAAAACATTGACCAAAATCTCCATGGGGGTCATTGCATGCATCAAATTATCTTTGTAATTCCAACTAAGCCTGGCACACCAGAAATTGTGAATGACTTCATTAGAACCACCTCTACACTAAAGCCACCTAGGAACATTTATGTGGGACTGCTGCACAGTATTCCTTCAGAAAGTGCTGTTCATTTCTACATCCAGACAAAGCATCTTTCAGCTGGATTATGTTGCAGAAAATAATTGCCAACAAGGATTAGAAGCCCTCCAGAAGTAAGATCTCATTCCCAGGGACAACCCTGGCATATCCTATATCACAGAATGTTGGTTTGGTGTAGGCAAACTTATGTGTAAGTCATTTTTGTGCAACACATAAGACATGCAGGCCATCTCACACTGATGTGGCTCCTGATACTCTTTATTTATTCCGCAGTCAATACTCTCCACTGCCCTGAAGACTTTTGTTTAAGGCTTTTAGTTTAGAAAAGTTGTAGACTAGTTTACAAACTTTAGCTGTCATCTTGCTATCCTCTGGTAATGGAATTCCTTGTTAAAATGCGTCCTTTTTTATAGGCTGAACCATTTTGTTGCATTTTGTTTTCTCATTGTAAAAGAACTGAGGCTAAATATTTAAAATAATTCAAGCCAAATGAGAGAGTCAGTTTTGTGCAGTGGAAATTGGGAAACTAGGTTTAGTTCTGTCTTAGGCATAAAAGCTGGGTGACTTTGGGCCAACCCACCTCACAGGGTTTTTGTTGTGGGGACAATAAAAGTAAGAAGGAGTATTAGGTATATTCTACAACTTTTTTATAATAAAGGATCTTTTTATAATAAAAAGCTTTTTAAAAAGATTAAAATTTACATGAGCAGAACAGAGGAATTTAAAGTACCTAATCTAGTCTTCTTCAACGCATTATTTAAAATAGCTGAATGCAGTCTGACTTTATATATTAACTTTTTCTCTAGTTTTCTTCTAACATATAAACAAGTCACCTGACACCTGGCACACACCACTTTTTGAGTTTTCAACAAGCAGATTGTTATTGAGACAAATAGAAAACTTTTTTAGAAAGTAGCCTGAAAATTTGTATCTTCTTTTATTAGTAACTAAAATAGGGATTCAGAGCTCAACATATAGCCTGAACAGCCTACTAGAGTGTCCCAAGGGTGCTTTTCCAAAAGGCAAATGGACTTTCTTTGGTGTTTTTTTTTTTAAATCATCCAAGAAGCTTCTTCAGTTCTAAACTGACTGGCAGGGAATGGAAGGATTTATAATTTTTGCAGGCATCTGGTTGTTAGCACTCTGAGACTGCAAAGAAAATAAATTCTTCCCATCCCCACCACTCAATCAGAAGTGACGAAGCTTCTTGGGTGAGAAGCAAAATGTTTTCAAACAAAAAAACCAAGAAAGTCCAGTTGCCTTTTGGAAAAGCACTTTTGGGAAGTGCTTTTGAGAATCTCCATAGGCAACCTACAGTACTTGAGTATTTTAAGTATATAGTAGTATATTGAACAGAATCTAGAGTCCTGTATGAAGAAAGAATGTAAATATAGTAGCAAGTTACAAAAGATGTGGATGAGGTCCTAGCAACAGAAAAAAATTGAGGGTGTTTTTGTTGTTGTTGTTAAGTTTGACACTTTCATTGGGTAAATAGTTCAGAACTCAAATTCTTTTCATTGGCTATTTTACCAAAAGAAACCCTTTATCATTCTCACAGCGAATGTGGCTATGGATATTGTATATCTGCATTTGGAAAAATAAATTACATTAAAATTGTTTGTACGTTTATTAATAGCAAACTGCCCTTAAAGTTCCTGAAATTGTCAAGACCCAATTGATCAAAATAGGTGTACATAGAAGAATACCTGGGACTCAGGTTTGAAAAAGAATTACAATCCTTACAAATAATTTCTGAGGGGATTGAATTGTATCTTTAAGAATTTATTCAGGAAAATTGCTTATGAGAGGTGTCAGTATGAAATTTGCTATATTTGACCTAAGCCAAAAGGCTGAGAAACAAATGAAAATTGAAACAATCCACTTATTTTTAGGTCCTGAGAGAATTTTTCTGACATCTGTACAGTAAATGTGTTAATATTGGACATTTGTCTGAAAAGGCTTTCTGTTTCAGCCTGATATAAATAGCCCTCTGAAGGTAGTTACTTTGTTTTCCAGGTTACCCTCTTTTAAATCTAGTAATAGAATTTGCAGCTCCCTAATGTGTCATGTTCCTTTCTGTAACTTGTAATAAGTAGATCCAGTTGTAATTTGATGGAATTGGAAACTGTGTTCAAGTTTTGCTCTGAGCTGCAGCTGAATAGTCTTGATAAGTTACAAAGAAAAGCAGTTTAGATTGTAAAAAAATGCTAATTTTGTATTCTTTGTGATTAACTTAAAAGCATACATTTATTTACAACTAAAACCAATAATGGTTCTAATCCCATGTGCCAATCAATAAATGGATGGTGTCACTTCAGCCTCCAAAAGACAATACAAAATATTTTCAGTTTTAATAACTAGCAGAAAACCAGTACTTTGAGGTCAATATACCACCAACCCTGTTACTCAGATACGAAGTCACTAGGCCAGAAGTAAAAACAGATAGTTGGCCTCTCCTTCACTGCATTGGCATACCTACTGTTGCCTATCCTATCCTACCAAAATCAGGATACTCTTCTCCCTCATCTGAAATCCTCCCCCCCACCCCATATAATATCAAATATTTTTGGTTATTTTCTGCACAGTTTCAGCATCTACAGACCGCCAGCAATATGGCAAAGCCACTGATACTGGAACCCAACCATGCACCCACCACTTTTCTTTTCTACTGTCATCCTAATCCCCCCTTTCCTGTTGGAATGATACACCTTATTAATGTACCCTGTCATAGTCCCTGACATCTCACTATGAGTGGAGGACCCCCTCAAGCTGCTGACTCAATTCATCTCTTCTGCTGCCCCCAAGACAGTGTCATGGCCTTGGGTCATTCTATTGATAGAATTCTCAGAGGGATTCCAATGTTACCAGGAGTCTCACCCTGAGCTGTAAACAACTCTAGCATTTCAGTTGCTAAGCCCATGAATCCCCCACTAAACTTAGGGCATTATATCTTGACCCTGTTGTCCCATTCCTAAAATGCTTAGAAGTAAATCAGGCTGCACTGACACCCAGCCACAGTCTGAGCGGAATTTCCCAGGACAGAAAATTGCTAGTAATTTTCCTCCAGTTTCAAATTCTTGAACCTGAAGCTTGCATTCCATCATGGTGAAGCACTATGAATTGAATTTCCTGATGTCCAGTCTTGTTCTCTTCCAAATCTGCAATATCTATCCAAGGCACTGCTTCATCAAATACCACTTTACCTCATCCACACTGGCACATTTGACCAGCTCCAGAGAAGTCCATTAAAGACCCTCAGCTCTATCCAAAGTCACTACTCCTACATCTATTATTGTCCCCACCCACAATAATAATAACAGTTCCTGTTGGAAATATTTTGAAAGATGCCATTTAGTGCCATCTTTTTTAAAAAAAAACTCCAAAAATAATCTGATTCCAACTTCTGAAAAAAAGGTGAATTTTATACAATCTTATTTTTCTGAGAGCAGTTGTGTTTTAGATTATGTCGTTAACTGTAATTAATTTGCCTACTCCACAATTGTTTTATGAAACAAAACAATCTGGTTACATTTAGGTTTTTATCTTTCCTTGTTGAAAAAAAATGAGTTTATGGAAAAAGCAACTGTAAAAATCACACTACAATGTTGACTTAGTCATGACTATAGTTCATGGAACAATGAAAAGTATGGTCGGGGACTTCCTGTGGCTCCGCTGGTCGTTGAGGACAGTCTTTTTAGACCGCCAGCCCTGGATCGCGTAGAGCCGCTAAGACAGTGAAAATCAGCTGTCTAGCGGCTTGGAAACCTTTCCCTTGGGTGAAGAGGGAAAGGTGAGCGATCGGGTGGAGGTAGAGCTCCCCCCAAAAGCACCAGGAATGATCCTGGAAGCTTGAAGGGGAGAGCTCCCTTAGGAACCCGAAGAGCTCCGGATCCAGGACGCCTCTGTCTTTTTTGGCAGAGCAAAACGCCGCAACCACATCTGTGATCAATATTGAGTTTAAATGGATTTTTGACTTAACCAGACACAGCAATGTCAGGAGGCAAGGTAGATGTAAGTACCAGACCTCAATCCCGTGTGTGGATTCCATTTGAGAAGAAAGGAAATGGTGTCTGAGTATAATGGGCGTGAAAGTGAAAGTCAAAGAGGTGTTTATTAACACTGTTACAGTTTATAACTTTGCTTAAACTTGCTTTACGCTTATATGAAGAAACTATAAAGTGAAAGCTGGAAGGATTATACAACTGACCTAATTTATCTTAAATACTGTGTTTATGGAAAGACTTTGACTTTGTTTCAAATTATAAAATTAAAGTAAGATGGCTTCTGTACAAATACAGCCTGCTGTTTTCAAGGAAGTTGGAGTGCCGTTAGTTCAACTATATGAATTACAAGAGGAGCTGAAGGAATTTTTGAAGGCTCAAATTTCTGTTCAGGATAAAAAAATTAAGGAAATTGAGGAGAAAATATTGAAAATTAAAGACTTTGTTGCAGCTGAGGATGAAGAGATAAGAGAAGAAGTGCTGGCAGCATTTAAGACTCTGGTTGAATACGCAAAACAATTGGGTGAAAAAGTGGAAGAGATGGATCAAGTTAATTTGAACTTAAAAAACAAAATAGAGGAGTTTCAGACCAAAGCAGAGAATATAAAGCAGTTGGATGATAGAGTTGAAGAAATTAATCAAGTTAATTTGGACTTAAAAAATAAAATAGAGGTGCTCCAGATCAAGGTGGAGAGAGCAGAAGAAGAGCGGGTTCTATTGCAATACAGAGTTATGGAATTTGCATTGAGAGTAAGAGGTTTGAAAGAAAATAAACGAGAAGACTTAAAAACAATTTTTGCAGAGGCTTTTGCACAGCTGATTGGACAGAAACCAGTGGACTTTGAAATCCAAATTGAAAAAATTTACCATGTTAATTCATGGGTTGAAAAGCAGAGACATTTGCCAAGAGATGTAGTAATTTATTTTACATCTAGGAAGATTAGGAATGAAATTTCACAAGTTTCTTATAAAAATAAAATTCAAATATTGGGACAAGAGGTATTGGTATTGAAAGAAATTCCTAAAATGTTAAGAAATAGAAAAGAATATGCTTTTTTGGTGGATCAGCTTAGAAATCTCCAGATACAGTATAAATGGAATGCACCAGCTGGATTAACAATAAACTATAAGGGAGGGAGATATTGTCTTAATACAGTTTTTAAAGCAAGAGATTTTTATACTAAAGTATTGAAGGTTGGAAGTTTGCCATTGTTAGAAGTTAAGATGAAAGGAGAGGTGGGAATGTTTAAAAAGGGGGGAAAGGAAGCAAAGCAAATACAACCTAAAATTGGGGCTGTAAATTTGGAAGAAGAAACACAGAAAGCCATAGGGAAGGATCAAAGTATGATTGTAACTACTAAACGTAAACAGCAAGGAGTAAAGAAGTAATATTTTCAAATGAAAAGACTTTCCTTTCATGGGATAGGGTAAATTATAAGCAATGTTTCTGAATATAAAAAGTAGAAAGAAGTTATGGATTGTATGATAAATGGAGTGTAAATTGTTTAGAAAGTTATTGTATGGGGAATATGGGGAAGAATATGAGGTAAATGTTAAATTCGTAGAAGGAAAGATGATGTTTATTATGTATGATGGATATATAAATATGATGGATTTTAAGGTATACTGAGGAATAATTTTTTATATTACAACATTGGAAGATAGAATATTGTTTATTACAGAAGATTGGACTTTAAATTTAATGGACTTAGATGAGAAGGGAGAATTATCACCATATTTGAAAGATTATTTTTGGAATATATATATAATGGAGATTGAAATAACAAAATACTAAATAGCTTTTAAATGAATAGAAGGTAATTGCATTAGTATTAATATTTTCCTTTTTCTTCTTTTTTTATGGAAAAGGGGAGTTGAGGTTCAAGAAGAGGGATGGGAGTTTATGTTAATTAGCATATTTTAGTTTATGGTTGTTAGATACGATACCCTGTATTTGCTTTGGGAAGTCGGGGGATGGGGAAGGACGGAGGGAAGGGTTAGGGTTAGGGGAGGGGGGGCTGTATGGGGGGAAAAATCTTATAAAACTTTTTCAATTAAAAAAGAAAAAGAAAACTATGGTCCATCTTTTAAAAAGGAATTTGCAGCTATACTTTTTGTTTTTATTAGCAATAACTCTTGTGTTGCATCAGAATTTTTCACTTAGAAGAGTTTCAGTATTTGTTTTCGATTGCATAGGAAAGCTGCTACGAAGAAAAATAGCTGTCCATCTTGCAGTTCTTGTTGAATGTAGTGTTGCATAAATATATATCTATAAATATTGCTCATTCTTTTAAAACTAATCTCCTGAAATGGAGATTTAAAATTTCTAAAAATTTCTAGAATTCTAAACAAAAGTAACCTCATAGGTTCAAATTCACATAAAGAGAGAATATATTTGCAGATAAGTTGCAGAATTCAGTAGAACAACAAAAAGGCAGCAAGTGCAGTTCCATGTTATTCAGGTAGTCCTCGACTTACAACAGTTGCTTTAGTGATCATTCAAAGTTACAACATCACTGGAAAAAGTGACTTATGACCATTTTTCACAGTTACAACCTTTGTAGCATCCCCATGATCACATGATCAAAATTCAGATGCTTGGCAACTGGATCATACTCATAACCAATGCTGCGTTCCAAGGTCATGTTATTTCCTTTTTGACACCTTATAACATGCAAAGTCAGTGGGGAAGATTCACAACAGTGGTGAAATGCTCCTGATTCGGACCGGATTGGCTGATCTGGTAGCAACGGCGGTGGGTGGTTTGGAGAACCGGTAGCAAAAATCCCTGGCCATCCAATTGCCTGCTTGCTGCTTCTTTCTGTCTCGCTTGCTTTTCCCACCCGAATGGTAGGAATAGGTTGTAAAAAAAGCTTTTAAAAGGTAAAAAAAAAGGCTCTGACAATCACAGCTGAGCCATGCAATTGTTAGAGCCTTTTTTTTACTTTTAAAAGCATTTTTTTACTACCTATTTGCCTGAATGGGTAATAAAAAATGCTTTTAAAAGGTAAAAAAAAAGGCTCCAATGATCGCGTGCCTCAGCTGTGATCGTCAGGGCTTTTTTTTTTACCTTTTAAAAGCATTTTTTATTACCCATTCAGGCAAATAGGTAGTAAAAAAATGCTTTCCTTTTTTTAAAAAAAGGCTCCGATGGTCGCGTACCACAGCTGATCACACACACCTCCGCATGCTGTTATGCTTACCTTCCTTCCCATGCCTCCTTTTGGTGTGCACTGCACCATGCACATGTGCATCTCACATTTGGTGCATGGCGCACAGAGCGCATGTACAGCCATCAAACCGGTAGTAAACTGGTTCAGATTTCACCACTGCTTTACAACCATGTTGTTAACTTAATAACTGCAGTGATTCACTTAAAAACTGTGGCAAGAAAGGTTGTAAAATGGGGCAACACTCACTTAACAAATATCTCACTGAACAACAAATTTTGGGCTCAATTGTGGTCATACGTTGAGGACTTCCTGTACAAGTGGCTTATACTGGGTGGTATTTTCAATCAGAACTAATGTTTCCTTAGCAGTTAATGTAAGTCCTAAGAATCTCAGTTTATTGAGAAAAACATTGATTTTTCATGTTACAGATTATTGTAAAAATGCAATTGGCAATGGGAATCGTATTTATTTATTTATTTATTATTTAAATTTTTATACCGCCCTTCTCCCGAAGGACTCAGGGCGGTTCACAGCCAGATAAAATAAACAATAATATTACAATTTAAATACTATTAAAATACAATTAAAAGACTTATTCAATTGGCCGAGATTAAAAATTTAGAATAAATGATAAAAACCCATTAAAAAACCCACAAATTTAAAAACTAATCCAGTCCTGCGCAGATGAATAAGTGTGTTTTAAGCTCGCGACGGAAGGTTCGGAGGTCCGGAAGTTGACGAAGTCCTGGGGGGAGTTTGTTCCAGAGGGTGGGAGCCCCCACAGAGAAGGCCCTTCCCCTGGGTGTCGCCAGAAGACACTGTCTCGCTGACGGCACCCTGAGGAGTCCCTCTCTGTGAGAGCGCACGGGTTGGTGAGAGGTATTCGGTAGCAGTAGGCGGTCCCGTAAATAGCCCAGCCCTATGCCATCTTTGCTTTGACACTTAATTCCAAAGTGTCACTGACTGCCAAGATGCCTTGCTTGTCTCTTGAGTCTTTCATGCCGTTAGCAATAGTTAATCATATAGACAGCTAACGTTATGTGGACGTCTGAATGTAGAATTTATAGATTACTATGAGAGAATGAATCCCTCAGGGCTTCTAGTACCTAAGTTGTATATAGGAAATAAATTGGACAAGGCCAGATGCCAAACCTATGCGCTCTGGAAGCCTTATATTAACAAGACTATCTACTCTCCACAATGGGAACCAGAAAGCTGTTTGAAAGATAAAAGGATGCAAACCTAATTACAGTTAGTCCTTGACTTACAACCTTTGAATTGGTGACCATTCAAAGTTACAATGACACTGAAAAAACTGACTTGTGGCCATTTTTCACACTTAGAACTGTTGCAGCATCCCCAGATCACATGATCAAAATTTGGACACTTGGCAACTGGCATGTATTTATGAGAGTTATAGTATCCCCAGGGTCATGTGACCACCTTTTGCGATCTTTTGACAAGCAAAGTCAATGGTTTATAGAAACCTTCATACTACTATACAGATTTTAACGAACTTTCTGGACATAATAGGCCATTAGCTGTGATACCAACTAATGAATAATGATCTTTCCCATTTTCCTTATATTTGGCCTCAGAGCCATAGAGTTGGGGATAGAGTGGCGGTGGGAGCCTCCCAAGAGATGATTATGATTTTGCTCTTATAGTATTTTGTGATAAGCCTTTTCAGTTCTTGAGGAGTTTGTTGTATAATGAACTGAAAAGGTGCTTGAATTTCTAGCAATTCCTACTTAGGTATGATTAATTAAGTGAAGTTTCTCTTCTGTGGTATAAAATTGCCTCCAAGGATTATTTCTTTAATTTTTTTGCTGCTAGGATGACAGCAAGAAATTTCCTTCCTTGTTCAGTCTACGACGTGTTATTTTCTATGGAGTGCTGCTACTGAGTAATTGGGAAATAAGCAGGATAACTAAATAGTCATCCTATTTAGCAAGCATCTCTTGGCAAGCAACGCAGGCTTTCTTCACTTTGTCAGGTTGCTCTGTCTTTTATGGAAATGTCACCAAAGAGCAAAGGTTTAGTTCATGGTTAACCTGATGGAGGTACATGGTTAGTTTGGCATGGTCATTGTGAAGTCTCAGAAATAGACTTGCATCTAAAAATCCACAGCAATGTGCAGGACAGACAAGATTTAAAATCCCAATAGTTCACTATGTAGGACTGCACATCTTCACATCTCCTGCATCTTCCTGTATATAACAAGATTATATTATGAACAAATTCTGTGTAGCCTACAGCAGCAGTTTTCAAACTACAATCTTTGAAGAAAAATGTTAAGGGCCATTTTAAATATTTAGTTTTTCCGGTGTTCCATCCATTCTTCTCAGAACAGAGAAAATGGCATAAGATACGGAAGAAGGAAGAGCTCACTGTTTTTTCTCCATATGCTCTTTTTTTTATAGATAAAAATTCCACACTTACCCCCACACTGTGCTCAGATCTTGAGATCTGTACCTTGGCAATCACATATGAAAAGTTATATAAATGGTTTGCCATATACAGTGTTTTCTTTTGCAATTTTAATAATGTTGACATGGTTAGTTGGTGGGATCACCTGTAACCATAGTTCATGTTAAATTTATAAGACCATGACTATACTATGTATAACATTTAACATGATTACAAATTAATGTGCAGTTTGTTTTCTAGCATACTAAATTAGAAGTAAGCAATAATACCACTAATGTTACCTTGATGGCATTATTATTGACAGAAGATTCCATTTTGGGGTTTCATCTTAATAAGGAGCTTGGGAAAAAGGCTTGGGAACAGCTGACTGAAGTCTTGCTAACACCAATTATTTCTTAAGGTTTATTTACTAAAATAGTGTCAGAATAATTGGTTACTTCAATGCAGTCAGCAAGTAACAAATATATTGTTGCTATGGTGAATAGGTTGTTCCCAGTATTTTAGTTATTTTAATAGTTATTTTTGTATTTAGGAAACACAATTGAATGATAATCTGAATGTGAATTACTTGTGGTAACTGCCTGCATATGCTTATCTAATAAAGAATGTTATGCCTGGCTGGGGAATTCTGGGAGTTGAAGTCAATAAGTCTTAAAGTTGCCAAGGTTGGAAACCCCGGTTTTAAAGCAATAAAATACATGCTTGACTTTTTAATTTTGTAGTAATTATGGTGCAAATGTATTTTTGTGAAAAGAGGACTGTTAAATCAATGTTAGCAAATAAGTTGAGATTTTTTTAATGATCTAAGAGGAACAAGTAATTGATTTCCCCAAACTGCTTTTTCAACTATTTCTTCGTAAAGGAAAAATACCTCAAGTCTTTATTGGAGAGAATAAAGGCATTATGCAAATTAATATTCCATTATTCCTCATGCAATATTTCCCTGAATTCCACATGCAATTCAAAAGACAGAGCAATGTCTGTTAAAATTAAAAGAGACATCAAACTAATGCATCTCTGGATAACCATTGAAAGAAAGGTGAATATTACATGTTTACTTCCTGGTTGAACTTTGAATTTCAGATCTGGAGACTTCAAAGAATTTTCAGATAAAATATCTCAAGTTACATTTGCTGTACTACTGATTTCTGCATCACCAACTAGATATTTAAGTCATCAAGAAACTTGCTGCTAGGTCTAAAACTGATAAAAGGATAGACCTGTAATACCGCTATTTGGTGGCATGTATAAAAGCAGAATATTTAATCATTTTTCATGAAAATTATAATAATTAGTAGATCTAATAATACATTACAGAAATCCTGCACTTTATATAACCAGAAGAGAGAGGCACTATTCAATATAAAGTAAAATCTTGAAGCTGAAGTGGATTCTTATTCGTAGATTTGGTATCTTATTTTTTGTATTAGCAAAGAGCAGAAAAAAATGTATCGTGTTAAAATTGATCCATTTTCCATAATTGATTTGGCCAATTTGAAAAAGATTTCATTCATTCATTGCTTTTGTGATTCTTTTGGGAGTTTTTCTTTTAGGGTTGCTAATGTAGAAGAATTTCAACATATTCCCAAAAATAAATGGGTTAGGAAAGAAACAGAACTAGTGTGTCTCTTATAAACTGCACAGTCAGTCTAATATTCCAGCTATGAGTTTCAACCAAAGATAGTGGATTCCAGTTGATTGTTACACATGCTACTGCTTTAAATGTTGAATTCTGATCTTAATTGAGTGGGCCAGTGCCACTTTTGAGGTAGAGAAGGGTATCTTTACCTCGGGGGTAAAATTTGTACTTCTGCTACATAACTTATTATTTTTTGTGAGGTGGGAAGAGCACAGTAGAACTGGGTATGGAATCAGTGGAGGTCAGTTAAAAACACAGACATTTTTTATCCAGCAATCCTGAAAGTAAGAACTGATTCCACACTGCTATTTAACAATGAACTCAGCTATATCAGCATTGGAGGATGAGTTTTTCCCAAACAATCAACTAATGACTAACCAGCCTTGGAACGTAGAATAGCCAAGAAATGTTTACAGCTAGCAGGAAACACAACTTGCTATAATTCTGGTCTAAAAATAGAATTACCCTGAAAATTATGTAGAATCTAGTGATAGACATTGAGAAGAACTTCAGTATGCCTTGGGACATAGAAGTCTGAATTTCTGACTTTGAAAGCTATTCAGTCAATACTTTTCTAGTGCAGATTTTAATATTTGACTAGTTTTGCAATATTGCCAGAACTGTTTGGTTCAGAAGTCTGCTTCAAAAAAGTATGTACTAATGCTGTGGTGTTCAACAGGTGAAACCGATATGCTTTCTGCCTCTCCCAAGGGGGTGTGCCTGCAAGTTATTGCTTTCAGGGATTGGATGAGTTATTCTAGCGTAATTTCCAGCCTATATATGATTCTGCACAGAACAATCTATAACTGCAGCTACTCTCTGAACTTAAATTTTTTCCTTGCTGCTGTCTCATTCTGAACATTTCTTTCTGATTCTTCAGATTTGTCAGGATTTATTTTTGATGTTCAGTCAAACACCGTGATGGCCCAAGGAGGTACCTTTGAAAATATGAAAGAGAAGGTAAGTAATATCTTAACAGTTACTTCATTAAGAGCTGACAATAGCATAATTGTTTTGAAAGTCAGAAAGTATGGTGACTCCCTTGAAGTATGAATAGAGCATTCAGGGAAATTTTCAATTTACAATAAGTTCTTAAGTTTTCTTGTGACCCTTTTGCTGTTGGAAGTCTTCCACAATGGCAACCATTGATTGACAGATAGCTTGTCTCAGAATGACAGAGTTGGAAGGGACCTTGAAGGTCTTCTAGTCCAACCCCCTGCTCAGGCAGGAGACCCTATACTATTTCAGACAAGTGGTTGTCCAGTCTCTTCTTAAAAACTTCCAGTGTTGGAGCATTCACAACTTCTGGTGGTAGGTTAATTGTTCTAACTTTCAGGAAATTTCTCCTTCGAAGGAAGGAGAAAGAACTAAGGAGAAATTTCCTGAAAGTTAGAACAATTAAACAGTGGAACGACCTACCTCCAGAAGTTGTGAATACTCCAACACTGGAAGTTTTTCAACCAGTTTCCATCCATTGCTTCTTGTGCTGCCTCTTCTTGTCTCATGACTGAACATTTATTTTTCCTCTTCTTTTTTAAGCTGCTATTGATTTGGGGACAAGCTTTTCTGGTCAGACTGTTTCAGAGCATATTTGCTTTTCAGTGACATCTTAACCAGTGGAAGCTGGAAGGCTTTGCTCATGCTGTGGGCTCATATTGCTTGCAGCTCTAGTGTAAGTGCTTGAAATGGGTTTAACACCACCCACAGGCTGCCAGAGGAAAAATGAATGGGTTGTTCCCAGAGTAAAAACGAAACTGACTTCAGTTTAGGAGAACAGAAACTTATTTTTTCTCCTGGGTTGGCAGTTGCACATATTTGTCTGGGAAGTAAGTGGCTAACGTGTGACCTGCATATCTCCTTTTTCTAGATTAGTGCTGTGAGAGCGATAGTCCCTAACCGCAGCAACAATGAGATTATCCTAGTGCTGCAACACTTCGATAATTGTGTAGATCGAACGGTACAGGCTTTCATGGAAGGTAAGTTCTTAGTTCCTACCTGAGATGTTTTCTGGCAGGCCTCAAAAAATAAATATGATGAAAAAAAGCAGTGGGTTGTCATTTAACATGCAATCTTACTATAATGCCATTACAGAATACTAAATAACTATTGAAATATTTTTATACATTCCTTCATTTTCTGATACTGTGGTGTTTCAAGGTACGTAATTAAGGCACAGGACTTATTTGTTTTGTATGATACTTGGAGTATATAAGACTTAATCTCTCTACATCAAGGTTAGTTATGAAATAGAAATAGAAAATGTCTGTCCTTTTTATTAGATAATTTTTAAATTCTATTTTCATTGTTGAAGACTAAAAATGGCTGCCTGGGGTGGAGAAAAATGAGCAGTGCGCTCAGTTAAAATTCTGCTGTAGACATTGAGTTCTATGTTCTACAGTAGCAAAGCAATTCACAAGTTTTCTCCATAATTCATTTATGTATGTTCATGGGAACTCATAGAAACTGAAATTTTCCTTACCTAATGAGAGACTCAGCAGGAATTTTATTTGCTGCCTTTGGAAGCTCTGAGTGCTGCCCCAGAGACACCAATGGTTGTTATTAGACTGTCATTTTAATTGTAACAGAAGGGGGAAAACATGGCAGTAACATACTAAGTTATATTCAGTTAATAAAACTGAAATTAAGGGTTTTTTTTAGGTGATTTAACACACCACTTTTTATTGTTGTGTGCTCTTAGCCCAGAAGGTGTTGTGCATCTCTTGTCTAAACAATATAATCCTTTTTCATAGCTTTAAAAAAAGGTTTCATTCTTTATTCTAAATATGGCTTTATCCTATGACTTCTTTCATAATCTATTTCAGACTTCTGAAAACAAGACTTTCTGGTTAAACCTAGAATTCTATGCTTCGGGGCCTAGATTAGGGAAGCATTTTTTTCTGAGATTGTTCTGTACTGAAATTAACTAATGGATTAATGCCTTACATTAGGTACTAAAATTAATTGGAAAGTATGATTTCAGAAACTTGTGTAAGGATGCTACCATTTATTGGCTTTTGGCGTCAATAAATCAGTCTTAAACAGTCTTGCATGTTTAAGCATAGAAATCCTAAAACCTTGTCACTATGATACAAAACCACTTTGTCTAAATTATGTCCTAAAAGTACCTATTTAGCAATTTAGCTTTTACTCAGTGTCTTGTTGACCAGTATTCTTCAGCTTTTATGTTTTAAATTCCAACAATTATTTTGGAAAACAATTCAGGTCTCACTATGATAGCATTAACACTTAGAGTTATATACTGCTTCATAGTGCTTTACAGCCCACTCTAAGCGGTTTACAGACTCAGCCTATTGCCCCCAACAATCTGGGTCCTCATTTTACCAACGTCGGAATGGTGGAAGGCTGAGTCAACCTTGAGCCTGGTGAGACTCAAACTGCCGGCAGCCAGCTGTCAGCAGAAGTAGCCTGCAGTATTGTTAACTACTGCGCCACCACAGCAAAATTCCCAAGAATATATTTATATTTGTAGGCATTTTGTTATTATATTTATTTTTATGATAAATTTTAAAGATTTCACACTTCAGTGGTATAGCCTGGTTTTCCCTTAAGAACCACAATCATTTTTTTTTTAAATAACAAATACAAAATACACAGTCTTCTATCTTCTGGCCAGAAAATAAATTTATATCTTTTCTGTCTTTATGCCGTTTTTTGCTATTGGCGATATAAGCTTACTGTGTGATATTCCATTCATGTGATATTCCATTCACCTTTATGTTTTGCTATTGTTTTGTATAGGTAAGGAATACACAAACCGTAATAATTATGTGCTTTTTTTCAAAACAGGTAGTGCTACTGCAGTGTTGAAAGAATGGACGGTAACTGGCAAGAAAAAGGTTAGTCTTGGTTTGGATTTGAGCTTCCTTTGATATTTTATTGAATTATAATGAGTCTGTTGATATTCCTCAGTTCCTCATTCTTAGGTTCTCCCTCCTCTACCAAGGATGTAGAGTTGGCATCCCCAGGAAACCATTTCTAAGTTCCAAAGCACCTATAGGACCTTCACTTAGTATCTTTGAGGCTCCATACCCATTTTTCCTTTAACAATTTTTTAAAAAAGGAGTCTGCTATATAAACAGAGTTACTTGCATGATCTAAATTTACCAGTGGATACTACACACCTTCTTAGAAGATGAAAATTGTTGTGGCTATAGACCATTGCTTTAGTTAGAAATGTGCCCAAATCATTAGAAAAAAAAATACAAAAGTAAGTTAGGTTATAAGAACTTAGAATATGAACGACCAATCTCATCTTTTTCTCTTCTGATAAATGATATTTTATGGCCAGATGTTCCCCCTCTTGCAGTCATTTTGGAAATAGTAAGAGTATTCTGTTTTATTTTTATTTATTTAATACTATGGTCAGGGATCTTCACCCTGCTATTAGTCTCCACAACACAATCTTGAAATTCCAACAGAAATTCTAGAAATTCTACTTGTCCCAAAAGCCTGACTACCCCAATGAAAAAAAGAGAGAGCCCTTGAAGGGGGTAACTTGAAACTCATTGCCAACCTTTATGAAGACATTTGCAGCCTTTCCTTTATTAATCCTCACATTGGCAACATTAAATTTAATTTATGCTGAAGGTCAGCCTTACAGCAGGGATCCGTAGCCAATCCACAGTCATGGCCCATTAGCTCCTGTTATGTGTCATGTGGCATAACTGAGATGATGCAACTAGTTTAAGTAAGAGGGAATAACTTTTTTAAAAAGACCTCTGGGGAAGGGGAGGAGAAGCAAAACAATTCCAGTACTTGCTTAGGGCTATTAGAGCATTCTGTAACATCAGGTGGGATTTCCCAGGAACACTGAATATATGATATGTAAGACTTCTGCTGGGTTAGAACAAGGTCTAACCTGACCAGCATTTTCCTTCTTTGGGGTAAAATGTAGCATTTTTAACATCCCTTAGAGCCACACTGTTTTTCTCCATATATGGCCGCTATATACTGCACACTTGAATTTCATTAATATCACAGTCTGGGCTTCCGGTTTGGCTCCGCTTCGTTGATGGCAGTCTTTTTTAGACTGGTAACCCCGTAGTCTGTAGAGCTGCCAGGACAGCATTAATCAGCTGTGTGGCAGCTTGTAAATCTCCCCCTCGGGCAAAGAGGGAGAGATGAGCATTCAGGCTGAAGTTGAGCCACCCGGAGAAGCCCCAGAAAAGTTTCTGGAGGCTTGAGGGGAGTGCTCCTTCCAAAGCCTGAAAGAAGCTCCAGACTCGGAGGTCATCTGCCTTTTGGCAGGAAAAAAACGTAGCGTCCAATCTCCATGGCAGAAATTGATTTGTGATGGATTGTAACGCGGACAGAGCAGAAACTGGAGTTCTAGCATTTGTTTGTAAGAAGACTGCAAGCCCCTAATAGAGGATAAATTTGTTGTGAAGATAGGAGAGAAGAAAGCAAATGGCGTTTTGTGGAATGCAAGCAAATGGGCCATTTGTGTATTGGAAATGAAAGTTAAGGAAATGCTTATTAACAGCTAGTGTGAAACTAGGAGATATACAAGAAGATACAGACTAAATGGAAGAAATGAGAATTTTATGATTTATATTTTTTCTTCTTCTTTGGGATTATAGTGATTTAGAAGAAAAGTTTTTTGAATCTTTCCTTTTTAACCCCTTTTTGTCCTCTGTTACTGGGTAGGTTATATATTTTAAAAAATGGCTTTTAAGCAAATAGTACCAAAAGCCACTAAAAACTTTGAAATTTCTTCAGTTCAGATACGAAAATTAAAAGAAGAAATCAAAGAGGAATTAAGCAATTTTTTACAGGAGTTTCTGGAGACTCGTTTTTCAGAAACAGATCAAAAATTTGATGAAATAGAGAAAGAGATGTTGGATTTTAAGGAAGTGGTGGAAGAGTAGAAGAGGGAAATGAAAATGGTAAAGGATGCAATTTCGCAAATATTAAGGTCTTGTATTCAGATGGAGGATAGTTTGGAAGAAGTTAATAAAGTTAATTTAGAGTTGCAAAGGAAAATAGAAGAAATTCAAAAGAATCAAAACAATTGGAACTTAGATAATAAGATGGAAGATATACAGGCAAAGGTAATATCACGGTCTGTCAGTTCCAGCTGTTAAATAAACCCATCTCACATTTAAGGGATCGTCCCTAAGTCCTGACTGCTAAAGAATTTAATTCTTTTATATTCGGGCAATAGTAATAATATTCCATTTCATACCAGGAGTTAAGCTTAGTTTCTTCTCTCATAATGTCGGTGTCTTAATTCTAGAACAAAAAGAAGAAGACCAAATCAAAACCCTCTGCAGAATCAAGTGCCAACCTTCCTGACCCCAGCAAGCCAGCGGCCACTGAAGAAGATCAGTCTGCAGTTTCATCAGAGAAGGGTGGGATTAATGGTTACCATGTCAATGGTTCGGCCAATGACACAGAGTCTGTGGATTCACTCAGTGAAGGCTTGGAGACACTTTCCATTGATGCGAGAGAGTTAGAGGAGAGCGAGCCTGCTACGCCTGAGACTCCTGATGGGGCAGGTTAGTTCTCTGTTGGATTATTGTGAAAATCAGAAAGTCTGTATGGGTAAGGAAGGCTTCCTTCTTCCATTCTACTTGTGTTGTGCCTTCTGCCACATTTCATTATTTAATAACCAAACAATTACAATTTCCCTTCCACTGTTCACTAGTTGCCACAGAAGGAGATGAATCATTCTTTTTCAAATTCCTTTGACTCTTCCCAGGTTTCCAAAGAGGGGGAAAGAGGTAGAAATGGAAGCAACATGACAGTAATAATACTAGATAACTGGAATTTGTATTTAATTATATAATCTGACTTGGAAATCCATAGATTGCATGGGCAGTGAATGTACTGAAATGGAAAATTGGGTACCATATAAACCAGGGGTGGGCAACTATGGCTACTTTATGACCTGTCGACTTCAACTCCCAGAATTCCTGAGCCAGCCATTCTGGGAGTTGAAGTTTATAGGCCGTAAAGTTGCCATAGTTGACAAGCCCTGATATAAATTCTAGGTAGGTAGATGTTCACTATACAGAGACACCCTAGAAAAATAATTTGGGATTCCAGTCTACATAAAATTCCTTATCCTATTGTTCTTTTTTATGTTATTTTATGGTTGTGGGAAGTTTAGAGTAACTCTTTTTTCCCTTCCTCAGCATTGTTACAGTTTGAAAATGGAATAACCAACCTGAGTCCAAAATCTGCAAGCACGCGGTCTTCCCAGAATACCCAGTCCCTCAGAGTGCAACCTGAATTGAGAAATGCTGGCAAGCCACTCTCCAGATCTGCTTCCAGCACCCAGTCTCCAGCTCCCTCATCCCTAGCAATGCTGGATGAGGTCCCTGTGCCCCCTGGAAACAAAAAACTAGGTAGAATTTACAGATCTGTGACATGATACTGTTCTCTTTTTAGTTTTTCTAACAATTTCTTTGTTGCAAAATAATTATAGGTTGCCAGTTGACATTTGTTTTAACTCTAAAGCTTGTAATTCTTAGTGTATATCTCATTAGTTGTTGTGCTGTGGTGGATTGTACAGGACTTTGATCCTGTTCAAATCTTGCTGAGTCATAAAGTTCATTGGGTAACCATGTACCAGATCAGCCTAACCTTCAGCTGTTTCAGAGATAAGCAAAAAGAGCCTAATCTATCATTTCAGATATTCCTTGGGAAACAGTAAGATTAAATTAAATGGAATCTAAAATTGAAGTTGTTATTTTTGTTCTGAATACTTAATGTGCAAATATATGAATATATTTTACATAAATATTAAGATGAAGATAAATATTCAGGACATCTCAGTATGATTATCCTTGCTCTGTCTTGACATGCTATTGATAACCTTTTAATATGCTCTAAACAACAAATCATTTGTCATCATTGCTTTTGAAAATAAGTAATATGTTAGCTGCTGCACTGGGATTGCTAAATGAAGAGTGGAATCCTGTGGAAGTTGATTGCCACTTCCTCTCCTCCCTGATTTTGATCCATCATTTCATCTTGCCTATTTCAGTGTTAAATTGCTGCCATTGTATAATTCTCATTTGGTTTTATGATGACTTTGCAAGGGATGCTTAGATCCAAATTCAAAATTGCTACAGATCTGTTCAAGCCTGATGGTATAATAGCTGCTTGCTCTGGATTTTCCCCAGTTCTATTTGAATTCCTTTATCTATTTCTATTTGGGTTGCAGAGAGCTCTTACATAATATATTGCATTAATAGTGGGGAGTAATTTGCAGAGCATATTAGGTAGCTAGAGTTATTGAAACAGGTTATAATTGACTTACCAAGGAGCACTGAAAGATTGTAAATTATTTAATATAAATATTGCATCCTTTGGGGCAGGTTGTAACTATATTTTTTCCTCATCTGGATATACAAATAAAATGAGAATTAGTTGTCTTAAATTATTTAATTAGCTGGCATTACTCAATGATTCACTCTGTATATGTAATTTGCAACGTAGTTTTAGAAAAGTGTGGTCTCCCTTGTAATCATTATATTCCTTATCCCAGCTTTGCATACTTCTTTTTTCCACACTGTGAGCCAGGTGTTCAATGAACCTGGGTGGATAAATGAGGCGCAATAGCCCTTGCTGTTCCTTCTCTTATTTTATGTTCTTCTCTTCTACATCTGTCAGCAAATAAGACTTTCAAAATCTTGATTCTAAACTTGGTCATTATCCATAGTTTTGGGAAGACAGGAACATCTGCCTCTTGGCAGCAGCGTTTCAGCTTTTTGCTTTAACAAGGACCATAACAAGCAGCTTAGGAGAGGGGAACACTTCAGTAATTTCTGGCGACAGAAAGAAGCTTGGAAATGTGTTTTTTTGGAGATAGCCGGCAGAGAGTCTAACCTTTGCAACTGGTACCTAAGCCTTAAATCTTCCCTTTTAGAGGAAACGGCATTTTCATGCAGATTTGATCGTAAAGGGGACAGTCAATTTTAGTGTGAACTTCACAGTTTTATTAACAATTAGATATTTTCTCTTTATAACTCAATGCTGCTATTTTATTCCTGGAACATTTTTTTTCTGGTAAATATTTAACAGAAATATTTGGAAGAAATGGCATTCAAAGTAGCCTTCACGTTTCTTTGAAATCCCTTTTTCATGTAATGAACAAATACTTTATGGCAAGTAATTTGTAGTTTTTGCAAATTTGCAAGGAGTACTGACGCTTTACTTTATTGTGTCTTTTTGGATAGGTTCCAATATTGAAAAATCGGTAAAAGACCTCCAGCGATGCACCGTGTCACTGTCTCGATATCGGGTTGTGGTTAAAGAAGAAATGGATGCTTCCATTAAGAAAATGAAGCAGGTCTTTGCAGAGCTGCAGAGTTGGTATGCTAATACTCCGAAATCTGGTATATTCAAGAGTGAACATGATGTTAAAGGATTTAATTAAGAAGAATGCCTTCCAATTTCCCTTTTTTCCTTCACCAAACTAGTCCTTGCCTGAGGGTATATATACAGCATGATTAGCTGGAGTCATATAGTAGCACATTAGTTGGAGTCATATAATAGCAATCACGTGTTTTATAAAAATAGGGATTTCTTTTTTATTTGGGGAGAAAATTGCAAAATTTAACTATAATGGCGTCTGACTACCAGATTCTGGTGGCCCTGTATGATATTAGGGTACAAATTATTTCCAAACAGCATCTTTATCCCGAAATAAAACAACTATGTATATGGGTGGCTTTATGTAGGGAACTCATGGACTTAGGAATGCAAGGTTACTAAGAATAGATGCCTTAAAGATAATCTATAGCATTGCAACATACGGTAGTTGCTTGATATGTTCTCCTAATTTTTTAGAAACTGGCTTATGAGAAAAATGGGCTAGAGTTGAGAAACAAATGTTCTGTACATATATGCAGGATTTCACTGACCACTTTTAGTAATGAATCCTCATCATGGTTGAGAAATCTATTGCATTTACATTTCAAATGACCAAGTGATTAAAATAATTTGATTCCCAATTTTCACAAAGCTACAGAACAAAAAACAGAGATATAGATAACAATTCCTGCTTAATACCAAGTGAGTTAAAAAAGTTAGTTTAAAATCTGAGCAAATAAATGGAAATTTTGAGGACAAAATCCTTTTCCATGCCAAAAAGCATTTTCATTTTGAAATCTTAACAACCTGAGATCAAGGGACTTGAGGGGGTTTATAGGCTAACTTAATCTATCACAGCTCTGTGTGTTGCTTATCAAACACATTGTTAAGAGTATTAAAATGGATGGTCTGAATAGCTAAAATTTGTACCTACCTGTTCTAAAATCTTTGCTGTTTATCCCACATACAGCCTTAAGTTTTTTATAGTGAGGGTCACTTGCATCTGATTTATTTCTCCAAGGATACTTATTGGAATTGTAGGCAGAGGAGAATCTTGAAAGATTCCTCAATTGAAGGCTAGCAGCCTCTGCATGACTTTTAATATTTAGAACTAATTCTCATTGCGGATTTTGCCAGTAGATTTGTTATTCAGTATTATCCCACATTCATTTGAATGGTGTGTTTTCCTGCAGATATCTCTTCCTTCAGCATAAAAAGCTAGTGCTTTTCATATATCATATCCTCCTGTGTCACTCCTTTAATCTTTGCTTCATCATGCGTCATGCTTTAAAAGGTTAAAGACCTTGTTTCAATAATTCTGCTTGCTGTGGGGCAGAGTAAGGGCAGAAAGCAGGAAGTGCAGTTCCGTGACACAGGGAAATGCATGGCTAGTTTGGAAGTAAGCCAGTAGAACCTCCTTTAATAAATGCCAGATAAAGAATCAAGGGTTTGTTATTTGCTCTTTCCTGAAAACGGGGTGATTGCCATCCTGCAAGTAAGGTTGTGTATCTTTGAGCCACAGCATACAAATCCCTTTCTATTCACTTCTGAGGAAAATTATTTGCATCAACACATAAATGCAACATTGCCGGTTCAATGTAGGAAGTCTGTCAAGAGAACTGATCTTGCAGCTGTTGGCATTATAAATATTATGTTCTCTTGATATACTTTGGTTGTAGTCACTTGCTGGAAGAGGTGTTGAAGGAATTGCCACAATTTTGTAAACTGAAACTGAACAAGTAATATTTTATAGCATCCCGTCAAAACTTAATTATTTTGCTTTAGAAATTAATAATGTGCTCATTAGGCAGGCTGTATTTCTTTTTAAATATAATGATGAGTTTATAATATTTGGCAAAAAGAGGAAAATCCATTCAGGAATACCTTGCCATGTAACAGACTGATGTGTTCAGGTTCCTGAAGATCAAACCCTCATGCTAAATATTCTCTGCATTACTTTTTCACTGTTTTCACCTTTAGCTGTTCTACAGTAATGTTTAATAACTCTGCAAACTGTATTTTCAGTTTTTATTTGACTTGTTATCACATCCAATCACCTTTTGTTTTATATTTTTATTTTCACCAGAGTTAGGGTTAGGGTTGTTCATCCACAATAGAGCTTTCAGGAGCCACCTGCACTCGAGATGCTATTTTGTAATTGAGAAAATATGGCAAAAAAAATATTTACCTGATGGGAAACTCTCTTTGCCACTTCCAAAAGAAATGAATGTGCTGTGAACTCCTGAAGTTATTGCCAGGAATGAAGATTTTCAGGTTTTGGATATCACTGCTCAAGATGCTCAAACTTTTAAATATATCAGTCTATAATTTCTGAATGTTTGTGAAGTTCCTATTGAAGGACAAATCATATGTCTCTGGGAGCACATCAAAAATGCAGCCTAATTAGTCCTCTAAATTTTCGGATCAGATTCTGCAATTGCCTTGAACACTAGAATTACTTTGGGTTAAAGCACAAACAATAAGCAGGGAGACCACACTTGAATTTATAATAAAAGAAATACAAGGTACATAGGCAGTTCACTCCTTCAGGCTTACTTTTACCTAATATTGGTCTGAGAATTGCTTGAGACTTCATCAGTCTTGCCTTCAGGATTGCTTTCAAACACAAATTCTCTGGATCCCCTGTACAGGTAGCTCATTCAGCGACCATTCAGAGTTACAATGGCGCTGAACCAGGAGACTTACAAGCAGTCCACGTAGTTATAATTGTTGCAGCATCCCTGTGGTCATGTGATCACAATTTGGGCACTTAGCAACCAGTATTTATTTATGATGGTTGCAGTGTCCCACAGTCATAATGTGTGGCCTTCTCCACTGGCTTCTCACAAGCAAACCCCAGTGGAGAAGCCAGCAGGAAGTCGCAAATTGCAGTCACATGATGTTCTGCTTAATGACTACATGGGATTTACTTAATGATGGGAACCAGAACTGTTGTTGTAAGTTGGCATGGTATATGAGTTTGCACTTTACAACCACATCACAATGGAGTTGCCAGTCCCAATTAAGTGAGGACTAGTCCTCTTTCATTCATAAAGGCAAGCAGTAGAACTCTACTTTGTAGCTGCTTTAATAATAATAATAAAAGCTGATACCTACCCTGTCTTCATTCTCCTCACTGTAAGGATTCTATTGTCTTTCCTTGGCTTGTTGCCCTGAATAGAAGCTGGAACATATTTATGGGTGGTTATTAGGATTTAGAATTGCGTCATCATCCATGGCCTTTATTATCACAGTCTCTGAACCATTGCTGGGATTGTTCAACCTCTTGAGATGCAAGCTTTCAGTGATTATATTTTATCCATTATCGGTTGTTCATCTGGATGCATCTAAACTGGAACCTATTCGTGCAGATATTCAGATTCTGATATCACCCAACTCTGCATGACTCAGTGGTACGGTGTGATAGATAACTACTCCAAATTATCCTCAACCTCTCAGAAATTTGGAATTAAAACTGAAATATCAGATGGTTCCTTTCTCTCTTTCTCAGATGCATGATCCCTTTAGGAAACCTCTGAGCTTTTTCAGATTCCATAAATTGCTATATTTTGGGGGCAAGGGGTGTTATTTTTATTAAAATATTTAAAGGGACAGAATAAACAGCTACAAAAAAAGGAGATAAGAGATGTAGTGGATAAAAGATAAAATGTCAACAAATAATGTTTTATTTATTTCCTTGTTCCTTGTTATTGAGGGTGGTAGTGAAGAAGCAGCTGCATGGCGAACAGCTCTTGGTAGCCATGCCAACCTCTGCCGAGACTCCTGAGGGGAATGTCTTTTCAGAGACTTTTAGAGGTTCTAATGATGCCCATAAATAATCTCTGTGCATTTATACTATCCTGCATTTATTAGGCCTTTTCTCTCTCTCAAGTATTATAGCATGGAGTATGAATGAGCTTTGCTCCCTATAAACAAATTCCTGGCATTCCATAGGAATAAACTGATGCTGCAAAAGCCTGTTTTCTTGCATTTCAAACAAGAATTTATTCTTCCTATTTCTTTCCAAATCTGTCTTCCTCTTTGGCTTATTTGAGGCCTGTTTAAGAGGATAGAAGCCCTTCATAAGGACCAGTATATTCTCCTCTACTCTGAACAGATTAAGAATGCAGTACCTATGTCCTTCAAAACATTGCTATTTTGATATGGTGTGAGCTGGCATATACTGGACCATTCTACTTCAGCTACGTATGTGCCTACTGATTCTTGTATTGTATAGATCTGGTGCTAGTACCGTCAGTTTTTATTTTCAATCAACAGTTTTGTCTGAATGGCTCTTTGGCACTAACCAAGAGGAAATCAGAGTGAAAAAGAACAGAGTAACGATAAACCTGAAACTCTGGTTCTTCAAATGGTCACCAGTTTACAGCCAGCCCCCAGGTTAAGAACACCCTAGTTTAAGGACAACTCAGAGTTCAGTCTAGAACCTGTTCTAGCAAAATCTGAGTTAAATACACAATGATTCAAATTAAATACACAAGGGTTCAAGTTAATTACACAATACTATTTATATAGTATTATAACACTGTTCTGGCTTACATACAAATTTGACTTAAAGGCAGATCTTGGGAACAGAACTTGTTCTGAGGATTAAACTGGGGATTATCTCTGCTCACAAAATGAACGCTGGTCCCCTCCCCCATATCAGATACTTGACTCTGCTTTATCAGTTCCAGTCATTACTATAGCAGTTGCTAATTTGAGGAGAAAAACAACAGTTACTACTTGCAGGGCAGAGTTCCCCAACTTTTCTGGATTGGTGGCCTGGAGCGGGAAGGGGCAGAAAGGGGATGCTTTTGTGGGAAGGGCAAGTGCATGTGCGTGTGTGTGCACCTGCGACGTTCGCAGCGATGCAGGCGCAAGTGGGGCCATGAGCACCCATGACAAGGCTAGTGCAAGTTGGGCTGTGAGCATCTGTGACACACCGAGCATCCGTGACAAGGCGAGGGCGAGTGGGGCTGCGAGCGCCCATGATAATACTTGTGGGAGGGGGCAGTGCACATGCAAAGAGCCATGCCCATCGGCCAGCCTCTCGTGGCCCAGTGGCGATTAGCCCATGGCCCAGTCGTGGGCCGTGGCCCACAGGTTGGGGATCCCTGTTGTAAGGGACAAGTTATAATGAGGCTCAATTTCCTGCAAAGAATAGTTCTGGTATGTTTCGAATTGGGTGCTTGCAAGTAAACCTTGTATAGGCAAATTCACTGATGACCATTTGAAATATGAGAATTATAGGCAGTTAAACACTTTAAAAGGCCACAGTGATTGCTACGTGGGAACTAAAAGTAGAAAAGCAAACTGTAAATAGCTTTGCAAATGAAAGCTTAAAACGTCAAGATAGCTACGATTTTTGGAACCAAAACAGTGATAAACCATGTAGAATTTCAGTTAGTTAACCTAATAAGAGATGCTGGAAGTCTCAGAAAAAAAGTTGACTTGTTCCTTGTTAGTGATATTTATCCATTCAGTGTTTGAAAGCTTAATGTATAGCAAGGAACTGTTTTCATCAGGGAGGCAAGGATTTGTCCCAATTTAATGGCCTGATTGATTGTTGAATTGATTTCTGAGAGTTGTAGCCTATGAATATAAGAGTTTTAATCTTTATTTTCTTCCTTCCTTCCTTCCTTCCTTCCTTCCTTCCTTCCTTCCTTCCTTCCTTCCTTCCTTCCTTCCTTCCTTCCTTTCCTTTCCTTTCCTTTCCTTTCCTTTCCTTTCCTTTCCTTTCCTTTCCTTCCTTTAGCCTCATGGATCGAGAAGTAGCCCTACTTGGTGAAATGGACAAAGTAAAAGCAGAAGCAAGTAAGTTTTATAAAACACAACTATGTTAATGTCTTTGTAGTGAAACCAATACAAGACCACCAGATGTTTGAAATAAGCAATCCAAGACAAAATACAAAGAAGGACTTCCATTTCTGGTGTTTCCAGATATGCAGATTGGCTGTTTTTTTAATATCACATCTAGTTGCATAGGTTCATGTTTCAAATATTTTGTAATTGTAGATACATGGCTAAGATCTGGTTTTACTCTTGACTTATAACCATTCATTTAATGACTGCACAAAGTTACAGTGGCACTGAAATAAGTGACTTATGACTACTTTTCACACTTGCGACCATGGCAGCATCCCCGTGGTCTTGTGATCAGAATTCAGGTGCTTGGCAATTGGCATGTATTTTTGACACTGCATTGTGCTCTGGTCACGTGATCACCTTTTGCGAACGTTTAAGCAAAGTCAATGGGGGAAGCTAGATTCACTTAACAACTGCATGATTTATTTAACAACTTCAGTGATTCGCTTAACAATTGTGGCCAAAAAAAAAAAAGTAAAATGGAGTGCAACTCACTTCATTGTTTTGCTTAGCAATGGAAATTTTGGGCTCAATTGTGGTCGTCAGTCAAGGACCACCTGCATTTATTTTCCAAGTATACTGCCATAGTTAATCCCAGTTGCCACTACACCAGGACGGCATCTGGGTTTTTCTCATTACAAACACAGTGTTAAACAGAGTCCTGCTATGTGTGCCTTTATACACTGTTTTACTTATCCTGGATAAAAACTATCACTGTCTCATTTTCTGTGACCATTCCAACTGGTATGAAACTTCTCACTTTAAGAGTCCAAATATGCTGAAAAATGCAAGAATAAAATATATGGCCAGCCCAATTATCTGATTTGGGACTTGAATCACTGTTTGTGATCCTATAATCTTCATATCTAAATAAACCTGTGACTACCTATGTTATAAAAGAAGCAGTTCCCATTACCTCTGTTAGTAGAAAAACTGGAGTTCTTTCTGTTTTAGTTCCCCAGAGCTTTATTGTAGTATCTGCATGGTTTTCTCCTTACAAGACAAAAGAACTGCTTTGATACCATCTTTCATTGGGAAAAGAGTATAGGAGAAAAGAGTTATAAACTGCACCCCACCCCACCCATTGCAATCAAGCAAATAACCAGTTTGTCTTGATAACTTTTTTTAATTAAAAGGGGAGAGGGAAAAAGAAAGCAAAAAGACCTTATTCACAGATTATTTTTTTGGAAGTTTGAGCTACATAAGAATCTGTCCACTTAAGGAACTTAAGAGTTCTCACCCTGTTGCCTAGATAATTGTCCCCTGGCATTTAACTCCAGTCTTTTTAGGCATTTTCCAAGGCCTCAAGCATTTTTCAAATGTATTGTAGAGCTGGAGGTGGCCTTTGAAGGATAAACTAAAATAAAAGGGAAGGGGGAGAATAAGGGCAGGCAGGAATTAGATTTGTAGCAACTTAGACATTGTTTTGTACTTTAATTGATTAATTATATTTATTATAAACATGATTGCCTTTTGGGGGTTCTGTTTTACATTGTAGTGGAAATCCTAAGCAGCCGCCAAAAGAAGGCAGAGGCACTGAAGAAACTAACTGACGTAGCAGTCCGAATGTCAGAAGAGCAATTGGTAGAACTTAGAGCTGATATAAAGGTGAATCTCCAGACTGCTTTGGGCTATATGCACCTTTTTCTAATCTACACAGATTGGGCAGTTGGGGCAGAGATCTCATCAAAAGTACCACGCCACAACATGCACAGAGAAATTATATTTTCCCAGCTTCTGTTGATGTACCGTATTTTTTGCACTATAAGAAAGATGCTCCGGAATATAAGACGTATCTAGCTTTTGGGGAGGAAAACAAGAAAAAAAATCTGCCTCCCAGCAATTTGCCTCCTTGCAGCAAACAGCAAACAGCCTGGTCAGCTTCAGCACAGCCTGATTTAGCACGAGCAGCTGATTGGCAGTTGGCTCTGCCTCCCGGAATACCACTTATCAGCTGTTCCAGGCTGCAGTGACTGCCACCACCCATGGCCGCCCAACGCCGCCTCCTTGCGCCCCATTTTTGGCCTCCACGCATCCTGTTTTTGGCCCATTCCAGGCAGTGGGGATCGCCATTGCCACCACCTATCGCAACCAAACAGCAGTGATGGCGATCCCCACCGCCTGGAACGGGCCAAAAACGGGATGCACAGAGGCCAAAAATGGCCAAAAACAGAGGCAGTGATAGCCGGCAATGGATGGCTGCGATCACCGCAGCCTGGGACAGCTGATGAGCGGTATTCCGGGAGGCTGATCCAACCACCAATCTGCTCATGCTAAATCAGGCTTTGCTGAAGCTGACCAGGCTGGGAGGCAGAGACTGAAGGGTGGGGGCCGGCGGGTGGGTGAGGCTTCAACAACTTCGCTGTATAAGACGCACAGGCATTTCCACCCACTTTGGGAGGGGGGGAGTGCATCTTATAGACCGAAAAATACGGTAATTACATTACCTTATATTTCTCTTAGGCAGAAGGGCTACATTGAACAGCTGAGGACATGCTTAGGAGGAGTTAGTCTTAGTCTTTAGCATTTGAAACAGGCATTTTCAGTACCAGACCTGGCAACTACATTTGCTTAAGCTTGACTGAAAAACAAAACCATTATTTTTTTAAAAAACAAAAAATAACTTTTGAAAAGAACAAACTCGAAAATCAAGTTGAAGACTTTGCCTGAAACTTTTTCACATTTATTAACCTCCATAAAGCTGAAGAATAATTTGATTGTGACTGCAAAAAGCTGCTTGTATGTTGTGCTGCGTGAACCAGCAATGCTGACAAATGCTTCCCTTGCCTACCACTAGAGGTCAGAATGAAGTTACGTTCAAATTTCCACAAAAATCTCACTGCATGGAAAAATTCATTCTGGTACTTGCTATTCTATCAGCAGTTCCATCTTTAAACTGTTCATTATTTTCTAATGGGGTCGTCTTGCAAAATAAATCCAATTGTTTCTTTTTCTGCAATTATAGAGAAGCAGAGAGAAGGGTATGTAGTTTGTGCCTCGGTTGATACCAGCAACCCACATTGACAGCTTCTCTCCCGAAACGTGAATGTGCTTTGTGCGTAATGCTCACATGCCTACATTTTTCTTCTCTGCAGCACTTTGTTAGTGAGCGCAAATATGATGAAGATCTCGGAAGAGTGGCTCGCTTCACTTGTGACCTGGATGCACTAAAGAAAAGCATTGAATCCTTTGGACAAGGTGAGCTTGTATATCCTGGGTACCCACACAAAATAAAATAATGGGATAAAGCTGAACTGAACTAAATGCATGTGACTGGTAAAAGCATTTCTAAAATTCTGAAAATATGCTTTTCTGTGGCTTTCAACTGAAAAGGCCTTCTCAAAATCATATCAGCTCAGGAAAGGAGGATGATCGAGGTCCATTATGTTAGTCTTCATATTATTTCAGTTCCAGAACTGAGTCATTTACGTGGATTTATTACTTTATCCTGCTTATTTTTTGTATATTATAAATTCATGTTATATGGCTTTCGGGCATGGGGCACACTATAAATATTTCAAATTAATAAACCTGGAACAAGGGTCTCTGTTTGGAAATCTCCATTTGACATAGCCCAATGCTGTAGATTTTAAGAAAAAAATGAAGAAATGTCCAACTGTCCCTGTTGCAGTATTAATAAAGTGAAATCCATTCACTTACACAAAAGTGCATTTGCAGGCTCTGCTCACTAGTTCTTTTTTTTTTATTTTCCAATTTTACTTTATTTTTAGGTCTACTAAGATTGTCGGGTTCTCAATTGATTGGGTCTTGCCTCTTCCAGTATTTTTGATATTTCTATACTTCAAGGTATTTTTTAGCAGGCACATGGCTCCCCCCACAGTTGGCTCACAATGTCCGAGGAGTATTTGTAAAGTGGTGGCACTGGCAACTACAGGGGCACTATAGGAGCAGACTGGAAGCAATTTTTCTTTTTATTGCAATTTGATTGTGTGAGGATTTGGAAAATATATCATCACTGGTTGCTGATGGGATGAGAGGTAAATTCAGGTTTACAATTTTTTTTTAAAAGGGTGAAATAACTTTTTGTAATTCTTGTTTCAGTTTCACATCCAAAGAACAGTTATTCAACCAGATCACGGTGCAGCTCCATGACCTCCATGGCAGTGAGCAGTCAGGAAAAGTCCACTACCACAGTGTGTGCCTCTACCTCTTCTCCTAGCCTCATAATGGCCAATAAGAAACCATCATCCCCTATAGACACCTCCACAAATGCAACAAACCGTCCATCTCAATCCCACCGAGAGGTAATGATTTAATGTTGTTTCTGTAGTTAAGAGTGGCCTGGGGATTGCCCAGGCTTGGGTCCTCTTTACTGTAGCGTTTTTCACTTAGAAGGGGAAAGCGAAGGGCCCACATTCTCACATGTAGTAATATGGCAGCCTTTAACCTCACCTTTGTCTGTCTTAAGCCAACACGTGGAATGAAAATTCAACTCTAGTAGGATATGCACCAAATTTAAAATAACTTCCCATTTTTAAAGACTGAATTGACAGCATTCAAATGAAACATTCTAGGCCATTGCATCTTCTTGTGTAGTAGACATATTCCAGGAGAGAGAAGTTTCCTGAGGATGGGCTCCAGCACGAATCTAAAAGCTCGGAGAAGTAAACCTCTGGTCCCAGCAACCGACTCAGATTGGATCTTGCAACATTATCCTGGGACCCGTATATTTGCCTTTGTTCATAATACTGATAATCTCACTGATTTCCCCCCTTCTTTCTGTTCCAGGGGTTCCAGGGAAATAGAAGGTCTGGTCAAGGTTACCGGTCCCAAGGACAACGCCAGAATGGCTCATCGCATCTCAATTCAAATCGCTATAGAAATGGGTCTTGGTATCAGTCCAACTACAAGTCCCGACCACCCTCTGGAAATGCAAACAGCCTCAACCAGACTTGCCCTGCTGGAATCAATGGAACTGGGCCTGGGCCTGAGCCAGGCCCACCAGCCCCATCCTTACAGACACATTTGGTCCCACTCAGCCCAGAAGTCAAGGCTCTGCCACAGAGGAAACCTAGGTCAAGCCAATACGAGGCGTCCAATTCCTGAGGACCGCAAACTCTGCCACTTTCCAAAATTGGAGAACAAGATTCTGGGTCACACTTAGCTAGAGATATTAACGAGAAAGGAAATTTACACTTTGCTATCCCTGTGCCGCTTCTTTTTCCCAATCATTCCATTCTGGGAAAGCAGCTTTTTAGCATTTCTCTTGCCCTTGCTTCCTGCAGTGTAAAATGGGTCAGATTTTAATGGGAAGACATATTCTTGCTGTTCAGGAGTGGCCTTGGCACACCTTACTGATGCCCCTCCTTACGTCCAATGGCTCCTCTAACATTAGGGCCAGTTTAAAATATTGCTGGGTCTATATCGTAAAAGTGGGGTGGGGTAGTGGGTGGGTATCCTAAAAGTGGGGTGGGTATGTCTTCCAATAGTTCTAAACCAAAATTTTCTGATCCCTATTCCTCCCAGAATGCCACAAGCCAGGCCTTATTTTTAACAGCAAAAGCTATTCATGCTGACAATGAAACAGGTTGCTATGAATTGTGGGTTCTAGATGAGAAATTTGAAGGGAAAAGCTATAGGAGATTGCTATATTCTTTTTTTGCAACATCCTAAATTTCTACACTTGGGAATACAGGGGAGTATCTCTTCCAGCAGTGGGTGAGCAATTTCCATTCTCCCTGAGAGAATTAACATTCTGTCTATATGTCATGTATAAATTTAGATATTCCCTAGTTTTAATGTTTGGTGTGGGATGGGAGGTTTCTTTTTTTTTCACTTCCCGGCCAAAATCCCGTTATCCGATTCTAAACTAAATTTCTAGCAATTTATTAGTAACGCTAAGCCTAAATGATCGCAAGTAAAAGCAAAAAATGCTACAGTCTCTATCCTTGTATAAATAAAAGCAACATACATGTTTAAAAGATGGTAGCCTTCACTTTGTGCCCTTATTTCTTCTCTTTAAAAAGAGTTCATAGTAAATGGATTTCCTACAGGTGTGGGTTAGGTTAATTTAGGATTAGTTTAATTTCAAGGAACAAAAAAAATGTCTGGACTATTTTGAGTATGGTTAGTTTGGGTATCTAGTTTGCTGCTACAGCTGATAAATGAAGTAAGAAAAAAATGATAAGACTTTTAGCGATAATAATAATAGGTAATTTAGAATGTTCAATTTGGCTTCAGGCTTGGACTCATAGCAAATGAAAAAAGAGGAAGAAAAATCGGTCTTCAGAAGAATAATGGATCCTAAAATATTTTGTTTAGGTTGATAGAATGTTTAAGAAACTTTAAAGAATCATGCTGTATGTTACCACTCATACTGCAGATAACTGAAAATGGTGATTTGCTTGAGACCAATCAGTTTACTGCAGAAGTGCAGTTCGGATCAGATGCTTAGCACACTATTTATATTAAATACAAGTGGAGTACCAAAATACTAGATCATAGAGAATGATTAGAATGTTTACTGTGATTGGTCCTAGATGATAGGCAGTAAGAAATGGTTAACTTAAAAGCAAATATTAGGAATATTCAGGTTAGTGCAGTTTCTCAAACCTGCTAACAAGTTATGGAAATAAATAGTCAAAGCATCTAAGTGATCATCCAGAAGGCTCAATGTCTGGCAAAGAAAAACTTTTACATGACCAAAGCCTGGGCGGTAGGAAAGCAAGTGAGAATCGCACTCCTCTTTCTATTTTGCATTGAAGCTAACTTAAATCTGGCTACTGAACATCAGCTCGAGATTGTTCAGGCATAAGTTAGGAACCCCCGCGTACAGAACTACAATTATAGAGTTGAGCTTTAAATTAGGAAGCTTTTCAACCAGCCTTAAAAATGACAAAATTGGTTTGAAAAGGAAAATTGGAGAAGTACAATAAGATTTCAGAAACAATTGTAGTAATGGTTGTACATGTTACTACCTCAGGTGATAACTACCAAGAACAAGAAAGCCCTTCCTGCCCCATTTAATATTTTAAAGTATTTCCCTCTCTCAACTCCGTGTGTATGCCTGAATGGATTGTAATGTCTTTGCTGGCTGTTGCATCAAGCCCTTAAAAGTCTTTTCCTTTTGAAATTTCAGCTAGCAAAAAAGGCCATCATGTGGCTAAGACGAGGCATATGAGGATAAATCGTAAATTCACTATGGGAGTCGATAGGGTTGTCATGTGGCCGAAAGCTTTTCTCAAGCCTTTTATACAACCTAAACATGATAATAACCAATCTACCTGATAAAGTGTTTGGGTTTGCTGAAATAATATATATGGACTAATTTAGATAACTGAAGTACGTTATTGATGTGTAATATTCACAGTGATGCATTTTATCTTCTCATTATATCAATAAAGGCATTTTCTTCACTGGCATGGTAATTTAATGTGAAAATGACACTATAATGCAACTACTGCCTCAAGGCAGTATGGTGGCTTTGCTAACCATGATGCCCTTGAGGGACAATAGGCAGTTTTAAGGCCTACTGGGGACAATATGAACCTGCAGGAACCTAGTATGGATCCAGTCTTTCTCCAGAGTAAAGATCTTGATTATATGTCATAAAGAACTGTACAAAGGATTGTATATAAATATAAATGATGATCTTAAGAATACTGTAATTGCACGTGTCTCATCTTGCACAGAACCAAAGTCTAGAAGCTAACAAAGGAGTCCATCTTTGCATAATATGCTTAGCCCTGATTTATATAACTGGTTGACTCAACTGGATGCTATTTGTCTGGGTTTGTACAAAATATAAACTAACTGCAAGGTCCAGGATGAGTTTACGTAAAATCATAGCTAGAGTAGCATCTGTACAACGTCATTTGACATAGCCAGTAAGAGATTTGACTTCATATTTCAACCATCCTCATATTTACAATTTCTGAACTTGAACTTGGTGCTAAAAAGACTTTTCCAAATGGTCAAGATAAACTTTTAAGGACAGGAAACCCTAATGCTTCTCAATATGTTTACAACTGTGCTGTCTTTTAAGTTTCAAAACACATGTTTCCTTAAGAGAGTTTTAGTCCCTGAAAATGAGGTTCAAAACACTAGCTCAGCCTTCAAAGATAAATACAGTTTGGGGCAGGATGATGTGGAAATTTCTTTCCTCAATAAAATAAGAAGTATCCACATGAACAAGGTCCTTTGCAGCAGAGAGGTTCTGTTACTGGACATAACCAAAAGTTACTCAGTTGTGTAGCAATAGTCCCAAATATTGGATTTGAATGCTATTAGTCCAAAGTAGAGATGCTACTAATTGCCAAACCCAAGTACATTCAGGCCTGAAAGGGCAGTGGAAAAAACAGCGACTGCTTGAAGAATCTGCCCAGTGAGTGTGCTGATAGACATTTTGCTACAAGGAGAAGAACCTTGAAGGATATGTTATCTATTTGCCCAATAGTTTGGAAGAACTTCCAATAACTGATCAAACTGTTGACAACTTCCTCTGCTAAAATGCTCCTCTGGTGATTGAACCCATCCTAGCAGGTGTACGTGCACATAACAATCCTGAGTTCAGCAATAGCAATATCACTTAGACTTGTGATTTACAGCCCTCTCTAAGTGGTTTCCGGAATCAGCATATTGCTCCCAACAATCTGGGTCTTCATTTTACTGACCTCAGAAGGATGGGATGACCAGCTCAAGGCAACCTTGAGCTGGTCAGAATCGAACTGTTGGCAGTTGGCAGAATTCACCTGCAATACTGCATTCTAACCAGAGCATCACCATGGCTCAGTTCGTAAGTAGACCCACATCCAGTGAAAGAGTATGCAGCAGAGAGGATGCACCCTGTTTTTGTTAATTTCACTCCATACCTTGATAGAATTATTTCAAAATAACATGCAATTCATTTTGTATTCGAGATTCCATGGGTCGGCCAAGGAGCATGCATGGACTACCTCTCTTTACTTAGTGTCTCAAGTAGGACAGCAGCAAAAAAAGGCACTGGTTCTGTTATGTATCTTTAAATATTTAGGCGGGAAACAAGCACGTTGCTGATTGGTTGAAGCCGCCGGTTAAACAGTATATAAAGGGTTGTTTTCCCCAGCCTGGTTGCTGGGTTCACCATATATTAAAGAGCTGTTGTCACTACCCTGGTCTCCAGCCTCGTTACTTCCCGAACATAACACTGGCGACGAAGGTGGGATCTCGAGGCTAAGGAGCACCAGAACCGAGCTGAAGCACGGAAGAACCGAACCCAGCAAACACAGGGCAGAAAAACGGAGATGGCCAGTTACACTCCGCCCGCACCGTTTGACCCGGCTAAAGAGAAATGGGGAACGTATATGACCCGTTTCGAAAGCTTTCTAGAAGCCAACGAACTGCAAGGAGTTCAGACAACCGCAAAGGGCATACTTCTTGAGCCACTGCGGTCCGAGGTCATCGACATCGCGGAAGCCCTGGCAGAGCCAACGCCGATACAATCGGTATCGTGGCAAACTCTGCAAACCCTGCTAAAAACCATTTCGCGCCAACGCCGTCCAAATCGTGCGGCGTTTTGAATTTGGAGGCGCCGACAGCTGAGGCGAATCCATCGGCGACTACATGGCCGCCCTGCGGAAAGCCTCCAAAGACTGTGGGTACCGAGACCTGGGCGAGGTGCTGCTGGAGCAACTCATCAGGGGTCCGAGACATGCGTTTGCGGGCGGCTGCTATCGAAAAGCAATCTGCGCTGGCAAACGCCTGGACGAAGCCAGAGCGCATGAAATGTCCACCCAAGCGGCGGAGACACTGCAAAAGCCTCTCACACCAAAGGCGAGCACAAAGTCAACCCGGTGCACCAAGAAGAGATCCAGACCGAATCCGGCGGTGAGGATGAGGAAGGGTCTGCCGAACCGAGAAAGCGGCAAAGAGGACCGGGACGAATCACGGAAGTTGCGGAGGTCAACACCAGCGCCAGCGCTGCAAGTTCAAGGGCGCAACATGTCGGCGGTGCGAGAAGAAGGGCACCTAGCTCAAGTCTGTCGAGCTCCCCAACCTTCCGCCGAAAATTCAAATCGGCCAATCAGGCGCGGGATCGGCAAGGCGACCGCGATTGGCTCAAACAAAAAGGCGCGGATTCAAACCAAACGACGGTGGTCATAGGCGCGCCTCAACCCGGTGGAGAAGAAGATCTTCACCAAACCCAAAATAGAAGGAGTACGGTGCCGACTCGAAGTAGACACGGGTCAGCGATCACCATCATGTCCTGGGACACTTTGGCGAAGTCACTGCCGTCAGTCGCGGCGCCACCTGCAAACACAACGGCTACGAGTCCACGACTACCAAGGGAATCGCATCCCTGTTCGAGGACCACCTCCGTCCGAGTCGAGTACGGACCACACAAGAAGACCCTGCCCATCACGATCGTCGAAGGGACCCTGCCTAGTTTGTTGGGACTAGACTGGTTTCGTGCACTGGGCATGGGGTGACTGGCATCTACAAGTGACTGTAACCTGAAAGACATGCTCATGAACGAGTTCGAAGATGTCTTCAAGGACTGCCTGGGCAAGTACAAGGGACCCCTATTTCCTTCAACTTAGACCCCAGGTAGCTCCCATTAGGTTAAAGGCAAGGAGAGTCCTTTGCCCTTAAACCAAAATTGACAAGGAGCTAGATAAGCTCATAAATCAGGGATTTTGGTGCCAGTCGATCACGCAAAGTGGGAGACGCCAATCGTCACCCAGTAAAACCAGATGGGTCAATTAGAATCTGCGCTGACTACAAGGCGGCGCTAAACAAAGCCTTACAGAAAAGCGCTTACCCAGTTCCGTGGTGCAACACTTGCTGCACTCTTTGGGGCAAGGCAAGTCTTTGCAAAGTTAGACTTGGCTCAAGCCTACCAACAACTGCCCGTGACGCCAACACAGCGAAGCCCAAACAATTGTAACTCACAGGGGGCCTTCAAGTGCACCCGATTACAATTTGGGGTGAGTGTGGCACCAGGGCTGTTCAAAATTTGATGGAACGACTTCTGCAAGGGCTCCCAGGGTAGTTCCCTACTTCGATGATGTATTGATATCAGCGGAAAACGTAGAGGAATTGGGGGAGCGTCTAAGAAAGGTTCTGGGCATTTTCCGGACAAACGGACTAAAGCTCAAAGTGAACAAATGCCAGATAGGGGTCGGATCCGTCGGATTCTTGGGCTACGAATAGACAAGAAGAATTCACCCACTGAGAGCAAGGTCAAGGCAACCAGAAAGGCTCCAGCGCCCAAAAACAAAACAGAGCTACAGGCATTCCTGGGGCTAGTGAATTTTTACGCGGTCTTTTTAAAAAACAAAGCGACCGTTGCTGAACCGCTGCATAAGCTTTTAGGGAAAAATACTGTTTGGTCTTGGGGAAGTCGGAAAGTAGGGCTTTGAAGCAGTAAAAACCTGCTCTCGGCGACAGCCTGCTCATCCAATATCATAGCTCATTACCACTAGTGCTGGTTTGCGATGCCTCCCCTTATGGGGTGGGAGCTGTACTCAGCCACAGACTGCCAAACGGCACAGAAGCCCCTATAGCCTTCTACTCCAGAACGATGTCCTCCCCAGAGAGGAACTATAGCCAGTTAGATAAAGAAGCGCTAGCAATTGTGTCAGGGGTGAAAAAATTTCACGAATATGTTTTTGGGCGAGACTTTGAAATTGTGACTGACCACAGACCGCTGTTAGGAATACTGGCTGGCGACCGCCCAACGCCTGTGGCACTTTCGCCACGATTGACTCGATGGACTATTTTCTTAGCCGCTTATTCTTACAAGCTGCAGCATCGACCAGGAAAAGAAGTGGGGCATGCAGACGCGTTAAGCAGATGCCCACTACCAGGGGCGATCGAAGATCCCACTCCGGGGACGCCCATCCTGCTGATTGACTCTTTGGACTCTGGCCCAGTCACATCTAAGGAAGTGGCTCGGGCATCATACCGGGACATTATGTTAAGGACTGTACTCGGTTGGGTACAAAGAGGGTGGCCCGCTGCGCCGGGCGAACGGTTTAAGGAATTTGTAAAAAACGTGATGAGCTCTCGGCTCAAGGGGGGTGCCTGTTATGGGGTGATCGTGTGGTAATCCCGGATAAATTAAGGGGAAAGGTATTGGACCTCCTCCACGAGGGTCACCCAGGGATCGTAAGGATGAAGGGGTTAGCAAGAAGCTATGTGTGGTGGCCTCTCATGGACTCAGAGATTGCTGAGAGGGTAGGGAAATGCCAGGCTTGCCAAGAGTCCAGACCTCTACCCCCAACGGCCCCAGTCAGGGAATGGGAAAAACCCCAAGGGCCCTGGTCAAGAATCCACATTGATTTTGCTGGCCCTTTCCACGGCCAAACCTTCCTAGTGGTCGTCGATGCATTCTCTAAATGGTTGGAGATCATACTCATGAAATCCACCACGGCCGAGGCAGTAATCGCAGCCCTCGCCACCTATTCGCAACCCACGGGTTGCCGGACACTCTGGTGTCCGACAACGCCCGCAATTCACGGCAGCCCAGTTTGAGAATACTTGGCAGAGGAGGGCATCCGACATGCCCTCTCTGCGCCTTTCCACCCTGCGTCGAATGGCCTTGCAGGCGTTCCGTCCGGGCGCTAAGGAGGCATTGTCAGGCTCAAGCCAGGTGACTGGCAAACAAAGATAGATTTCTTTCTGGCCGTTCAGCACAGAACCCCAAGCACTGCTACAGGCAGAAGCCCAGCGAATTATTGATGGGACGGAAACTCCGGTGCCCACTTGACCGTTTGAATCCCATTACACACCAGAGGGTTACAAGGGGAAATAGAAAAACGAGAGAAATGGGCATAGGCGACCGAGTGTGGGCCCGCAACTATGGGGCGGCCCAAGTTGGCTCAGGGCAAATCATAAAAGCAACCGGTCCAAAGTCATACTTGGTGAGTTACAAGACAACCGAGTATGGGCGCCACATAGATCAGATAAGGAAGCGAATAGCTGAACAACCCGAACTAAATGAGACAGATCATGACCACTCCTTATTTGAACCCACAGCTGACCATAACCCGGGGGAGGCGCAAGACTTAGCTGAGGTCCCGGAGGTCCAGCGGCGCCATCAGGTTCCCGATGGAAACAGCAGGAAAACTCAAAAAGTAATCCAAGGCGGATGGCCAAGAAAAAGAAACTGCCAGTAATCCAGGGCCCGATGGCCTAGAGAGAGAGCTGGGAGGAGAAAGAAGCCCCTCCGACCAGCTCAAAACACCACCCAGGACTGAACCGCGCAGGTCCGAAAGAATTAGGAGATGCCCAGGTTATTTGCGTGACTACGTCGAAAAATAACATGTAAATAATATGTAAATAGTGGTAAAGTGTTTTCTGGGAGGGGAGGAATGTTATGTATCTTTAAATATTTAGGCGGGAAACAAGCACGTTGCTGATTGGTTGAAGCCGCCGGTTAAACAGTATATAAAGGGTTGTTTTCCCCAGCCTGGTTGCTGGGTCCACCATATATTAAAGAGCTGTTGTCACTACCCTGGTCTCCAGCCTCGTTACTTCCCGAACATAACAGGTTCCTTTCTGAGACCTTTTCCATCACCACCCAAATTCAAAAGCATCTTTTGAAAATGCTGGGGATGATTCCGTGATGTGGAAGTTTACTGTCATACATGATTAAAAGACATAAGGGTTTTGTTAAAATAAAGTGCCTGGTAATTAACTATAGTCTGCCACATTTCTTTCAGAATTCAGTAGTATGGATCCTGGTTGATGCTTGATAAAGGCTCTGACTGCTGTAACAATGACTATGATCCAAACGGAGCTACAGTATCTGCAATCTTTTTACCTTTTCAATGTGTTGTTTTATTTTCAGTGTATGTATCCCTTACATCTCTCCCGGCATTACAGACATTTCAAAAGAGACGAGTCTTTGTCTAATAATGTGTCAAAACACAGTTATTTGAATCTAATCTTTTGTGCCTTGATTCCGGATTGATTTGTTCTATTGATTGACAGTAACAGATATTCTGTTTTTAATTCATCCTGGCTTACAGTGGGAAGTAGGTAAAAAAGAGCAGATTTCAATCATAAGATAGCAGTCATCATCTCAATTTTTTTCTTCTTCACATGCCTTTTCCCCTTGGGCACCCCTGTGTAAATTGGAAGGAGTTTGCAACCGCATAGAACAGACAGCTGCTTTTTTTCCCCGTTCTGTTTTTTTTTTAAATTTATTTACATTTATATCCCGCCCTTCTCCGAAGACTCAGGGCGGCTTACACTATGTCACTATTACACTGTTCCTTGAGGAAAGCACAGGAGCGTAGCAGAGAAAAAAATGAATCGACAGTTGAGAGACCATGGAACCAGTGGTGGGTTTCAAAATTTTTTACTACCAGTTCTGTGGATGTGGCTTGGTGGGCATGGCTTAGTGGGCGTGGCAGGGGAAGGACACTGTAAAATCCCCATTTCCTCCCGATCAGCTGGGACTCAGGAGGCAGAGAATAGATGGGGGTGGGCCCAGTCAGAGGTGGTATTTACCGGTTCTCCAGCACTGGTCAGAACCTGCTGAAACCCACCTCTGCATGGAACTAGTTTCGTAATGAGTGGCAGTCATATTTGGAGAATATCTTCTAAGGTTATGGTGAGAATTTGGTGCTGTTATGGTGAACAGTTTGGTGCTGTTATGGTGAACAGTTTGGTGCTGTTATGGTGAACAGTTTGGTGCTGTTATGGTGAGAATTTGGTGCTGTTATGGTGAACAGTTTGGTGCTGTTCGGATCCTTAGATAACGCCTGAAGTTCTAGGACTCGGTTTTGTGTTTAAATTAATCTCCAAACTTGTTTGTAAACTCTTTTATAAAAACTATGTCCTTAATAAGAGTCCAGAAAACATATCTAAATGTACTGTACCTTCTAGGAAGGTAGGGGTGTGTGTGTGTGTGTGTGTGTGTGTGTGTGTGTGTGTGTGTGTGTGTGTGTGTGTGTGTGTGTGTGTGTGTGTGTATGTGTGTGTGTGTGTGTGTGTGTGTGTGTGTGTGTGTGTGTGTGTGTGTGTGTGTGTGTGTGTGTGTGTGTGTGTGTGTGTGTGTGTGTGTGTGTGTGTGTGTGTGTGTGTGTGTGTGTGTGTGTGTGTGTGTGTGTGTGTGTGTGTGTGTGTGTGTGTGTGTGTGTGTGTGTGTGTGTGTGTGTGTGTGTGTGTGTGTGTGTGTGTGTGTGTGTGTGTGTGTGTGTGTGTGTGTGTGTGTGTGTGTGTGTGTGTGTGTGTGTGTGTGTGTGTGTGTGTGTGTGTGTGTGTGTGTGTGTGTGTGTGTGTGTGTGTGTGTGTGTGTGTGTGTGTGTGTGTGTGTGTGTGTGTGTGTGTGTGTGTGTGTGTGTGTGTGTGTGTGTGTGTGTGTGTGTGTGTGTGTGTGTGTGTGTGTGTGTGTGTGTGTGTGTGTGTGTGTGTGTGTGTGTGTGTGTGTGTGTGTGTGTGTGTGTGTGTGTGTGTGTGTGTGTGTGTGTGTGTGTGTGTGTGTGTGTGTGTGTGTGTGTGTGTGTGTGTGTGTGTGTGTGTGTGTGTGTGTGTGTGTGTGTGTGTGTGTGTGTGTGTGTGTGTGTGTGTGTGTGTGTGTGTGTGTGTGTGTGTGTGTGTGTGTGTGTGTGTGTGTGTGTGTGTGTGTGTGTGTGTGTGTGTGTGTGTGTGTGTGTGTGTGTGTGTGTGTGTGTGTGTGTGTGTGTGTGTGTGTGTGTGTGTGTGTGTGTGTGTGTGTGTGTGTGTGTGTGTGTGTGTGTGTGTGTGTGTGTGTGTGTGTGTGTGTGTGTGTGTGTGTGTGTGTGTGTGTGTGTGTGTGTGTGTGTGTGTGTGTGTGTGTGTGTGTGTGTGTGTGTGTGTGTGTGTGTGTGTGTGTGTGTGTGTGTGTGTGTGTGTGTGTGTGTGTGTGTGTGTGTGTGTGTGTGTGTGTGTGTGTGTGTGTGTGTGTGTGTGTGTGTGTGTGTGTGTGTGTGTGTGTGTGTGTGTGTGTGTGTGTGTGTGTGTGTGTGTGTGTGTGTGTGTGTGTGTGTGTGTGTGTGTGTGTGTGTGTGTGTGTGTGTGTGTGTGTGTGTGTGTGTGTGTGTGTGTGTGTGTGTGTGTGTGTGTGTGTGTGTGTGTGTGTGTGTGTGTGTGTGTGTGTGTGTGTGTGTGTGTGTGTGTGTGTGTGTGTGTGTGTGTGTGTGTGTGTGTGTGTGTGTGTGTGTGTGTGTGTGTGTGTGTGTGTGTGTGTGTGTGTGTGTGTGTGTGTGTGTGTGTGTGTGTGTGTGTGTGTGTGTGTGTGTGTGTGTGTGTGTGTGTGTGTGTGTGTGTGTGTGTGTGTGTGTGTGTGTGTGTGTGTGTGTGTGTGTGTGTGTGTGTGTGTGTGTGTGTGTGTGTGTGTGTGTGTGTGTGTGTGTGTGTGTGTGTGTGTGTGTGTGTGTGTGTGTGTGTGTGTGTGTGTGTGTGTGTGTGTGTGTGTGTGTGTGTGTGTGTGTGTGTGTGTGTGTGTGTGTGTGCCGCGGCACTAAGGGGTGCCGTGAGATCTTTTGAGGGTGCCGGGAACTTTTGAGCTACGGAGATTTTAAATATCTATTTCCTTATAAGGGTGCCGGGAACTTTTGAAAGGCTTTCCAAGGGTGCCTCAAACAAGAAAAGGTTGTGCCTCAAACAAGAAAAGGTTGGGAACCACTGGTCTAAAGTCTAGTAGCTCTTCCTTCTGGTCTTGTGGAACACTTGTGTCTCAGCATCATGAGAAGAAAGGAGTGGATCTTGGTCCTCCCATGTTGCTGAGTTGCTCACCGCATTGCCTAAAGTCCAGCACCAAAGCCTTCTAACTCTTCAAAAACTTCAGACAACATGTTTCTGCAACATGTTTCTGCAACCTTTCCAGAGCAAGCTGGCTGAGGAATTCTGGGAGTTGAAATCCACAAGTCTTAAAAGAGCCAAGTTTGCAGACCCCTGCATTTGGGGAATCCTTGGCATGGTGATTGTGAGATTAGCAGCCTCAGTCTTAGGAGCTGTCATAATAGTCCCAGAGCCCTCACAGGAATACCTCTCTGTCATGGAGCCAATTTAACCCTGGAGCAAAGGGGTATAAATTTTGATCCCAGGATGTCTGGAGCTCCTTAAAAGATCACCAGTGGTTGCAAGAGAATTGTAATATTGAATGCAATCAGGAATGTACAGATATTTTAACTTGGCATACTGTTCTGCCAACATCTGCAGTGGATGATAGTACTTTAATCCTGCCATGCAGAATCACCCTTAAGAAAGCTGAATGTAGAAGCCAGATTGATAGATTCAGTCATTTGCTTAATACAGGGATGTCCAACCTTGGCAATTTTAAGACCTGTAGACTTCAATTCCCAGAATTCCCCAGCTATCTATGCTGGGAGTTGAAGATCACAGGTCTTAAACTTGCCAAAATACCCCTGGCTTAGTAACTAAGATAAATTAGATATATTATTATTATTATTATTATTATTATTATTATTATTATTATTATTATTATTATTATTATTATTATTATTATTATTATTATTATTATTATTATTTAATTTGTATACCACCCTTCTCCCGAAGGACTCAGGGCGGTGAACAGCCAAATAAAAACAACAATCAAATACACACAAAATACAGATAAAACAGTAGCTAAAAAACTTATTCAAATTTGGCCCAAATTTAAAATACATTTAAAATCCAAAAAAACTAATTAAAAATTAAAAAACCCATAAAAACATCTTAAAATTCTATGCCAGTCCCACACGGAAAAATAGGTACGTCTTAAGCTCGTGGCGAAAGGTCCGAAGGTCAGGAAGTTGTCGAAGTCCAGGGGGAAGTTCGTTCCATAGAGTAGGAGCCCCCACAGAGAAGGCCCTTCCCCTGGGGGCCACCAGCCAACATTGCTTGGCTGAAGGCACCCTAAGGAGTCCCTCTCTGTGAGAGCACACGGGTCGGTGGGAGGCAAACTGTGGCAGTAGGCGGTCCCGTAAGTAACCTGGTCCTAAGCCATGGAGCGCTTTAAATGTGGTAACCAACACCTTGAAGTGCACCCGGAAGACCACAGGCAGCCAGTGCAGCTTGCGCAGGATTGGTGTTATATGGGAGCTCCAAACAGTTCCTCTATCACCTGTGCAGTTACATACGCAAATACAGAGACCAGAGAAGAAATGTCAGATGTGTTTTGTATAAATGGACAAGTTTAAGATCTTTGTTTTTACTCCTAAATGTGTATCAATAAACTATTATCTGGCAGATTCTGTTCAAAGTATTTCTAAATAGGATGTTTGATACCCATAATTTCAAATGCCTTGTAATGCAATTTGTGCATACTCTGGCACGCTCGCTGTTAAATAATCTTTCCTTCCTTCTGTTGGTTCCCTCCTTGTCAGAATTAGATCTGGCAACATCTGCTCTTGCTTTCATTTATTTTACTCTCTAAAGCAGTATGGACAGCCTAGGCAAAGTAATGACAGTACCAACAACGGGAACAATAATTCAAAGATATACAGTAATTAGGACCCCACATTACCGTTTCTTCTGCTTGGAAAAGATCACTCTTTTCCATATCTGCTAGCTATAGAATGAATCTGACGTTGTTATTGTTATTGTTGTTGTTTAATGCATTCCCAAATGCATGTTTTTTCTATGCCACCTGCGTTAAATATGTTGCTTGAAATGCAGGTGGCTTTTTATTTTCATTTCCCCCCCTTCATATCCATCAGAATAACCATCAAAGCATCAGAGTTCCTGGGAATAATAAGCTCCTAAAGTGACCCCAAATACTCTGAGTATCTTTTAAATCTCTTTCCCCCAAAAAAAATCACAGTTGTTGTGGGTGGAAGAGGTGGTGGAACTATTAAAAGCAGCACAGATTATTTTCCTGTTACAAAAGAAACAAAGGGAGAAACCAAGCCTAGGCTAATGATTCTCAAATGTTTAGGGTAAGACATATTTGCAATTCTCAAAAAATGTTTTCATAAGTAATTAGAGTTTGCATAGATGAAATGGCAACGGCAGGGTCACGAGAGGCTGCCAAACCTTATCTGGCACTCTCTCTATGGGATTAGAAAGGGCTTCATACATTTAATATGGAACAATTCAAAATAAGTAGGCTTGTGATAGTGTGGCACACAACGACACATGGATCGTGGCCATGATAATGCGTAGCCTGATGTTAACTTAAAGCTCTTGTCTTGGCTTTCCTGAGAAACACTGCTCCAATATTTTAGGGGAAATATTCTGCCCTTTTAATCAGTAGTGGGTTCCACTTACCTTCGCTACCGGTTTAGAACTGTGAGTGCTTGCTTTGCTCACGTGCGGTGCTTCTGCGCATGCGCGGAACCTTCTGCGCATGCGCAGAGCATCTGTGATGACATACGGGCAGGTGGGCGGTGCCTCCCGCTACTGCCACTACCGGTTCACCCAAACCAGGGCGAACCGGTGGAAACCCACCCCTGCTTTTAATATTTCCTAAAATATCTCATTTTCCTAGGAGAGGTGTGGGTGCTAACTTCCTACAAAACATTCTTATAAATGATTAGAGACCAACAGGATGCAAAGCAAGTCAACTCTATCTGACACTACAGGAGGCAAACAGTATCTCAATAGTATAACCAAGTCTTGTTCTGTCCTGGATTTGCTAATCCATAACCCAGTAGCTCCAGAATATGTTCCATGTAGGGCTTTAAGGTAATAACTAGCATCTTGAAAAGCATTTGGAAACTTACTAGTAACCAGTGCATGTCACAAAACAGCCTTTTTGGAGTTGGGCAGCCTCAAAATCTATTTAATTGATTAACTGATTTTGATACGTGTCTGTTTGGAAACGCCTGCATCTATCATTAATGTGGTTTGTTCCTTTTTGGCTTAGCATATCGTATAAACCAACCACTGTTGTTTATAAACCATGGTTTGTAGTCTAATATGTTTTACAAGCTCAGCCAACCCTTCTATGTTCAATAGCCATGGTTCAGTTAACCATGCATGAAATCAGCAAAGATATTTTCCAAAAGCCTCAAGATATTTGCAGAATTACATTTTATGTACTATTTCAAATGAAAATTACTTTTTGATGACTTTTTTCCTGCCCTGAAAATACATTTTAATTTGAATAGTTGGGAAATGCCATTAAACTGCTTTCCTAACAAAACAAAAAAGATTCCACATCAACAAATGGCATTTTTTTCTTAATCAGCTAATTTTCCTGGACGTTTCCTTCGAATGTGAAAAAATGGGCTGAATTCCTCAAAGGCCTGGTAAATTATCCCTTAAATAATTTCTGAAATCTTTTATTCACCACCCCACCCCCGAGTATTGATCTCTCAGAGCCATATTTTGCCTCGGAAGTGAGAGCTGGGAACCTGCAATTTTGTAAAAATCAAATCAAATCGTGAAAGCCAGGTTTTGGTGTGTTTTGTACAGAGGTTGCAGGGCATGCTAACAGACCGTTGGTCTTAGGCTGTGGACTTCTGCTCAGCTGTGTCCTTGACAAAGGTCCCTTAGTTTCCCTGCTGCCATTCTACCCAGTCAGCCTGTTCGCTGTCCATCCCACACATGCTGTGCTCAAGATAAAGCTTTAAAGATTGGGTGCTGCACGCCCACACAAAATGAGATGGTACTAAAGAAGCAGGTACATGGTGAGAAAACACCCCCGACCTTGTCACTCCTCCTTTGGCTGATGGGGAGGCAGATTTTTCACGTCTTTTCCTGCTGAAGCTTTCTCACGTACTTGATGTCATCCAATCGTGGGACAACTCTGATAAATCAAGGCCTACTTTGCTAGTCTTCTGCCTGTTTGTCTTACATAGTGATTGTTAAAGTCCTTGACTCCAGCCCCCAAACCTGGCCCCATGCCCGAAAGTGACTCCGAGGGTGAGGGGGAAGGGCCGGTAAGGCTTACCTCGGGAGCACCGATTCCTTTGGCTCGGCTCCAGGAGCCAGAACCAGACCAGTCGGAGGACATAATGAGGCCGTCATCCCCTGATTCCTCCCTTCCCCAGGCTACGCCTTCAGACCCAGCTGATAATAATAATCAAGCTTGGCTTGACCCGCACTTCAGAAGATTAGAGAGGCGGCGTCATCAAAAGGAAGGGTGGGGCAGGAACCTCACCCCACAGGATATATAAAGAGCTTTGGGACTGCTCTCACTCCACGGGAAGCAAAGTTTAGCTGATCCATTTCAAAAAGAGCTGAAAGTCTTGCTACGTGAGTCATTTGTTTGAACTTTGGCAGGCAGCTGCGATTTCTCTGCCAGGACTGATAAGAGCCATGAATCTGCTGGCTGAAGGCCAGCTCGTGGGTCTGAAGTGGGGGAGGAGACAGCACACACTGTGTGTTGTAGTTGATTCCTATTTTTTTCTTTTTCTGGGGCTCCTTTGGTTTACCTAGGACAGTGGTCAGCAACCCATGGTTCTGGAGCCACATGTGGCTCTTTCAGTCCTCTGCTGTGGCTCCCTGTCACCGGTCGGCACCACAATTTTGAGAGGAGCTTCTGGTGGGGGATGGGGGAATCAGGAAGAGACTCTATGGCAAGGGGCAGGTTTTCTGGTCAGCTCCAAAATCGATAGGGCTTTCAGTTAGGACAGGTAGAGGAAAAAGAAGGCCACACTAGGAAGAGTATCTATGGTGGGGGAACCGGACTTCCAGTCGGCTTCAGAATTGAACGGGGGGCTTCCGGTTAGGACCTTTGTGGCTCTTTGAGTGTTTAAGGTTGCGGACCCCTGATCTAGGATGTTTTGGAGGGTTTTAGTTGATTCGTGTGTTATGCTGATGCCATGTGAGTGTAATAGTCTGCTGGTGGCTCCAAGATGAAGACTAACAGAACACGTCCATGAACACCAACTAGCAAGCCAGAAGACCTGATGAAAACTGCTTCATTTCACAATACATGGACAGACTTAATCATGGTTTCAACTGGGAACCTGTGATGATCCTAGACCAAACCAAGTCCAAAAATGCTAGACTAGAGAATCCCTGGAAACCTGGAAATTTAGACAAATCAGCCATGGGCAGGCACCTAGAGATTCACATCTACATATCACTGAAAGGAGACAATCAAAAAGCTAAAAAGGAAACAAAAAGACCGAAGCACCTCCTCACCAGCAACCAACACCTAGATGATCAGAGAATAACACCAAGATTAACACTAGACCAATAATCAAGAAGTAGACAAAACCTCAATCCAGGAATGACCAAGTCACTCCCGTCTACCACTGATGTTACCTAGTTTGGTAACGAATCATCTGCAAGAAAGCAACCAAGCTCAGAGAACACCAAGGGCCACTGCCTTCCTGCGCTAAAAAATACTTGGAAAACGTTTAATCTCGTGGCTGCTATATTCATCACTTACTGTTTTATACTTTAAGGACATTTTTCTTTGTTAAATAACCAATTTCTGTTCTAGTTTCCTTGAACTCACAGGAGCAAAAGCAGAGTAGAAATATATTTTAAAGTATGTATTAAAGTAACTAGGGATCCTTTCCCAGAGAACAGGCATTCAAAATACAGTAAGCATTTAAGCTTTGGAAATAAATGAAATAAATGAATAACAACTGCTAGAACAAGAACAGTGTAACTAAGTTGATTCAGAAGTACCTAAGAAAGAACAGCTGCATTTCCCAGGCATTGTCCATCAGCAGTCTCCCACTTCATATATGTTATGTCGGGATGGTTTGGACTCTGACTGGGTGGATTTGGGCGGGATGACGGAGACAGGTCTTGAGGATGTTATCTGGGAAGAGTTCGATACGGTTGTTTCTGAAGACATGGACAGGATACTGGGTAGGCTGAACGCGACCACATGTTTATTGGACCTGTGTCCCTCCTGGCTGGTATTGACCACCCGGGAGGTTACACGAGGCTGGCTTCAGGGAATTGTCAATGCTTCCTTGACAGAGGGTGTCTTCCCTGCCACCTTGAAAGAGGCCATAGTGAGGCCTCTCCTCAAGAAGCCCTCCCTGGATCCAGCTGTTTTAGCGAACTATCGTCCTGTCTCCAACCTTCGCTTTGTGACGAAGGTTGTAGAGAGTGTGATGGCGTGACAACTCCCACAGTTCCTGGATGAAACTGCCTATCTCGACCCGTCTCAGTCTGGCTTCCGGCCTGGGTACAGCATGGAGACGGCATTGGTCGCGTTGGTGGATGATCTCTGGAGGGCTCGGGACAGGGGTTGTTCCTCTGTCCTGGTCCTATTAGATCTTTCAGTGGTCTTTGATACCATCGACCATGGTATTCTACTTCGCCGGTTGGAGGGGTTAGGAGTGGGGGGCACCGTTCTGCAGTGGTTCTCCTCCTATCTTTCTGACCGGTCGCAGACGGTGTTGGCAGGAGGGAAGAGATCGGCCGCGAGGCGCCTCATATGTGGGGTGCCACAGGGGTCGGTTCTCTCGCCTCTTCTGTTCAACATCTATGTGAAGCCGCTAGGTGAGATCATCCGTGGTTTTGGGGTGCGATGTCATCTGTACGCTGACGATAATCAGCTATACATTTCCACCCCAAACCATCCCAACAATGCCGTTGAAGTGATGTCCCGGTGTCTGGAGGCCATGCGGGTCTGGATGGGGAGAAACAGGCTTCAACTCAACCCTTCCAAGACTGAGTGGCTATGGATGCCGGCGTCCCAGTATAGCCAGCTGACGCCATCGCTGGCTGTTGGGGGCGAGTCATTGGCACCCACGGAGAGGGCTCGCAATCTAGGCATCCTCCTGGATGCACGGCTGTCTTTAGAAGAGCATATGACGGCCGTTGCCAGGGGGGCTTTTTATTAGGTTCGCCTGATACGCCAGTTGTGTCCCTTTCTGGACCGGGATTCCCTATGCATGGTCACTCATGCTCTCATCACTTCCCGCCTAGACTACTGTAACGCTCTCTGCATGGGGCTCCCCTTGAAGAGCACCCGGAGGCTCCAACTGGTTCAGAATGCGGCTGCGCGGGTAATAGTGGGAGCAACTCGAGGCTCCCATGTAACACCTCTCCTGCGCAAGCTGCACTGGTTTCCGGTGGTCTTCCAGGTGCAATTCAAGGTGTTGGTTATCACCTTTAAAGCGCTCCATGGCATAGGACCGGGTTATCTACGAGACCGCCTGCTGTGACCAATAGCCTCCCATCGACCTGTGCGCTCCCGTAGAGGGGGTCTCCTCAGGTTGCCGTTGGTCAAACAATGTAGACTGGTGACCCCAGAGAGAGACCCTTCTCTGTGGGGGCTCCTGCCCTCTGGAATGAACTACCTCCGAGGATACATCAACTTCCTGATCTCCGGACCTTTCGCCGCGAGCTAAAGACCTTTCTGTTCCATCATGCAGGGCTGGCTTAATGAAGTTTTTTATTGGGGTTTTAATATAGTTTTATTATAATTCTTTCAGCCTTTAATTTAATTAGTTTTTAAATGCTTTTTTAACTTTTTGATTTGTACTTTTTACCATGGTTGTAAACTGCCCTGAGTCCTTCGGGAGAAGGGTGGTATATAAATTTAATAATAATACTAATACTAATACTAATAATAATAATTATTATTATTATTATTATTATTATTATTATTATTATTATTATTATTATTATTATTATTATTATTATGTTAGGCAAACAGGACCCGAAACATTAATCAGTCAACCTCTGAAGTAAAAAAATGGCATTATTACAAAACAAACGAACAGAGGAACATTTCAACTTTCTAGGACATCCTGAAAGAGTTGATCTATCATTTAAGCCTTCTTGTAGTTTATCTGGTTTTCTGCTAACTACCATCCTGATTTGTAAACCATGTTTTATGACTTAGAGCTATGGATAACTCCAGTTAATTGTGACTTATTAAATGAATCATAGTGAACACGAACCATAGCTTTGCACAATGAATGGGCATAAATCCAGCCTCAGCTGCTAGTTTCAAGGTGGACATCCTTTAGCAAAATAAATAAATAAATGGCTAAGATGGATTTCATCACAAAGTAGCTGAGCAAAACTTCATTTGGAGAGTTAATATTATCAGTGTAAAGGTGGCTTACGTCACAGCCAATTAAGACCTTTTAAAAAATGGGATTGCCTTGTTCCCACCCACTTCCATAGAGGGGGGAATCTCATCTGAAGAATTCTTTAGTGTTGGAATCAATCAGGCAGATCATTATTTTTTCATTTAATGTTACAGAATGAGTAAGTCAATATATAATGATAAGATTGAAAGTTCCCTACCACAATCTCAGGGATGGATGGATGATGAATGAATGAATGAATGAAAGGGAGGGAGGAGGAATAGAGACAAGATAATTGGGGTGCTCAAATGAACTCTATGTCTCTTGGTGGCATTAACTTTTCTTAATGCTGAGTTTCACCCCTGCACTAGTGCAGGGGTCTCCAACCTTGATCCCTTTAAGACTTGTGGACTTCAACTCCCAGAGTCCCTCAGCCAGCTTTGCTGGCTGAGGAACTCTGGGAGTTGAAATCCACAAGTCTTAAAGGGACCAAGGTTGGAGACCCCTGCACTAGTGAAGGATAATGGGAATTGTAGGCTTAATATTAGGTCTGGAATTCCAGACTGAGGAATAACACACTTTTGAATGGAGTGTGCAGTCTAGGCAACCTGAAGGCCTCATACCAGGGCCAGGACCAGGATTCCATAGTCAAAGATTTCCAATTTTCACAGGTACATGTATTTATTAAATGAAATCCCAGTCCATCTGAATTTGACTCACAAATGTGAGTGAGTGAGGGGAAGTCTCTGATTAAATAATGCTTGAGTTGTAGTTTTGCATAATGAAACCCTCCATTTAAAGCTATGGTTATAATAAATAGCAGTGATGAACACATACTGTATATTAACAAATATCACCCCCGTGGCTTGGCTTCTGCATTAATGATGGTTTATTGACTTAACCACAGTTGGAATCAAGAGAACCCAATGAGCTACAAATGCTGGTTTTCAAATCACGCTGACTTTGTTCCAGCAACACACAAGACTACAAACAAGCACTCCACAAGGCAGCTTACAGTTGTGAGCCTACTTTCAATTTGCCATTCAGCTGGAATTTACATTAATTTGAACAGGATCAGATGGCAAATTTATGCTCCTCCCTGCTTAAAAATCTTGCCATTCATAGACTTTGTCCTTGTGCTGACTCTGAAGATGAGAAGTCAGCCGTGTCTCTTACGCATGTCCAGGCGAAGATGTACACAGAGTTAATATAATCACACTTACCTGGTAATTCCATGTAGGATTTTGTTAACATCCAAAATAATTTCATAATTTTAATTATGTCACCAGGGAGAAGTGAGTTCAAACTAGGAAGAAAAGTTACCGGTTTTTTTCCTAACATAGAAACACAGGTACTTTGCTGAAATTTGCAAACAATCCTATTCATATCTATTCAGAAGCACATTGAATTTAGTGGGACCAGGTAAACATAGGTAAGATTTCAGCTCTACTTCTTCCAGCTTATGCTTTTTCCTCAAGAGACCAAATGCCTGATCTTAATAGTGAAGAAAGCCAATTATTCATGTACATGGGCTTAACCCTGAGCTGTGGTGTTATCACACGTTTAGCTTTGTTTGAATACATGCAATTTCTAATTAGTCTTTGCAAAGCTGAAACTGAGAGAAATTGCATGCACGTGTTATTATGTATCATACAGAAAAGGAGTAAGATAGTAAGCTAAAAATTGGTTTTATTTTTTCAACACAAATATTCTTCATGATATCTCTCTATTCCCTTCTTTTCTTACAAGCTACTTTTATTTCCATCAATCCATTTTTTAAAATTTATTTGTCGAGTACATACTGGATAATATATATAAGTATAAGCATGCATAAAATGAATATAATTAAAGGTAATGTTAGGACAGGGATGGTAGCACGCTGGTGCTCTTATGCACGCCCCTTACAGACTTCTTAGGAATAGGGTGAGGTCAACAGTAGACAGTCTAAGGTTAAAGTTTTGGGGGTTTGGGGAAGAAACCACAGAGTCAGATAGTGCATCCCAGGCATTGGCCATTCTGTTGCTGAAGTCATATGTTCTGCAATCGAGTTTGGAACGGTTCACTTTAAGTTTGTATCTATGGTGTGCTCGTGTATTGTTGTGGTTGAAGCTGTGGTAGTCATTGACAGGTAGGACATTGTAGCAGATGATTTTATGAGGTCATACCGAAGGCGGCATAGTTCTAAATTTTCTAAGCCCAAAATTTCAAACCTGGTGACATAAGATATTTTGTTGTGAGTGGAGGAGTGGAGGAATCTTCTAGTGAAATATTTCTGGACACGTTCAATTGTATTAATGTCCGATATGCAGTGCAGGTTATAAACATCTGGTCTCTTTCTCCTTCAGGATCTGATCAAATTCATCCAGCTACAATTTTACTTCCTCTTGAAGTAAAGAGGAAATCATCTAGATGACTTACGGCCAGCAGCTTTCATCTTAACCTACCTCACAGTGCGGTTATTGTGAGGAATGGTATGTTATGCTGTCTTTCACTCCTGAACAAATGAAAAACATGATATTCAGAATTGATATATGATATGATACTATGGTATTCCTATTATTCTATGTTGTATAATAGCCAGTGGTGGGATTCAAGTAATTTAACAACCGGTTCTCTGCCCTAATTATTTCTTCCAAAACCAGTTCACCAAACTGCTCAGAAAGTTAACAACCAGTTCTCCCGAAGTGGTACGAATTGGCTGAATCCCACCACTGATAATAGCCCCTATCAAATCAAATCATTGCAGGATAAATACCACCAAGATTTGCTTGGTAGTGAGATAGGTGGTATATAAATTTAATAAATAAAAAAATAAATGCCTCATTAAAAACAATGTACAATAACCCACCATACTGGTCTGATGCAATGTGATAAACAAATAGTGTCCACTTTCCAAGCTAGGGATAGGATGGAGTCACTGGCCCAAAGTCGTCCAATTGGTTTCTCTGGGTAAGGGAGAACAAGAACTTGGATCTCCTCCTTAGTTTTAGTCCAGTAATTTAACACTGAGAGAGAAAGAGAGGGGGGGAGGGAGGGAGAGAGAGAAAGAAAGAAAGAGAGAGATAGAGAGGAAGGGAAGGAGGGAAGGAGGGAAAGAGAGGGGGGAGGGAGAGAGAGAGGGAGAGGAGGGAGAGAGGGAAAGAGAGAGGGAAAGAGAGGGAGGGATGGAGAGGGAGGGAGGAAAAGAGAGAGGGGGAGGGGGAAGGAAGAGAGAGAGGGAGAGGAGGGAGAGAGGGAAAGAGAGGGAGGGATGAAGAGGGAGGGAGGGAAAGAGGGAGGGAGGGAGAGAGGGAAAGAGAGAGAGGGAGAGGAGGGAGAGATGGAGGGAGGGAGGGAGAAGGAAGGGAGGGAGAGAGGGGAGGAAAGGAGGGAAAGAGAGAGAGAGGGAGAGGAGGGAGAGAGAGAGGGAGATGGATACACGGACAGACAGAAGAGTGTGAAAGAAACACTTGCTCTTTATTCCTTTTATCTGTGACTAAACAATTTCAGTGAATTTATTTCTTTGATATTAGTCAGTTGCTTTGGGAAAAAAATGGTGGTGATGATGATCATGTTATCCATTCAGTCATGTCCAAGTCTTGGCGATCCTATGGGGCCAGTCTCTCCACATCTTTGGAACCTGCACTACTTCTTCTGTTCTGGCTGGTTTCAGCTTTGATGATGTCCAGCCACCATGTTCTTTGATAGCTTGGTTTCCTTTTACTGCTAACTCTTCCAAACATAAATGTTTCTGCAGTGAATTCCCCCGCATGGCGTGGCCCAAAGTAGTGAGACACAGTTTTGTGATTTTCCCTTCTAGTGACATGTCTGATGTTATGTGCTTGTTAGTCACCTGCGTTGTCTAAGGAATACACAGGAGCGTTCTCCAGCAGCACAGCTCAAATGAGTTGATTTTCTTCCTGTTTTCCTTTTTTAAGGTCCAACTTTAAGAACCATAGATTGGTCTGTGACCAAACAACTTCAGTGAATTTATTCCTTTGATATTAGTCACTCGCTTTCAGGAGGTGGGGAGGTAAGATTCAATATTATAGAATTAGAACCCTTGACAGATTTTGTGTACAAAGTTGCGTTTGGAAATGGTTTTTTGATTTTGTGTAGAAAACAATCTACAATGTTCAAACAATATTGCTATCAAATGTGCTTGGTGACACACCTGTGTGTGACATAGACATGAATTGAAAACGAATCTGCAGGATTCTCTCTTGTCCAAAAGCTTTGGAAAGGAGCAGCTGATTACAAAATGAATGAAAACAGGTTCAAAACATCTGTAAGGGAAATTTAAGCAATATTTTTTTAAAAAAATGAAAAAGCAATTACGGAACATGCTCCATCCAGTGAAAATACCGTGTTTCCCTGAAAATAAGACCCCTGTGTTATATTTTTTGAACCCCAAAATAAGCGCTTGGCCTTATTTTTGAGATATTATTTTGGGGCGCATAGAGCAAGACGGGGCTCCTCTTGCCGTCTTATCTGATTTCCAGCTCTGTTTCCCTAACTCTAACCAGAGGAAATGACAGGGACCAGCTGCGCATGTATTTAAATATTTTCGGAGATGGCTTGTTTTCGGGAGCCTTATTTTAGCGCATGCGCTCAAAAGCCCAATTGGGCTTATTATCTGAAGAGGTCTTATTTTCAGGGAAACAGGATGTGTTTGTTTGTTTGTTTGTTTGTTTGTTTTATTTGAGAGAGGTTTTTGGCAGAAAGGTTTGGGAAAGGGGAGGGTAAGAATGACTTTGAAACAGGATTAGAGAACAACTTCTAAAGGAAGGTTTTGGGGAGCAATATTGGACATAGACTTCAGGAAAGTTTGCTAGGGTAGGTTTTGTGGTGAAAATGTAAGAAAAAGACAATCAAAGAAGAGCTTAATTGATCTAGGAACCAATTCAAATAATCCAAAATTGGTTTTAAACACACACACACAAATTTTTTTCTAGTTGTTTGGATGTGAAGGAAATGGACAGAACTTCTGATGAAAGGAGGAAGTGGAAAGAAAGAGAGAAGGAGAAGGGGACATTGCTCAGTTGAGCTATAAAAGGGAGGATTTTGCTTGGATGGCCAGAAACTTTTTCCTTTCCTAGTTTGGACTGCTAAGGGCTTTTTTATTCCCTTGTCAAATATACCAAATTAAAAACATATGCAAACCAAAAAAACGGCACAAATGGATTTGGGAAATCATCGGCAAGGTTCCATTTGTTTTGTTCTTCTCCTATCTCTAGAAAAAAGAATAAGACAGTTCTTTAGCAAAATAACCAGCAAGAGGTGGGATCACTCAGAGATTATCCTAACAAAAGGATTGACTAAAGCAATCCTGTTTGGCACCATCAGCAGAACCTGAGGGAACATTGGAATGAATACTGCTGCATGGTATGTATACAGGTAGTCCTTGACATGTGACCACAACTGAGCCCAAAATTTCTATTGCTAAGCAAGACAGTTGTTGAATGAGTTCTGCCCCATTTTACGACCTTTCTTGTCGCAGTTGTTAAGTGAATCATTGCAGTTAAGTTAGCAAGATGGTTGTTAAAGGTCACAAAAGGATAGATAGATAGATAGATAGATAGATAGATAGATAGATAGATAGATAGATAGATAGATAGATAGATAGATAGATCAGAACCAATGTGGTTCAATGATTAAAATGTGGGATGAGGTAATGGAGACTTAGATTTTAGTCTTCACTTGGGTAGAGAATCTAGCCAAGAAAATTTGGGGCCAATCCTGGGCCAAGAAGCCAATATCTAACTATCAACCCAGACTGGACCGATGTGGTAGATTACAGTCTTTAATCTTCAATAAAGAGATCTTTATCTGCGGGGATTAATTTAAGGTGATAATAGCAACATAACACACTCTAATTTAATGGCTTAAACAAGATGATTCAAATCAGTAGATCTTCCTCGGGGATCTCTTCAGATTCTTGGCTATTTGGTACTGTCTGCAATTTTATAACCGTGAGATGCACATGAAAATGAAAACACATTCCACCAGAATCTCTTCTAAGAGAAAATACCGTTCGTAAGAGCTTCCTAACAGTGCAGAACATCAATTGTGTTCATTCCCTACTTTATTCTTGCTGGAATTTATCTTCCTTAAAATCCTTAAAACCTACTGCAAAAGGCAAAGTGTAGGAAACAGCACCCCTCTTAGAAGAAAATGTAAATGGTGACCGATAGCCAACGGATTCTCCGCTCCCAAGTGCTGTTATTCGCTAATTGCTAGCCAGGTTCAAGAGCTGGTACCTTTCCTGCAAATGAGCTTTTGGCTGCACTCCTGAGCCACTCTGAAGGGAGCTGGTTGTGCTGCTCTTGTGGGACCTGTTGCTGAGAAACAACCTTAAAGGCCAAATGTGTGCTTTCATCACGCAGGGAGAGAAACAGGTGAAGCAGCTGAGTGAAACAACAATAGCCACTGCTCTAAGGAATCAGTTTAAGTGGATATATTTTACTCAGAATGGTGTCTGTAGAAACTGTTGGGCAGATATATGTCTCTGCAACCATCCACTTCATCTTCTGTATCCACACAGGGAATTCCATACAGAATCTATCCTATGCAATTTGATTGGCTCATCGGGTTTTTTAAAAAAATTGTTGAAATCTGCATTATGGAGCTGAACAACAATTAGTAAAAATGACCAAGCTATGGGCTTCTTTGCCAATATTAGGAGAAGCCTCCATAGCTACAAACAAACTGATGCTAAATCAAGAAGTGAGAGCATTTAGGCTGACACTCACATAAAATTAATCCAATATTTTTTTATTTTTATTTTTTTATTTGTCATAACATCATACATAAGCATAAGCATGAAGCAACAGTAGGACAGGAACGGTAGGCACGTTTGTGCTCTTATGCATGCCCCTTATAGACCTCTTAGGAAAGGGGTGAGGTCAATAGTAGACAGTTTTTGGTTGAAGCTTTGGGGACTTTGAGAAGAGATCGCAGAGTCAGGTAGTGAATTCCAAGCATTAACAATTCTGTTACTGAAGTCATATTTTCTGCAATCAAGATTGGAGCGGTTAACATTAAGTTTAAATCTATTGTTTGCTCTTGTATTGTTGTGATTGAAGCTGAAGTAGTCTTCAACAGGAAGGACATTGCAATAGATGATTCTATGAGTTAAACACAGGTCCTGTCGGAGGCGGCGGAGTTCTAAGTTTTCTAAACCCAGGATTTCAAGTCTGGTGGCATAAGGTATTTTGTTGTATTCAGAGGAGTGGAGAACTCTTCTTGTAAAATATTTCTGGACACGTTCAATTGTATTGATGTCTGAAATGTGGTATGGGTTCCAGACAGGCGAGCTGTATTCAAGAATTGGTCTAGCAAATGTTTTGTAAGCTCTGGTTAGTAGTATAGTGTTTCTGGAGAAGAAGCTACGTAAGATTAGGTTTACAACTCTTAATGCCTTTTTTGTGATGTAGTTGCAGTGGGCTTTGGCACTTAGGTCATTGGATATGAAGACTCCAAGGTCTTTGACAGGGTGGGGGTCATCTGTAAGGTAATGTCCATCGACTTTGTATTTAGTGTTTGGATTCTTTTTTCCAATGTGTAAGACAGAGCATTTGCTGGTTGAGATTTGGAGTTGCCAGGTTTTAGACCATTCTGACACAAAGTCAAGGTCTTTTTGAAGGGTAGCTGTATTGTTGGTAGTGTTAAATAGTTTGACATCATCAGCGAAGAGAACACAATTACTTTTAATATGGTTGCAGAGATCATTAATGTATCATATGAAGAGTGTTGGTCCCTCGGTTTGCTTTGTCTGAAAGTTTGAGCTATTCACCATGTGGTTTTATTTCCTCATTTTTCCCATTAACTGGATATGGGTGCAAGGCAAAGGCAGCTAAAAACAGGAACTTTAACTAAGAGAGCCAGTTTGGTATAATGGTTAAGGCTAGAAACTGCAAGACAGTGAGTTCAAATCCTACCTAAGCCTTGAAAACTAGCTGGGTGACTTGGGCCAGTCATTCTCTCTCTGTGTCTAATTCACCTCACAGGGTTGTTACTGAGGGGAAATAGGAGGAGGAAGACGAATTGGGCATGTTCGCCTCCTTGAGTTATTTATAAAGGTGGCTTAAAAATCAAATGAGTCTCCTTGCACCTTTCATTTTTTCTAGTGAAAGTATTTTTTCCATACCCAGTTCCCTCCTAAGCACATAGCAGTTGTCCCATCTCTGAATACACTGTAGAAGCCAAAATAAAATGTGGTTCCACAAAAATACATGTGAGCAAAAACACAGACTGCACTAAAAAAAATGCGTGCAGACATTCTCCATCTCCTCACAAAACATACACGCACCAATAAAGAAAATATTCAGGCACAGAAATCACAACTGCAGACAAACCCGTGTTTTTTGGCTGCAAGGATGAAAGGCTCTCCTCTTTTACTGGGTCCTTGTAAATGGAAGGATAGAACTGCTGAGCAAACCGTAATTACATTGCTCATCTGCAGGGTCTAGCCCAGGGTGTCAAACTTGATTTCATTGAGGGCTGCATCAGGGTTGTGGTTGACCTGGGGGAGGGCAGGGAGCGTGGGCAGGGTGGGCGTGGCCAGCTCAACATCACTCGTGTCGGGGGTGCCTGTGGCAACGCAAGTGCTCTGCCAGCGAAAACAGAGCTCAGGAGGGCCGCTCCATTTTCACTAGCAGAGGCACTGTGGGCTGATCTTTCGCTGTTTCCAGGATGGCCCCGTAGGCCAGATCTAGTGGTTCGATTCAGCTAGTTCGCACCACTTCGGTAGAACCCATTGATAACTGTCTGAGCAGTTTGGTGAACTGGTTGTTGGAAGAAATCATTAGGGCAGAGAACTGGTTGCAGGGGTGAAATGCTACTGGATTGGACCGGATTGTGCGACCCTGTAGCGATCGTGGCCAGTAGTTCGGTGATCCGATAGCCCGGGTGTCATTACTTCCAGGTTTTAACTGGGAAGTAATGTGTTTTGTGCATGTGCAGAAATTCTGCATGCACGTATGGCACGCGCACATGCGTGCACTTCCAAGCTGGTGAGGAAGGTAAGTAGATTTCCCCCCTGACCAGTTGTTCAATTATTTGAATCCCTCTACTGGCCAGATCTAAGCACCCTGCAGGCTGGATCTGGCCTGTGGGCCTTGACTTTGACACCCCTGCTGTAGCCTTCCACAAGGCATCTTTGCCTCAGCATCTGCTGTGTTAAACCAACCTATGAGTGGGCAGCTGGATGGTCAGGCTTTTAATCTGCTTGATACTTGGATCTTTGCTCTGTGCCCTCTTAGTACCATCATCCTGGAAATTTAAAATGCCTGCCCAGATCCTGAGATCTCCTACCTTACTCTATATTAGTAAAACAGAGACTGAGGGAATTAAACCAATTAGCAGATACAGTTGGAGTGCTGCGTATGGTGGGCCCTTTTTCTTGCGACCATCCAGTTGCACATCTGTACAGAACATTTTGTGGACTTGGTAAGAAACAGTATAAACAAGTATCATATACTTGCTTTTTTTTTTTTAAATTAAAGATTAAATTGTTCGGCCCCATTCTCCAAGTCCATGGAAATAAGTGGGAAATGTAGCAGAGCTCACCTGCTTGGCTTATTTGTGTATGGAGCAGATCTGTGGTTGAAGAGGCCTCTCATCCGCATCAGATCAACACTGGCACAATAGAGCAGTTCCTGCTTCGTTTTATTTTGGATTCTTTTCTGGGGATATTGTTTTCTTTGCATTTATTTATTTTTTTTTTTAAAAAGAAGAATACACTTCTGTGTCTCTTTAGTCAAGCTGAATTAATTTAAATACAGGTGTTGCCTTTGAAATTTCTTTCTGACTAATGCAGGGAATGAAGCGGGATTTGAGGCAAACCCAGCCTTTGCTAACCAAAGAGTGAAGGGCTTTCCTGCTGAGTTAAACTACTGGCTCTGGAAGAGCAAAATAATAACAGTTATTGACACTGTTAATATACTCCTCCTTCTCCAATAGCTGAAAGTTCAGGAGAGACTTTACCAGGCAAATCTCCATTGGAGCTAAGAGCAATGGAGCGCTTTGGTCTTTCCACCAGAATCTGTATTAAAGTGTGTGGAGAAGGACGCTGGGCTCGAGTGTGGAACTGTTGGAAGAAACGTCCATCTGGGTTCAGTTCCAAGTGGGGAAAAAGACACTGGAAACATGGAGACTGCTTAATGGTGGTCAGGATCACATGGTTTGAGTTCCTGAACAGAAAAAAGGAATGAGATACTGAGCGTGCATTGGTTTTATGCCCTCTCTGAGCTTTGAACTTCCTGGGGCACAGGAAGAGTATCCTGATTGGTTGTCAGACTCCCAAAGGGTGGGGGTCTTAGCTAGCCTTGCTGGTTGATGTAATCTCCCCAGGTGCCATGTGGTGAGTTTCTGTTGCTAGATGGGTCCTATTGTGTTGCAGATGATGGTCCATTGACAAAGATGGGGTGGGATTGGGTTTCTGCCTCTGGTCCATTGACAAAGGTAGGGGTGGAGGCAGGACAGTGGGAGCTGCTTTGTCTTTAAAACATGTTTCTCCATTTCTCATCCAGGGAAATGTATTCTGCTTTTTTAATATTTCCTAAAATATTTCATTCTTCTAGGAGAGGGGGGGTGCTAACTTCCTACAGAACAAAACCTACATTCAATGGTGCTAATCCTAACCCAGCATCTGTTCAACAACCACATCAATATCAGTTCATGGCCACCTTCAAAATCCTAAATTCTGGTTCAAATTTTCCAGTACAAATTTAGACTGGCTAGGGGGAAAGCAGCTGTTTTACCGTCATCCTGGTTTAAAATGAAGTGCTGCTACTTCTGTTTTGGCCTCTTGTCTTCCTCATCATCAGCTCTGATAAAGGCAGGACCTATGTTATGTTTTTTTAAAAAATATTTCTATATTTATTTCTATATCAAATGTAGATGGCTGCCTATTTCACTAGAGGTGACTCTGGGTGCCATACAACAAAGGGATAAAACAATGAACATGTTAAAAAACTATCATTGTCACAAAGCACAAGTTACGTAAGAGATTAGATTGACAAGGAAGCCACCTCAAGATCTCACCAGACCTCTGGGACCCCTGCAAACTCTTGAAGCCTGCAAACCCTTTATCCGGAAAGTGGACAAAGCAGCAAAGTCCAAAAATTAGGCCAGCAATTTTAGCCATGAGATCTGCAGTTTACAGTCAGTCTCAAGATTACAAACTGAATATATTCATTAGCAACAGATTAAACTTCACATTCAGGAACAACGAATAAGGAGCTAACATTCCCCATTTTTTAAAGTTAACAAATCTCCAGTCTGCCTCCTGCTTCGCTGTGTGTCGTCCCCATGTTGAAATGGGGGGGGGAAATTATTTGCTTTTAAGGAAAATTAGGGTTAGGTGTAATTGGATTGATTCTGTTCTCCGTGTCTACCAAATATGAGTAGCTATGAATAGAAAGAGGGCAGAAGAGGCTTGAAAATGTCCTCCAGGGTTCGAGAGGCTGACAAACATACCACATTTTTTGGCCCTTTGCTTAACAGAAGCTTGTCACATTTCGGTTTACTAAGTGATGATGCATTTCCTGGCAGGAACGCAAGTGATGGGTAAGGTTTCAATTAATTGCTCTGTATGAAAGGCCCAGGGTATTATATGGCTATCTTAAAATCATGACACCCAATTTAAGCCTTTAGGTTTGTCAATAAACCCCATCAAAACCAACCTATTTTGGTGATCTGGCACTCCAAACACAGTATTTCTGGTAATTCTGTACAGAGACGTTGATCTGATTCATACACATAGTTATGCTGGGTTTGGGTTTGTTCACTTTGACAGGAGTTTACTCTTTTTGACTTGCTTGGCATTATTTGGGAGGCCAGTTTGGCTTATTCCTACCCAGTGGTGAAATCCAATTTTTTTTACTACTAGTTCTGTTGGCGTGGCTTGGTGGGCGTGGCAGGGGAAGGATACTGCAAAATCCCCATTCCCTCGCCACTCCTGGGGGAAAGATATTGCAAAATTTGCAGGTTCTCTGAACCAGGGGTCTCCAACCTTGGTCCCTTTAAGACTTGTGGACTTCAACTCCCAGAGTCCCTCAGTCAGCAAAGCTGGCTGAGGGACTCTGGAAGTTGAAGTCCACAAGTCTTAAAGAACCTCTGTCTCTGAAGAGACCCACAAGTCTTAAAGAGACTTCTGCTCTGAACTACTGACAATTTCCGCTACCGGTTCTCCGAACTACTTAAAATTTCCACTAGCAGTTCTCCAGAACCTGTCAGAACCTGCTGGATTTCACCCCTGTTCCTACCCCTTTTTAAAGAAGCTCAGGTCAGGCAATTTGAACCAAATCAAGATGAACCAATTAAAGTTTGCCTAACCCGGGTTAGAGTAATATCCCATCTCTGGAGTAGGTAAATTGGTGCTTCAGCTTTCAGCCACAACCATCACAAAAAACTGAGATTCCAGTCTCCAGTGTTGGCCTACAAAGAGTTTCTGGTAATCTTCCTTCATCATTATTCTAGCCATTGTTTATCCACTGCAGGAGGTTGAGCTTTCCTTTGCCAATACTTGCTGATGTCATCACTCCATCTTGTTTTAGGTCTCTTTTGTGGACGCTTTTTATCAAGTGGAATCTATGACTGCCTTAATCCACCGGCCATCACTTCCTCTTGTTATGTGACCGGCCCATTTCCATTTCAATTCTTTTACTCTTTTCATGGCATTATATATTTTCGTTTGTTCTCTAATCCAGAGGTCTCCAACCTTGGCAACTTGTGGACTTCAATTCCCAGCAAAGCTGGGTGAGGAATTCTGGAAGTTGAAGTCCACAAGTCTTAAAGTTGCCACGGTTGGAGACCCCTGCTCTAATCCATGTGGGGGGGGTGTCTTTCTATCTTGTGATACCAAGCATGTATCTTTCCAGCTTTTGTATCTATTGTGAGGGTCTATGGAGATTCTCAGTCATGCAGGTGATGGTTGCCCCAAAGGTGCTTTTTCAGGGAGGCAACTGCACTTTCTCTTTTTTCTTCTGAAGACCTTTAATTTGTCATCCAAGAAGCTTGTTCAGTTCTGACTAGATGGTGGGGAATGGATGACTGGATGGTCAATCCCCACCAGAGCCGAAGAAGCTTCTTGGATGAGAAACTAAAGGTCTTCAAAAGAAAAAAGAGAAGTCCGGTTGCCTCTTTGAAAAAGCACCTTTGAGGTATTGATTGTGAGGTGAGTGTCTGTGTTTCACTGACATACCTTAGAACAGGTAGCACGCGCTGATGGGAAAACTTCCTTACTCTGCATATATTGGCATTCAGTAGGTCAACCGTCTTCCTAAAACTACCTTGAAAGGGGAGTTTTGTACCTGCCGGCCCCCAATTTGGAGCTAGGAAACTTTTGCCCCACCGAGGAAACCCCGCCACGCAAACCACACCCAGCCAGTTATCCCCCCCCCCCCCGAGCGGCTTGTTTCTTTAAGGAAGAGCCGCCGGGTGTGTCCTCAGTAGCTATGGTAACTTTCAAGTTGAGGATGCTGGGTGCTGTTTCTGCCGCTGCTGCTGCTCCTCGGGGCGGCTGAAACCGCGGACGGCTGCTCCGGAGGCGAGCGCGGTAGCTCCCATACAAGAGGCGGGTAAAGGAGCCGCTCGCCGCCAAGTCGAGCAACTTTAGGCTCGGCGGCGCTTGCGAGAAGAGCTCGAGAAGGAGCGCGGCTCGGTTCGGCTCGGTTCGGCTCTGCAAAAGGCTGCGCCTGCGATGCCGCCCCGGGCGCTCGAAACTGGCTAGCGGCGCCCGTCCGTTCGGGATTCGCCGTCGGACATGCGAAGGCAGCCAGAGCAGATCGAGGCATCGAGCGACGCTGCCGCAAAGCCTTGGGACTTCCAGCCTGGACGCCGCTCTGGAGAGGGAAGCGGCTCTGCTGCCCCTGGCCGCCCAGGGGAATGGGGACCCTGCCTGAGCGGGAGGCGGCGGCGGCGGCGGGGGGCTCTTTCCAGTTAGGATCCAGAGGCGGCAGCCGCCCGGGCGTCCCCCTCTCGGCTTTCGGCCGGCCGTTTGCAAGGCTGAGCGAGTCACGTCGGACTTCGGGCCAGCCTAAACCAGGACTTGCCCTGCCGCCGCGCACCGGGGAAGCGGTGGCCGCTCGCCTTCGCTGCAGTCGGAGCTCTTCGGGGGTTCTTCCCCTCGCCTCTGCCTGACCTCGCGGTCTCTGCCGTCGCGGCTGCGGTCGCCTCCCGTCTGGGCGCCAGCGAGATTGGAGGAGGAGGAGGTGGTGGAGGCGGCCCCTGGAGCCTTTGCACGAACCCCCCCTCCCCCAGGCGCCCCTCTGGCAGCAGCGGGCGGAGAGAGCCCCGCTTCCCCCCTGGCCTGACTCCTGGAGAGGAAGCGAAGGGCCTCCCTTCTCCGATACCTCTGGTTTATTTTCCCCTCCAACTGGACGATGTCGATGTCCTTCAGCAAGTCTTAAAATGCCGGTAATGAGGGGCCTCCTGGCTCCCCAAAACACCTTCCTGGATACCATAGCAACCCGCTTTGATGGCACGCGTGAGTTGGCTTCCCACTCTTTTTTTTTTTTACTCTCCTCCTCCTCCTCCTCCTCCTCCTCTCCCCTTGTTGTCTGGTCTTCCATAAGGAAACTCGAGGGCTCACACTTCCAGGTGTTTCTCCCTGTCTTTCCTTCCTGTAAAAGATCTCTTCTTCCCTTCCTTTCTCTCAGCCCCATCCTCCTTCACCTTTGCTACCACAACCCTGAAGTGATGAAGTTGTACTTCTCAAGAAAGGCCGGGCTCTGTCCCTTTTGAGGAAGGAACCTTGTGTGACATCTGTCAGTTGACCTACTGCCCATGGCATGTGTGCACGTGCAATGGAGGCACCGATGGAGAGTTGAGAGATGGTGGCTCTCCAGAACAGGATATACATGCAACACACATATAGGTCGTGCACGGTTCTCTGATGATCTGGGGAATTTGTTCTAATGATCTCCTAAAGTGCAAAGGGTTCTTGAAGCCTTGAGAGTTTGATGTGGTTGAACTTTTGATCCTTTGCCATTCAGGTTGCCAGGGATAACTCCTCCAGCATACATCCATGGGGAATTTTGTCAGGTGGATCTTGTCAGGTGGATCTTGAAAGTCCCACCTTGCATGTCAAGGACTACAGCAACCTCAGCCTTGCATCTGGCCATCCAAGGGTTGCCATATCAAACAGATCCACACCCAGTCATTAATATAGAAGTATCTTTGAACCTGTATTGGACATCCTTGAAGGTGAAAATTGACCCAATGCATCATTTGTGTAAGCAAAACAAGTTCTTTCCAAATACAGATACCTTGCAGTAGTTCCCTCAAGGTCTGAAGCTTCAAGTTGGCTTCCTATTAGAGAATAAAATGTGTGGGTAATAGGATATATAGTATGGAGCTCTGATATCATGGAGGTACATTAGCAACATATAAACATGAGAACTAAGTGCCAGCAAATACAAGTACCTAAAAGATTAGGTATTACATGTAAAATGTGTGAAATGGGAAGTTGGTTAAAAGGGCATTGGGTATGGAAGGGCAATACTTTCAACCATGTTCCTGCCACATGATTTGCTTTATGAAGAATGATTTTGTTACCCTTATAAAATTGATCATATTTGTAGGTCAAGTTACTTAGACTGGCAGCTAGGTACCATTCTTTCTTTCTATATAGAAAGAATATAGAGGTGGGTGACAGATAATTTAATCCTAACTCACAAGTTGATCCTGAACCTAGTTCTCTCCAATCAAACTCTACCCACTAAGCCTTCTCCTTGATTCTCCAAATAATCTGCACAAATGTATTTGATTTTTATCATGACTTTATTACTTTATAAGTAACTCAAGGCACCAAACAGATCTAATATTCATTCCTTCCCTCTCCTATTTTCCCCACCACAATAATCCTGTGAAGTAGATTGAGTTGAGAGAGAGGGACTGGCTGGCTCAAAATTACCCTGCCAGTTTTCATGCCTAAGGCAGATATAGAACTCAGAGCCTCCTGGTTTCTAGGTCATTACTAGTTACTTTCAAGTAATTGTGCTGAAAATGAAGGAATCAACTGTTGTCTGATGCTTATGGAAGAATGGAGGCACTTTCTGGAAGACAGAGGTGCTATGTATATACGGGAAACAAGGATTATAATGCTCCTTACCTTTTTTTTTAATTGCTAATTTGGGGAGTAATTGGAAAGTAGGAGAGATGGATTTCATCATATCTTTCCCTCCTGCTCTACATGCCAAGATGAATCATCCTATCATGAGGAAAGAGAACCAAAGATACTTTAGCCGCACAATCTTTGAAGGAAACTTTTCAAAAAAATCAAAATTGGGGCTTCATTGGCTTTAAAAAGAGAGGGAAACAAATGCAACTTCGAATTAGTATCCAATGACAAGTCTATGGTTCATGTCCGTCATGGGAGACTGAAGCACTGAATGCATTTAACGTTGAAACCTATTACAAAATTATGACACAGTCTTCGTCATAGTTATCGTCTGTTGTAGCTAAGAAACCACAGGTCACTTACTGTCTGTGGAATTTGGGTCTCCAGTAAATTCCCCCTGCAACTTTTTAAAGAAAATGTTGGATAGCCATCTGTCTGAGATGGTGTAGGGTTTCCTGCCTGGGCAGGGGGTTGGACTAGAAGGCCTCCAAGGTCCCTTCCAACTCTGTTGTTATTATTATTATTATTAACTTGTACATCGCCATCAGGTCCTAAGGCTATTTAGTTAAGAAAAATCTGTCTGGTTCTCCCATGTCTCCCTCTTCATCTAGGCTGCGTGGTATTTTCCACACAAAAATACTTTCTGAGTAGGAATTGCATAATGGGTAAGGTGCTGCTATAGATAGTCTAATCAGCAAACATGTTTCTTGTTGGTTTATATGCGTTCGGATTTCATCTCTGTTTTTATCTCCCACATCTGCTTGTCATGCTTCTACTTCTATCTAAGCTGGTAGAAGCAAGGGGGCAGTCAACATTGGGGGGAGGGGGGAAGCTTTCCTGATCACACAGAAGCTGTATGCCCCCCCCAACCCATCCCCCCACTCCCAGACCTCGTCTCTGCCTAGCTTTCCTATAGAAGAGACAGGATTTTTTTTTTCCTGTGCCATCCAAATGAGAGAAAGACTGGAGGGAAAAAAACTTACAGCAAGTTGGAATCTTAGGTGTGTTTTTATTTGATCTGATTTCTCTTCAGAGCTCAAATGTTCAAAAGGGATCTGCTCCAAAAGCCTGAAAATAATCTCTTTTGGTAAAGATAGGGGCTTTACAAATCTAAGGACAGGGGCTATTCTGATTAGAGGGGGAGGGGATGTCTGCTAGACTCTTGAATAAGGAAAGAGGGGTTTTCCTTCTCCCTCCCGGTCTTCTTGCCTCATCTTATGCAGAAGTTTGTGTGGGTTGAGGTTTTTTTGGTTGAATGCAGTGGGCGGGGGTAGGGAGTCTGTTGAGTGTAGAGTTGCCTTATAGGTGAAAGGGACGACATATAAATTTAATAAATAATTTAAAAATAAAACGAGCCAAAGTTTAATCCTTTCAGAATTTAGAGCCTCTGGGTTTATTGTGCCTTAGGTGACCTGAGGATATCGTCTTGTGATCAAGCACCTCTGGTTTATTTAGCTGCTTGATTGTAATCTGAGTTCAGCGTCATCCACCCAAGGAAAGCCTTCCGAAGAGTTAGTGTATCACAGGGGTCGGCAACATTAAACACTCAAAGAGCCACAAAGGTCCTAACCGGAAGCCCCCATTCAGTTCTCAAGCCGACCAAAAGTCCGGTTCCCCTATCATAGTCTCCTCCTAGTACAGCATCCTTTTTCCTCTGCTGACCGGAAGTCTGGTTCCCCCACCATAGAGTCTCCTCCTAGCGCAGCATCCTTTTTCCTCTACCTGTCCTAACCGAAAGCCCTATCAATTGTGGAGCCGACCAGCAACAGGGAGCCACAACAGAGAGATGAAAGAGCCACATGCGGCTCCAGAGCTGCGGGTTGCTGACCTCTGGTGTATCAGCTTGCTTGTTGGTTGAATCCGTCTTGCATAACCCGGAGGAGGTGGATTTGGGTAACTAGGGATTTCCAGTAATCAAGTTTGCTTAATACAGATAGAGCAGTTGATCTGGCAGAATTAGTTGAACTTTACCGGGGGGTGGGTGGGTGGGGTATGTGTGTGGGTAAGTTTTTGAGTGACAGAACATCCTTTTTCAGGTTAGTGAATCTGGAACAGAGTGGACTTGGTATCATCAGGAGGGGAAGAAATGATGGTTCTCACTATATTTTCTTCAGTAGGAAAAGCAGTTTCCAAAATAGGTGTTCTGTCCCCCTCGCCTCAGTCCGAACAATGACTTAATTAGCCGGCACTATCAGTTTATTTATTTATTTATTTATTTATTATTCGAATTTATATACCGCCCTATCTCCCAAAGGACTCAGGGCGGTTCACAGGCATATAAAACATCAGTATACAAATTAAAATAATCCTTAAAAAACTTATTCTAACGCCCAGATAATTAAAAATAGAAATATAAATATAAAATATAAATATTAAAATCAATTTAAAACCCCTCTAAATTTAAAATCTAAGCCAGTCCTGCACAGATGAATAAATGTGTCTTGAGCTCGCGACGGAAGGTTCGAAGGTCAGGAAGTTGACGGAGTCCTGGGGGGAGTTCGTTCCAGAGGGTGGGAGCCCCCACAGAGAAGGCCCTTCCTGGGCGCCGCCAAACGACACTGCCTAGCTGACGGCACCCTGAGGAGTCCCTCTCTGTGAGAGCGCACGGGTCGGTGAGAGGTATCTGGTCGCAGTAGGCGGTCCCGTGAATAACCCGGCCCTATGCCATGGGCGCTTTAAAGGTGGTCACCAAAACCTTGAAGCGCACCGGAAGGCCACAGGTAGCCAGTGCAGCCTGCGCAGGATGGGTGTTATCACGGGAGCCACGAGGTGCTCCCTCTATCACCCGCGCAGCCGCATTCTGGACTAACTGCAGCCTCCGGATGCCCTTCAAGGGAAGCCCCATGTAGAGAGCGTTGCAGTAATTGTAGTTCTGGCAGCAAACTAGCGAGCATCTACCAAATGTCTCTGTTATCTCTGTTGCTGAGTCAACCAGGAACAAACAGTACTTCAGCTCTAGTTAAGCAGTTGATTCGCTTGCTACAAAGAGGTATAGCAGCCCTTACTGCTTTTATATCCTGTGGGGTGTGGCTCCATGACTCAGCACTTCCTAGGCCTGCCCCACCCCTGCTTCTGTAGTACCCTCCTCTCCTGCCTATGAAACCTAGGGTCCAGCCAGGCCTGATTGCCATCAGCTGGGTCTGGAGGCATGGCCTGTGTGTGGGGGGGGAGAGTCAGGGGGCGGGGGCCTCGTTATCTCCTCCACCTGGCCTGCCTCTGGCTCCTGGAGCTGAGCCAGGGAAGCCGGTGCTCCAGAGGTAAGTCCTGATGGCCCTTCCCCCTCACTTTCCAAGTCACTTTCTGGCAGGGGGCCCGGCTCGGGGGGCGCAGACACAACAATAGGCCTGTTTGGATAAATATTGTTCATTCCCATAAAATATATGCAGTGGAACTTCCCAGAGCCATCTTTGCTGGAAAGTTGGAATTCTGGGAACTGAAAAGCCAATACACATAGAAAGTGCCAGAATGGTTTAGTTTTAGTTTAGTTTTAGTTTTATTAAATTTTTATACCGCCCTTCTCCCAAAGGACTCAGGGCGGTGTACAGCCTTATTTAAAACACATAAATACACATAAATTTTAAATTGGGGTTTTATTAACATTTTTTAAATATTTTAAATTTTAAATTTAATTTTAATTATCAGCCGTTCTCGTAATTTGCTATGTTTAAATTTGTTTTTAACTGTACATATCTTGTGCTTTATTTCTGGCTGTCCCCCCCCCTGAGTCCTTCGGGCGAAGGGCGGTATAAAAATTTAATAAATAAATAAATAAATAAATAAATCCCAGATTTAAAATACATTTAAAACGAAATATTAAACAGGCCAAATTGACTAAAACGGTCCAACCCAATATAAACCTTTAAAATTTAAAAATCTAAGCCAGTCCTGCACAGATGAATAAATGTGTCTTGAGCTCATGACGGAAGGTTCAAGGTCAGGAAGTTGACGGAGTCCTGGGGAGTTCGCTCCAGAGGGTGGGAGCCCCACAGAGAAGGCCCTTCCCCTGGGCGTCGCCAAACGACACTGCCTAGCTGACGGCACCCTGAGGAGTCCCTCTCTGTGAGAGCGCACGGGTCGGTGAGAGGTATCTGGTCGCAGTAGGCGGTCCCGTAGATAACCCGGCCCTATGCCATGGAGCGCTTTAAAGGTGGTCACCAAAACCTTGAAGCGCACCCGGAAGGCCACAGGTAGCCAGTGCAGCCTGCGCAGGATGGGTGTTATGCGGGAGCCACGAGGTGCTCCCTCTATCACCCGCGCAGCCGCATTCTGGACTAACTGCAGCCTCCGGATGCCCTTCAAGGGAAGCCCCATGTAGAGAGCGTTGCAGTAATTGTAGTTCTGGCAGCAAACTAGCGAGCATCTACCAAATGTCTCTGTTATCTCTGTTGCTGAGTCAACCAGGAACAAACAGTACTTCAGCTCTAGTTAAGCAGTTGATTCGCTTGCTACAAAGAGGTATAGCAGCCCTTACTGCTTTTATATCCTGTGGGGTGTGGCTCCATGACTCAGCACTTCCTAGGCCTGCCCCACCCCTGCTTCTGTAGTACCCTCCTCTCCTGCCTATGAAACCTAGGGTCCAGCCAGGCCTGATTGCCATCAGCTGGGTCTGGAGGCATGGCCTGTGTGTGGGGGGGAAGAGTCAGGGGACGGAGGCCTCGTTATCTCCTCCACCTGGCCTGCCTCTGGCTCCTGGAGCTGAGCCAGGGAAGCCGGTGCTCCAGAGGTAAGTCCTGATGGCCCTTCCCCCTCACTTTCCAAGTCACTTTCTGGCAGGGGGCCCGGCTCGGGGGGCGCAGACACAACAATAGGCCTGTTTGGATAAATATTGTTCATTCCCATAAAATATATGCAGTGGAACTTCCCAGAGCCATCTTTGCTGGAAAGTTGGAATTCTGGGAACTGAAAAGCCAATACACATAGAAAGTGCCAGAATGGTTTAGTTTTAGTTTAGTTTTAGTTTTATTAAATTTTTATACCGCCCTTCTCCCAAAGGACTCAGGGCGGTGTACAGCCTTATTTAAAACACATAAATACACATAAATTTTAAATTGGGGTTTTATTAACATTTTTTAAATATTTTAAATTTTAAATTTAATTTTAATTATCAGCCGTTCTCGTAATTTGCTATGTTTAAATTTGTTTTTAACTGTACATATCTTGTGCTTTATTTCTGGCTGTACACCGCCCTGAGTCCTTCGGGCGAAGGGCGGTATAAAAATTTAATAAATAAATAAATAAATAAATAAATCCCAGATTTAAAATACATTTAAAACGAAATATTAAACAGGCCAAATTGACTAAAACGGTCCAACCCAATATAAACCTTTAAAATTTAAAATTATAAATAAATTAATACATTAAAATTAAATTAAAATTAAATTAAAATTAAATTAAAATACTTAGGCTAGTCCCGCCCGGTTAAAAAATAGAGTCTTCAGTTCCCATTTGAAGGTTCGGAGGTCAGGAAGTTGACGCAGCCCTGGAGATAACTCATTCCATAGGGTCGGTGCTGCCACAGAGAAGGCTCTCCCCCTGGGGGCCACCAGCCGTCACTGTTTGGCTGATGGCACCCGGAGCAGGCCCACTCTGTGGGAGCGCACAGGTCGTTGGGAGGCTATCAGTGGCAGAAGGCGGTCTCGTAAATAGCCAGGTCCTAAGCCATGGAGCGCTTTAAAGGTGAGAACTAACACCTTGAATTGCACCTGGAAGGCTACCGGCAGCCAGTGCAGGCCACGTAGGATAGGTGTTATATGGGAGCAATGTGGTGCTCCCACTATTACCCGCGCAGCCGCATTCTGGACTAGCTGGAGCCTCCCGGTGCTGTTCAAGGGGAGCCCCATGTAGAGAGCATTGCAATAGTCCAAGCGAGAGGTAACGAGAGCGTGAGTGACCGTGCGTAAAGAGTCCCGGTCAAGAAAGGGGCGCAACTGGCGCATCAGGCGAACCTGATAAAATGCTCCCCTGGCGACGGCCGTCAAGTTTTCCTCTAGGGACAGCCGATCGTCCAGGAGAATGCCCAAGTTGCGCACCCTTCCCCTGGGGGTCAGAACTTTACCCCCCACAGTCAGCGAAGGCGTAAGCTGACTGTACTGGGACGCCGGAACCCACAGCCACTCTGTCTTGGTGGGATTGAGCTGGAGCCTGTTCCTCCCCATCCAGACCCGCACAGCCTCAAGACACCGGTCCATCACCTCGACAGCTTCGCTGGGGTGGTTCGGGGTGGAAATGTACAGCTGAGTATCATCAGCGTACAGATGATAATCCACCCCGAAACCACGGATAACCTCACCCAACGGCTTCATATAGATGTTGAACAGGAGAGGCGAGAGAACCGACCCCTGAGGCACCCCACAAGTGAGGCACTTAGAGGTTGATCTCCGCCCCCCTGCCAACACCGTCTGCGAACGGTCAGAGAGATAGGATGAGAACCACCAATAAAGGTACCTCCCACCACCAATCCCCACAACAGTCGCAGCAGGATGCCATTGTCGACGGTATCAAAAGCCGCCGAGAGATCTAACAGGACCAGGACAGAGGAGCAACCCCTGTCCCGAGCCCTCCAGAGGTCATCCACCAACGCGACCAAAGCCGTCTCGGTGCTGAAGCCGGACTGGAACGGGTCTAATGGGTTTTCAGTGTCATTGTAACTTTGAACAGTCACGAAATGAACTGTTGTAAGTTGAGGACTACCTGTATTCCATTTCCTCTGCATTTAACAGTGTCGGTTACTAAGCGATGCTGGTTTGAATTTCTTAAAATATAGCATAAGCAGAAACTAATGTGCATGTGTTTTCCATAGCCATCATGTTGCAAGGAGCAAGGAGCTAACCAGAAACTACAACATTGGCTTCATAAAAAGACATATTTGGAAATATTTTCTCCTGACAATGTATGTCAGGGATTCCCAACCGGGGATTACAGGAGGATATTCCAGGGTGTGTGAAAACCTGGGTTTAGAAGGTTCAAAATTATAGTATATATGCATAATTATATGCATATAATTGGGGACATGATAGCTCGGTGGCTAATACGCTTATAATTAGAAAAATATATTATAGTCAAAATGCTGAAAACATTTTCAAACAATAAAAACAACTAGAAATAGTTGAAGGCAGTCCTGTAATAATTGGATCCCAACTTTGTTTTTTGGTTTTTTTTGCAAAGCAGAGAATCCACATTTTTCAGCCCTTAGGTGCATAGGGAATCTAGGGGTGCTCATGATCTTGCTGTCATCAAATGTGCATCCAGTCACAAAACACTCATCATCAAGTGGGATGGACTTTCAAAAAAGAGCAGTCTGGTTTCCCTCTTATTGTCTAAAAATGTCTTTGGCACAGACATATGCCACGCCAAATAGGAACAGAAGCCTAGTCGGTTTGCAGCGAGAGAAAGTGCAGCAGAAGCCAAATCAGCATTTCCTAGGTAAAGTTGCAAATGAGAAATCAAATGAATTTGGCACAAGACTATCTAGTTATTGCCACAAGCTTTACTTCCCCAAAGTAGAGTCGGTTGGGAATAAACCCCAGGCCTCAAACTTAAATCTTCCCAAAGACTCCAGCCCTACCAATGCCAAATTAATTATTTTATCTAACTCAGCAAGTTCCCCCTTCTAAATCCTGTCTTCTTTGGATTAAATCCTCCAAACCCCTTTTTAACTCTGCTGAAATGTCATAGGGTGAAGCAGGAATTACCTGCATGCAAATGATGTCTCACATAAACATATATATACATTATATATATATAATATATATACCTTTTCAATATCTCGTACCAGGGGTGGATTCTACTTACCTTTACTACCGGTTTGCAACTTCGGTCGTGCGCGCAGAAGCTTCCTGATGATGTCCAGATCAGTAGGCGGAGCCTCCCACTGGTTTTACTACCGGTTCTTGTGAACTGGGGGCAACCCATCACTGCCCCATATCCCTAGAACGCTTCTGATATATTTTCGCACCCCTTACAAAAGTAAATAATTATATGGATAAAGGTAAAGGTTCCCCTTGCACATATGTGCTAGCTGTTCATGACTCTAGGGGGTGAGTTATTTATAGACTCCTTCCTCTTCCTATTTTCCCCCAACAACAACCCTGTGAGATGGGCTGGGCTGGGAGAAAGTGACTGGCCCAAAGTCACCCAGTCAGTTTTCATCTCTAAGGCAGGACTAGAATTCACAGTTGCCTGATTTCTAGACTAAATCCATTGAACTATTAGTGAAAAGGCCCTGGACTGGTTAGTGAGGGTTTTTTCTTCTTCTTACAATAAATGTAGAGCAGTCAACTCAGTATTACAAAAAAAAAACAACACCTTGGACTTTTTTTTTTAAATAATGCTAACATATATGGTATAATATTTATACCTTGGGATGCAGTAGCTCAGTTGGCTAAGACTCTGAGCTTCTCGATCGAAAGGTCGGCAGTTCAGCAGTTCGAATCCCTAGTGCTGCCGTGTAATGGGGTGAGCTCCCATTACTTGTCCCAGCTTCTGCCAACCTAGCAGTTCGAAAGCACGTAAAAAATGCAAGTAGAAAAATAGGGACCACTTTTGGTGGGAAGGTAACAGTGTTCCGTCTGCCTTTGGCATTTAGTCATGCCGGCCACATGACCAGGGAGACGTCTTCGGACAGCGCTGGTTCTTCGGCTTTGAAACGAGATGAGCACCGCCCTCTAGAGTCAGGAATGACTAGCACGCATGTGTGAGGGGAACCTTTACCTTTACCTTTTATTTATGCCTACTAACCAAATGAATTCTTTTATGTTCGGAGTTCCCATTCCTTTCAGTAACAGTTGCTATAGGGTAGGTCAATAAATGGGGGAAGTTTATAACATCTGTGCTGATTAGGTCATCCTGGGGATGAAAATGGAAAATATGCCATTCTTTCTCCCAATCTGTGGGAGAAAGAATGGCAGAAGCGAGGGTTGGGATTAAAAGAGGTATCAGCCTAGAGTCTTTATGTAGCCACAAGTGACCTAAATCTAATCCTCCTTGAGTGATGTTGACTCTTAATTTAACTGTAAGCAGGTGCCAACCACTAATTGAGAAGTTTCCTGTGCAAAGGCTATAACAATAAATCAGTTTAATAGATCCATCACATGTTGAACTGGTCCTTCGCGCCTGACATAACCAACCCTTTGAATTACACCCAGAATCAAATTTGCAAAGGTGACTTGTAACTATCACATGTGACACAAAAATGGGGAAGGGTTGCCTTTTCTATGGCAGTGGGTGTAGCAGGCTATCCCAGCAATGCATGCTTCAGCTAAAAGGCATAATTTCTTTTAAGAAACAACCTGGCAAAGCTATCTGCCTTTGGCTCTAGTTTGAATAATGCTGCCATCCAAAACAGCACACTTAGACTGATGAATGTCAGTAGTTCCTAAAATAATAATCCTCTGAATCTGTTGTATCCAAATTATCAGGTCATGCCTTTGTAGCATGTTTAATCTTTCAATCAATCTGGGCATTTGAAGAGACGACCTGGAGGGATATATATTTGCAAATTTCTTCAGGCATGGAAGGTGGTGAAGGGAGAACAACATCTGCATCCATCTATAAATGGATTACCCTCCCATATAATCTTTAGAAATATTGCTGCAGTTGGCCTGCTGTGTAAATTGAACAGTAACTGAACCAATCTGCTTTCCTCTCTGTCTTGCACCCCTTCCTGTATTTGGGGGCAATTAAAATGGCACAGTGAGATGTAGTCTCCAACTGCACCCGGGCACCCTCTCACTGGTATAACAAATGGGCTTTCTCCTAGTTTTCCCTGCCAAATTCTAGTCTTGAATGAGAAAACCTTTACTCTGTTGATCTAATTTTAATCCCCCAGGAATATCAGAGGTAGAAAAGAAAGAATATTTAGATTATGGGGGGTGGGTTATGTGTTGTATTTTATTTATTACATCTTTATCCTGCCTTTACAGATAATCCTCGACTTACAGCAGTTCACTTAGTGACCGTTCAAAGTTACAATGTTACTGAAAAGAAAGTGATCTTATGACCATTTTTCACAGTTACAACCTTTGCAGCATCCCCATGATCACTATCATGATCCCCATGATCACGCTATAGAGCACTGCACACCAGAACAACTAGACACAAGTTGAGTTTTTTCCCGAAGGCCATCACTCTGCTAAACAAATAATTCCATGAACACTGTCAAACTATTTACTGAATCTGCACTACTATTAATCTTCTCATAGTTCCCATCACCAATCTCTTTCCACTTATGACTGTAACTTGTTGCTGGCAATCCTTATGATTTATATTGATATATTGACCATCAATTGTGTTGTAAATGTTGTACCTTGATGAAGGTATCTTTTCTTTTATGTACACTGAGAGGGTATGCACCAAGACAAATTCCTTGTGTGTCCAATCACACTTGGCCAATAAAATTCTATTCTATTCTATTCTATTCTATTCTATTCTATTCTATTCTATTCTATCACGTGATCAAAATTCAGATGCTTGGGCCGCTGGTTCATACTTATGACCGTTGTAGTGTCCTGGGGTCATGTGATCACTTTTTTTGCAACCCTCTGACAAGCAAAGTCAATGGGGAAGCCAGATTCACTTAACAACCAAATTACTAATTTAACAACTGCCCTGATTCACCGAACAACTGTGGCAAGAAATGTCATAAAATGGGGCAAAATTCCCTTAACAGATTCTCACTAAACAAGATACATTTTGGGTTCAATTGTGTTCGTAAGTTGAGGACTATTTGTATTAAGCAACTTTAGGCAGTGAACACACATAATATTCCTTCCTCCTCCTTTTTTTTCCACAGCAACCTTGTGAGTAAATTGGGCTAACAGAAAGAGAGACTGGCTCATGAAGGCCACCCGCCTGACATCATCCCTAAAGCAGGACTAGAACTCACCATCTCCTGGTTTCTAGCCCGATTCCTTAACCGCTACACCAAACTGGCTATCTTGCCTATCTTTTTTCATTATCGCAGAGGTTGAACTCTTACCAAGATCCAGGGTGACCATTCATTAGTTTACGCCTAAAATCCTTTACGGTTTTGCAGTGAGTGGATATAACCTCATCCTTCTTTCATAATCACTGGATAAATTAGCCCAATTTTGTAATGGTGTTAATAGTTAAAAAGTTATCATGTCTCCCTTAATGAGATAAATAGAGGCTGTGCCTCATTACCTGCAATGTGAAATAGGTACAATAATGCAATTTTGTGCAAGTTTTCACTGCAAACACAGTGCACTGTGTTTAATGGGGCTTGGTTCCATAAGATTAAGAAGAAATCAGAAGCAGCTGCCAAGAAATGCTTCTTCTCTCCTGCTCTTATTGCCAATAATAAACTACTGGATATAAAAGAAGAATTTATTGTGTGATTTCCAGGCTCAAGAAGGAATATTTCTGTCCTTGTCCATATGTCTTAATTTTATAAGTGTACACATCCCTCAACAATTGGCAAAGTAGTTCTAACCCCGGTTGTAGGTTTGCCTAGTAACACCAGAGCTACAGAATTTGTGTAATTCCAACTTCCATTTAATCTACTATAAAGACTGAGCTGGTTTAACTCAGAGGTTAAGAAATTAAGACCTTAGAAAAGGGAGGTCTTCCAAGTCTCAGCTTCTACTTTACAATAGTGAAGAAATTATGATGCTGAGGTCCTTTAGAGGTCTATTATAAGAACAGTAAGGCATGCAAAGTGCTTTAAAAATGGAAAATGTCAAAATCTTCACTACTTATTTGTGGAATAAGTTATAGAATAATGCCTCTATAACTATAGAGGCATTATTCATTGTGATGTTTATAGAGATAGGGGAAGACAGTCGTGGTAAACCATTAGTGGGAGGATAAATGTTGGAGAAAAGCAGTGTATTCACAGGTCAGATGGCCTCAACACACATCTCATCTTTTATAGCAGCCACACGTCCATGTTGTGTTAGACACTGCTCTGCTCTGCAGGGAAGGGACTGGGTTGGGTGCTGTCTGTTTTGTGGAAGGGCAATTGTCAAGTTGTGAAGACTGGTCTACTTTTTCATTCTCTGACTTGCCTGCTGGCCTTCTGGCACGAATGTGGAGATTTTTTGCATTGGCTGATGGCAGCAGAAAGATAAAGTGATATCTCACCGACTATAATTGTATTTAAACTGTGATTTGGGAGGGGAGAGCAGAAATCTTTAACTGATAGAGGAGAATATTTGTAGCTCGGAGTTGAAATGAGGAGTCCTTGGTGCTCTCTGAGCTCGGTTGTTTTCTTGCAGAAGTTTCCTTATCCAAATTAAGTAACTTCATTGATGTTAACTTTGAACAGTCATTAAATTACCTGAGGACTACTTGTACATCTTGCATCTTCTCTGGAAGGTGCAGGGTGGCAAGTTTCAGAAATAGCCTAAGTTTTTTTGTTTTGCTGCTTAAACATTCAAGAAGAAATGCCTATTGCCCCGAGGCAGAAAAATAGCAATCCACTAGGCATTTTACTAACTATTCCTGTATCCACTTAATTAAAATGAATTCCTGGATTGGACTGGATGGAACTGACTTTGAAAAAGATGTGCATAGTATTGTATTGTTAGCATTACTTGATGTGGCTAGCTTCACATAGCCCAAACAAGCTTTGCATGTGTGCTCAACAAATCTGATTTTTAAAAAAGTGTTAAGTCTGCTTCCAGAATGGGACATTTCTGTTAGATAGGGATGAATGCTCATGACCGTCTTGATGGGAAACTTCTAGTAATTATTTGTAATATTATATGCCTCTACTGTGGCCATTTGGAGTCAAATTTTATTTCCTATCCACAGCACCGATTGTTCTTCCAGTGGAAAATATATTTTACCAGAGAAGGCTAGGGTTTCACATGGATTTCTGGATAGGGAGTGAGGCATAGGGAACGAGGCAAGGACATAAAGAGAGCATTGCTGAACTATACCTGTGGAGGGCTGGGATTTTCCTTTTGTTGACAGGTTCCCTCCCCTCCTTTTATATGTGTGTGAGTTTTTCTGGCAGCACGATCAGAATAATTTAGGACTGGGAGACTATTAAAATACTTTGAAAGCTGCTGCCTGTATTATGGGCCGCTTATAAATAGAGGAAAGTGTGATCAATCAGTTGGCCAAGAGCATTTTCTTTGAGAAGGCTAGGGGCTTGCATCTGAGCTATTTTAGGCTGCATGTGGGAAGCTTACACAGCTCCATCATTTCCCATAAACTAATATTTTTTTAAAGTCTCTAAACAGGTAGGAACTTGTTAGATTGGAGATCAGGTTAATGTAAAATATGGCTTTTCTACATCTAGATATTACAGTATTCATTTTTTTTTACATAGAGAAGTAATAAGTGCTGCAAATCTCCATCTACTATCTGACACGGTAAAATTTGCAGGCAGGTTTTCCACCTGATCTGCTATTAAGGTAAGGCTGAAAGTTATGCAGATTGTTCCCGTCTAATCCTATTGTTCTGTCCCCCCACCTCAGTCCGGGAGGCACGTGAAATAACTCAATTAGCTGGCAATTTAGTCCACGGCAGTTATCAGCTCTGGCAGCAAACCAGCGAGCATCTGCCAAGCTTTTCTTTTATCTTCCTGGATGCTGGCGTGTCAGAAGCTCATTACCGGAGCAAACCAGGAAGTCAGGAACAAAACAGCAATCCAAGCCAAATGCTCAGTCAAATAGTTCAGCTCAAGTTTTCTCCAGTCAGTTTGATTTGTCCGTCACGAAGTAGTAGAGCAGCCCCTCCTTCTTTTATACCCTGTGGGGTGTGGCTCAGTGACTCAGCACTTTCTAGGCCTGCTCCACCCCTTCTTCTGTTGTTCCCGCCTCTCTTGTCTACGAAACCTGGGATCTAACCAGGACTGATTGTTCTCAGCTGGGTCTGGGAGCATTGCCTGGGTGGGGGGAGATACAGGAGACAGAGGCCTCGTTACTTCCTCCACCTGGCCTGGAGGAAGCTGAGCCAGAGAGGCCGGCCCTGCGGAGGGGAGCCCTGATGGCCCTTCCCCCTCACTCTCTGAGTCACTTTCTGGCAGGGGGCCAGGACCCGGGGGGTAGGCTGGAGCCACAACACCTATGCTCTGGTCATCCTACTATCTGGTTCCAAGATAGCCTTTTCCTGTTGCTGGGTAAGCTAACGCCATAGACAGTAACTTGTTTTGCCTGCGCTTCTGATGTTCCTGGTACAATTAACCTGCTTGAGAATTCTTATACTTTCATTTGGTGCCTGCTGGATATTTTTTAAAAAAATAAAATAATCCCTATGGTTTCACCGATATTTCCTGTTACGCAGAAAAGCAGCTTCTTTTCTTCTAATAGTAGGTTTGTAAAGCGAGTATTCCTGGGAGAGCATGGACAGTTATTTCCTTCAATGACTTGCAGGGTCAATCTGCATAGTTAGCAGGTGGCTTATGATACACAAGCAATTGTCAGATACAGAAGATCAAGTCTACATGTCTTTCAATTCAATTGATTTATTACTACTCATGCCTATGCACAGGAATAGCCTCAACTAGCGGTTAGCACCTATTTAGAACAGGGTCAACAAAATTCAAGGGTGTTGGACTTAGTCCACTTGTGGCTATGAAGGGATCCTAGACTAATCCACCCCCAGGTTCTATCACTTCTTCTCCCACATGGTGTATCAAAAGTCCTTTCTCCTGATTCTGAACAGCACTTTTACACCACTTCACAATTATCCTCCTTTCCTCTCCATCCGTCAGTGAGCACACTCTTTAACTGCCACGGGAAGGAGCACCAGGAACTGCTAACTGATGCCCTGCCACCTGCCTTGCTCTTCCTTGCCGTTATTTTTATGGTGAAATAAAATATGAGCTCCAATCCACCACTGTGCAAATGAAGCAGCAAAACTTTCTCTTGGCGTAGCTGAAGAGAATGAGGTGATGGAGGCTCAGGGTGGAAATCCAAGAAGCTTATTTATGAGCCAAGAATCTCATAAATAAATGCAGTTAAATGAATACAAAGAAATCAGGCATGGTTAGTCCACACTATTGAGTTGGATTTTATTAATTCAGTCATTAATCCTTAATAATCTGCACAGATGTCAGCTTGTTAGCTTGTCCCCAGAATTCACACTTAGCTTTTCCAATGTCATTCTAGTACACTAGTCTCTTTTCCCAACCACCCATCTTATCTAACTGTGAGTGTAGAGCCCCGAAAGCCATTCCATAAGATGCCCTACAAAATGTGTGCTAGCTTTCTTCTGAACATACTCAATTTCCCAAGCTGACAGAAACATCCAAGTTTCATGACGACGCTGAAAGATGCCGTATCTGAAATTAGAACCACTAATAGCAATAGTGGGAAAAAGTATAGGAAGAAATCACAGAGGACTGATTTCCACAGTGGACTGATTTCAGAGTCAACACATGTAAAAAACAAGGTTGTCTCCTTCAATTTAAATTCAGTTGCTGGTAACTTCATAGATATGCCTTTCTTAGCAATAATATGGCAGGGCTATAAATGTACTACTATGAAGGAGACTGTTTCATCGAAGGCGCCACTGTTTCAAAAAAATTCTTTTTAGGGAAGTGGCCAATTCATGGGGTTATCTTGTTTGACACTATGCCAAATTTTTAAAAAGAAAACATCCTAGCCTTGCTTCCTCACTCCAGATTAATTCTTTATTACTGTATCTGTTGCTTGTCTTAGCATTCTGAATTTTAATTCGTTGTGGTATGCAGTCTTACTTAATGGGGGTTTATCATGCTTTTCCAATTTTTAATGGTCCTTTAAATTGTATTGGTTTATTGCTAGGTTTTTCACTTGTCTATGGCATTGTGTGAGACCTTAGCATTCTCATTCTAGGTTCTGTTCAAGCTGTACATCACAGCTTTAGAATGAGGGTGCTAAGATCCTAGAACATGATGCACAAATGAAACTGACAGGAACTTTGTCTAGAGGTTAAGACTAGGCTAGAACCAAGAGACTGAGTTCTAGTCCCACCTTAGGTATTAAGGCTGGTTGGGTGACTCTCAGCCAACCATTCTCTCTCAGCCCAACTCATCTTACAGGGTTCTAGTAATGAAAATAGGAGGAAGAAGATTAGGCATGTTCACTGTTTTGAGTTATTTATAAAAATAATAATGGAGGGGATTAAAAACAACAAATGCAGTAATCCATTTACAACTAATTTATTTACAGTTAATCCATTACAATTAACAGAAATTACTAAAATCTGGGGATACATGATAAAACACAATTCAATTCCAAAATTATAAACTTGGGAACCAACTAATTCCCAACTTGAAGAAAAATATGAATGTATTCATTTATTCCTCACCATCATTATAGAATATCACAGTTTTGAATATATGGGACGAAAGCTTAGCTAGGCCTTCTTCAACTTGAGTATGCCCGTTTGAAAATTGTTGGGGTTGCAATTCAACATTTCTGCTGGAAAAATTGGGGGACGACCGACTTTGAGCATTAAGCCAAGGAATGATAGGAAAACAAAGCTTTCCTATCATTCCTTTCCTCCTCAATCTGTCAACCACCAAAATCATCAGTGAAGGCTGAATGTAACTCTAGTGTAGTTGGACATGATTACTACTACAAAAAATGGGAGGTATTGAAAAATGGGGAAATTCAGGCAAATATGTGAGCCTTTGAATCCCATCATAGCTATGGTACATGGTGTGTTCATGTTCAATAGCTTTATATCACTATAGGGCAGGGGCGGGTTTCAAAACCCGTTGCTACTGGTTCGCTCATGGGCGTGCTTGTGCTTGTGTGTGCGCGCGATGCTTCTGTGCATGCAGGTGGATGGAGCCTCCCGCCGCCGCTACTGGTTCATCCAATCCGGGGCGAACGGGTAGCAACCCACCACTGCTCTACGGTGCATGAATATGTACACATACCGTACTTCCATGTGACAGATTAAGGCAAGGACTAAAATAAATGTTAACAACTATTAGCTCAGTTTTAACAATAATTCATCAATCATTATTCCAAATCCCTAAGAGGCACCAATTCTGTTCTGTGCAAGCTTTTCTATTCTTCAGAAATTCTTCTTAGGCAAGAAGGCAAACAAAGGGAAAAGGAAGATGGATAGTGGCTGATAGTCAAGAGAGGAGTTCTTCATTTAGTTACCGTCAGAAGATGGAATGTGGGTGTAGGTTGCAGATGTTTAAATTAGACTTTCTTGGGTTGCTGAAATGGTGTCAGGTTGCTTGCTATTCATGTAGCTGAGGTTACCTTCATTGTTAACAGTGCACTTCTATTTTATTTTAAAATAATTTCTTTTCAAAATGGAATCTCTATAAAATATGGGCTGCTTCAAAAAATAAGACCAGAAGTTTGGGGGGTGGGAATTTTTTTTCTTCCAGAATCAAATTTAGTAGAAACTATCTTAGCTTACTAAAAATCAATGCATTCAGGACCCAGGACAGCTCCATGCAGATATTAGAACTTGCATTCAAATGACTACAGTACAGTACATATTTTAGCTACTAGCAAGCCTTTAGCACTTATGAAAGAAAGAAAAAAACCGTTTCCCCCCACTCTATATTTTTCATGTACAATTCACAATATGGCATTAGGATCTTAAGCTTTATAAAGAAATGATTATTAAGGTTAAATCAGTTAAGACAGCACAATAATCAAAGAAAACAAAAGCTGGCTAAATTGGTAGAAGCCAATTTTAGTTGTGAAAGGAAAATTTAACTACTGGAGCTGACATTTAAGGACATGCTGGCTTATTTAAAAACTATTTTAGTAACATAATATTTGCTACAATATGGAGTGGAAATGAAAGATGTTAAAGATGGTCTTTTTTAAAAAAATAGTCAGCTTTTGTGTGTAAACTGCAAGTATTCCTGCCTCTTTACTATACTTTGCGAATAGATTAGTACAAAAGTTGTACAAAATAATATAATACATTCAATTAAATCCATTAAAAGACAGATGATACAATATAATATTTAAATATGATCAGTTAAACAGCAGATAAAGTTTATTCTGAAGACTCGTACCTTGGGAGTTAAGAACACAGATTCAGCATGTTCATTTTTCCCACGAAGGTACCTATCAGGTTTTGCATTGCTTATGGTGGGCTGGGTGTTCCAAGAAAAAGTGATATCTACTTCTTTTGGCAATGCTTTGTACACTTTATTGATACATATATTGCGTCGGTACTGTGGGAAGCAGTTATTTGAAAAAGTCTTCAATGAAGATTCTTGTTCTTATGCATCTTCACAGAAACTTGAGTTCTTGTTCTCCTCATTTTATTGATGTGTGCTTACTCCCTGATTCATTTGGTGGGGGAGGGGAGGGGGGCTCCAAAGGAATGCTTTTCCTTTCCCTTCCAAGGTACATGTTCTGTCCCCCCACCGCAGTCCGGGAGGCACAAGAAATGACTCAATTAGCCAGCAATTGAGTCCACAGCAGCTATCAGCTCTGGCAGCAATCCAGCGAGCATCTCCCAAGGTTTTTCTGTTATCTTTCTTGATGCCGGTGTGTCAACCAGGAAGTCAGGAATAAACAGCACTTCAGCTCAAGTTCTCTCTAGGCAATTGGATTTGTTCATCACGAAGCAGTATAGCAGCCCCTCCTGCTTTTATACCCTGTGGGGTGTGGCTCCGTGACTCAGCACTTTCTAGGCCTGCCCCACTCCTGCTTCTGTTGTTCCCGCCTCTCTTGTCTACAAAACCTGGGATCTAACCAGGACTGATTGTCCTCAGCTGGGTCTGGAAGCGTTTCCTGGGCGGGGGGAGATACAGGAGACGGAGGCCTCATTACCTCTTCCACCTGGCCTGCCTCTGGCTCCTGGAGCTGAGCCCCGGGGGGGGGGAGGGCTGGAGCCACAACAGCACATCTCCATTATGCTAAGTCAACATGGGTTCCTGCCTAAAGTACAACACTTAAAATGCACTCATCTTAGATGGACTCTGCTTTCTGGATTCTGGGGTGTTTGGCAGAAAGTACTATGTCTGAAAAACAGTGTGAGAAAAGACTAACTGCCAGCTCAGCAGCAAATACTGTAGCTGCACGTGCCAGCAACACAAACACAATTAGCTGCTCTTCTTTTTAAAGTCTACTGCTGACCTAAGAATGCGCGTGGACCTCAATTAAACAGGTTTATCTTGCTCCTTCCATTGCGCCCTTTGAAATGTTCTTGTAATGGCAAATACAGTGGCTTCTTCCTTCTTTATCAGGCAACTTAAAAGACCATTAAGATGGGAAGTGATGTTCTGAATGGAAATTGACAGATAGAAAGTTGGCAAATGATCACCTCCATGCTCTCACCATATTTTAAAGGAATTCCAGGTAACATATAATGATAGTGTAACTTGAGAGAGACACAGCATTAGACTTTCTTACACTGGCATTATTTCTTTAAAATGTCTTTGTTAAATTTGCATCCCACTCTTATCCAGAAAAAACACATGAGTGTATTTAATGCTTTTTCCAACTGTATTCTGAAGTAACAGCACTGTCCAAAGTGAACTTTGATTTATTTGGAGTTTGAACTTGGCTGTCCTTGGTTCTTGTCCAATACCTGAACCCCTATACCAGTGTTTCTCAATCTTAAACAACTTTAAGACATGGGGACTATAACTCCCAGAATTCCCCAGCCAGCCAACTCCCAAGGAACTCTGGGAGTTGAAGTCTACATAGCTTAAAGTTGCCAGGATTAAAAAACACTACCCTACACCAAACTAGCTCTTTAAAACCATTTTCCTGTGATAGCTTATGTTCTTTGGTTTTTGCCCTGTACTCACTCTTTGGCGAATCTGTGCAGTATAATTGGTTGTATTTAAAGCTTGTTAGATGTGTGTGCCATGGCTGCTCTAGAAGTGTCTCTTACACAACATGTTTCTTTCCTGCAGTCGTAACAATTAGAAGCTTCTCTTCAAAACGAGCAGTTTCCATCCTTCTGTTTCTACAATAAATGTGTAATGTATAACTGTTGGGGGCTAATAGATTTTATATTCCAGCTGAATAGCTGTGAATGCAGAATCAAGATCTCCAGCTGATGTCTTAACAGTCCGCTGCATCAGTTTTGTACTACATGCTGCAAATAATGTTCATGTATTCATTTGTGCAGATATGATTATAAAGTAGCATAGTGGCAGGGTGGAGAAAATATCAAAGCTTAATCTGAAGCATGACAAGTAAGGCAGTCTACTAGTAGTTTAGTTTGTCAACTGATTAGGCTTACGACATATCAAAAATACAAAACCAAAATAAAATACAACTTCTAATGGCCAGGTAATATAGATAAAAGGTAATACAGTAATAAAATACATAAAATATGTAGTGAATACAAAGAACGAACATTCAGGTAAACACATCACCTTTACAGGATACCCTGATCTGTTCGATATTATGGGTTCTTAGTCAACTGCAAATTTAGCAGTTCTGCTCACAATGCATAGATTAGTTCCTAGGAGGAAATAGGACAATTTGCGATTCAGATCCCAGTGGGCTTTCTTTCGAATAAGGATGCTAAGTATCAAAGCCCAAGAGGGGCCTATCATTGACAGTCAAACAAAACATGAGCAACGTTTTCAATGGCTGGAGTAACACATATACAGGTTTTCTCATGATACAACAGGTGATGGAAGCACCCATATTTGGCCCTGGAAGTCAACAACTCACATCTGGCTGTAGAATAGTCCCTTCCTGAGAATTGGCTCAACCTCCTTGATAGATATTTTTCAAACTGAAGAATGGTTTTGTTCTTAGCCAAGCCAATTTACAGATTATTTTTTTTTGGCCAATAATTCCATGTCAGTTTGAGGACTGATATCTAGGACTCTTTGTCTAAAAATTTGCCTTGCCTGGGGAGGCAGTTTAAATGCTGGATGGAAGAAGCCATGCTGTGAAATAGCAGGCTACTGGAAGAGAACCAGCTAATGAAGGGCAACCACTGTGGAGACCAAGAACCAGAGAGGAGCAGTGGAGAAAGATGGGACTTCTCTGTTATAATAAGGGTTAGGAGAACAGTAGCACAGCAGAACCTAGACAGGACTTTCAGCTCTGCATGCAGCCCTGTCTTTGACTTTCCAAGGCTACGGGTCACTTGTTTCCTCCTGCCATTTTGCTACCTACTGTGCCTGGGTTTGCAAAGAATGAGGATTGTCAAGCTCATGGAAGGTGCCCAGGCCTGCGTGACCACCTTTGTCCCTTTACCTTCCCCCCTCCTGCATTTCATCAGATGACTTCACAAGGATCCCACCAGCAATCGGCTGCTCTATAAATACCCACCCCGCCCCACATTGCTAATAGTGAGTAACAGCAGCAGGCAAATTACAGAGCAGGTCTCGGAGCTCTCGTAGGCACCAAGTCAAGCAGATCTAACGGATGCACGCAGAGCCTGAAAGCTGCTGTCACCCTGGGTATAATTAGAGGGTAGTGAGGAGCTGTGTGGTGCAGTTTAAACAGGCAGCAGAAAGCGGGGGCTTCTGCCTACCCCCCCATATTTTAATTGCCTCTTAATTTCAACTAGCTGCATCATGGCTCAAAATGGTGTATAACAAAGCAATGGAGAGCAAGGGGCTTCAAGACAGTTTGGCTCAAAGTAGAGACTTTCTTTGGGGGGCGGAATGGCTTTCTTGTAGGGTCAACATGTACAATTAAGAAGCTTGTTCAGAGAAGGAAGGAAGGAAGGAAGGAAGGAAGGAAGGAAGGAAGGAAGGAAGGAAGGAAGGAAGGAAGGGAGAGCTTGAAAAGAGCAGCTGCAGGACTAATGCTACCATAGTGAGCTAACTTGGTTTGGAGAGATATCCTTTCTGCTGAATGAAAGACTATTTCCTGGCTTAGTGTTGACCTTTCATTTTAAAGGCTATTTGAAGCACAGGAAAGGCATTCAATGATATTAGGGCATAGACCTTCCTCCTTTCCACATAGTTTGAAAAGTGCAACACCTGCCAAACTGTCTAGAGAGTGGAATAATACTTCTAAAAAAATTTTTTTAATAGCAATAGCACTTAGATTTACATACTGCTTCACAGTGCTTTTACAGCCCTCTCTAAGGCAGTTTACAGAGTCAGCCTATTGCCCCCAACAATCTGGGTCCTCATTTTACCAACCACAGAAGGATGGAAGGGTGAGTCAACCTTGAGCTGCTCAGGATCAAACTCCTGTCAATCAGCAGAGTTAGCCTGCAATACTGCATTCTAATCACTATGCCAGGGGTGTCAAACTCAATTTCATTGAGGGCCGCATCAGGAATGCATTTGACCTTGAGGGGCCAGGATGAGCATGGCCAGGGAGGGCATAGCCAGCTCAACGTGACTTGTGTCGGGGGGCGCCTATGGCAGCCCGAGCGCTCTGCCAATGAAAATGGGCTCCTGAGCTCTGTTTTTGGCTGCGACAGCTTCCTGCAAAACTCTGCCAGCGAAAACAGAGCTCGCAATGACTGCGGGCAGCCCTACCAAGCTCTGTTTTTGACTGGGACAGCCTCCTGAAACCCTCTTCCAGCAAAAACAGAGCTCACAAGGGCTGCGGGCAGCCCTACTAAGCTCCGGTTTTGCTGGCAGAGGCACCACGGGCCAATCCTTTACTGGTTCCAGGGAGGATCCGTGAGCCAGATCAGGCCCCTGGGCCTTGAGTTTGACACCCTTGCACTGTCCCACCACTTTTATTCTTTTTATAAATAATTCAAGGTAGCAAACCTATCCGACACTCCTTCCTCCTCCTCTTTTCCCCACAACAAGAACCCCATGAGTTGAGTTAAGAATGACTGGCCCAGGTCACCCGCCCAATCACAATCTCATGGTTTCTACCCATGACTAGACCAAACTGGCTCTAGTCAGGAGGTGGGATTTCCACCCTCCTTGTCCCCTTCCTTTAACTGGCAGAAGAGGGACACGTTATTGGGAACAAGCATCTTTTTGTGGCTGTTGCTTCAGTGAATCGGTGTAAATCGCACGGGTTGCAAACTGCAAATTTTCTTGGCACATTTTCAGGGTTGGGTGGACATTAGAAACTAACAGCAACCCTGTCAGTGAACTAAAGCAACCTGCGAGTGTAGTTCAAGGTCTTTGGGTACAAGATATGGCCTAGGAACAACTATTTATAGAGTATTTCCTCATCTGATGCTCTGATTACCATTTCAGCCTTAAGCATGTAGGTAATTATAGGTAGCTGCCTGCAGCAGTCTTTTGTAATGTTAGAACTTCTGTTGCAAAGCAGAAGGAATGGCTTTTCCCTCTACCCAGTGCCACTTTGATGCCAAAAAAAAAAAAGAGGGAAAGATTTCTAACACGTGGGATGGTGGGGTGGGGTCCCGGCAGAACTATATAAATGAATCAGCAAGAAAAATAAGGCAACCGAGAACCAGAAAAATGAATTGCTGCTGACACCTCAATCATCCCCTCAATGTATTCAACGGGCCAGATTTCCCTAGAGTAGGTGCTGGCTGGGTCATGTTGGTTGGGGATTTGTAAGGGCTCCCAAAGGTGTTTGTTTTTCCAAAAGGCAACTGGATTTAACAAAACATAACATAATAACAGAGTTGGAAGGGACCTTGGAGGTCTTCTAGTCCAACCCCCTGCCGAGGCAGGAAACCCTACACCATTTCAGACAAATGGCTATCCAACATTTTCTTAAAAATTTCCAGTGTTGGAGCATTTACAACTTCTGCAGGCAAGTTGTTCACTTATTGATTGTTCTAACTGTCTGGAAATTTCTCCTTAGTTCTAAGTTGCTTCTTTCCTTGATCAGTTTCCACCCATTGCTTCTTGTTCTACCCTCAGGTGCTTTGGAGAACAGCCCGACTCCCTCTTCTTTGTGGCAACCCCTGAGATATTGGAACACAGCTATCATGTCTCCCCTAGTCCTTCTTTTCATTAAACTAGACATACCGAGTTCCTGCAACCATTCTTCATATGTTTTAGCCTCCAGTCCCCTAATCATCTTTGTTGCTCTTCTCTGCACTCTTTCTAGAGTCTCAGCATCTTTTTTACATCGTGGCACCCAAAACTGGATGCAATATTCCAAGTGTGGCCTTACCAAGGCATTATAAAGTGGTATTAACACTTCACATGATTTTGATTCTATCCCTCTGTTTAAAAGCCAGAACTGTCTTGGCTTTTTTGGCAGCTGCTGCTCACTGCTGGCTCATTTCCTTGTTTGTTTGTTTTTTCTTTGAAAATATTTCAGTCCTCATGCAAGAAGCTTCTTCCCCAACTGTCTGGTGGCGAATGGAAGGTTTTATGTCAGGGGTGAAATGCTCTCGGTTCTCACCGGATCTCGTGATCTGGTAGCGATCTTGGCCGGTGGTTCGGTGATCCGATAGCAATGATAGAGCAAAGCTCCACCTACCCGCCCGGGTGTTATTACTTCCTGGTTTTAACCAGGAAGTAATGTGCTTTTTACCTTTGTGCGTGCGCAGAAGGTTTTGCACATGCACAGAAGGTCTGCGCACGCATGTGACACACGCGCACCAGCAAAGCAAGTCCAGACTGATAAGGAAAGTAAGTAGATTTCACCCCTGATTTATGTTCTTTGCAGTCATCTGGTCATTAGCACTCTGAGAGTCATTGAGGCCATTTGGGAATTTCATCTGTATCCTCAGAGTCGCCTGAATCAGAGTGCAAAAATGAGTGCGGAACAATGGTGGGATTCAGCCGGTTCTGTCTGGATCACGGGAACTGGTAGCGGTGATTGCGGGAGGCTCCACCCACCCGCCCGGACGTAATGCAGGACTACTGCACATGCGCAGAAGGCCGCATGCATGCACAGAGGTGGTGCGCATGAGCAAAGCGAGCGCACGCACACACGCTCCCATTTGCGAACCAGTAGGGAAGGTGAGTGAATCCAACCTCTGGTGCGGAACCTTCTTGGACCTGCTGAAAGGACTGCATTGTAAACAGGAGAAGGGCTATTTTGAAGGGCTATTCTAGTCCTCGACTTACAACAGTTCATTTAGCGACTGAAGTTTAAATGTCCCTGGGAGAAGTGACTTATGACTGTGTTTCACACGACTACTGCAGCATCCCCAGGGTCACGTGATCAAAATTGGCAACTGGTTCGTATTTATGACGCTTGCAGTGTCCCCAGGGGTCATGTGATCAGCTTTTGCGACCTTCTGACAAGCAAAGTCAACGGGGGAAGCCGGATTTGCTTAACAACTGTGTCAAGAAAGTTTGTAAAATGGGACAAAGTTTGCTTACTAACTGTCCCACTCAGCAACCGAAATTTTGGGCTCAATTGTGGTCGTGAATCGAGGACGACCTGTACATCACCAATCTCTTTCCACTTATGACTGTATGACTATAACTTGTTGCTGGCAATCCTTATGATTTATATTGATATATTGACCATCAATTGTGTTGTAAATGTTGTACCTTGATGAACGTATCTTTTCTTTTATGTACACTGAGAGCATATGCACCAAGACAAATTCCTTGTGTGTCCAATCACACTTGGCCAATAAAAATTCTATTCTATTCTATTCTATTCTATATGGCATGAGAAGGTTGAGGTAGACAAAGGACAAAGACTGATTTTAAAAAATCAGCGTTTTCCTAACACAGTTTAAGTTCCATCAGTGGGTAATTGGTATAAAAGCTGGCTCTAGCATGTCCTTGCCCTTTAAAAATGTTCTGCTTGGTGTCTTTTGGAGTATAAGCTGTGTGTTATTGCAGAAGGAAAATGAAAATAACTGGACTGGATGTCTGAAATAATAGTACACAACTTACAAATCCTCGTTACACAGTTGGGGCTGCAAGTATGGGTTTCGGCTTTTGTTTGGATGCTTTGTGGACGTGCTGTAGTACCTGGAACCAAAAGCCAGAAATGTGGAAAAGCATGGATGATCTTCCAGCAGAAAGGACTTGACTTCATGTTCTGTCAAAAGTTTGGATCCTTTAGGAATTCTGTGCAATCCGTTTAAAAAAAAAACCCTGGAGCAGTCCGATTTCTCTGACAGTCTCAAAATCCCCAGAACTTTCCTGTGATTTCCAAAAGTGGTGAACTGGCAGAAACCAGCTTGAAATGAACGGCTGGCAAAATCTATTTTTAGATCCCTGCTTGCACCTTCTCTTCTTGTCACTGAGTTTTGCAGAAGAAAAGTGTCATTTGTATCTTGTTTGACGGGACTGGATGGTAAATGTACCCGGTGATAAATTAATGGGAAATCTCTTTGGCTCCTAATGAAGCTGCCATGTTGAACTGAAGGCCATTAAGGAGAGTGATGACAAAAGGGGACTTCTGAAACAGAACATATTTCTGAGGAGGGATTCCTTTAATCTTCGCTAAAGGTGATTTTGCAACAGTTGAGCAATATCTTTTATTGAACTAACTTGGCCTATGGGGTGAAGAACATAGGCACTCCTCAAGTTATGACCCAAATAAGGGACGTGCATAAGAGCACAAACGTGCCTACCGTTCCTGTCCTATTGTTTTCTTTCATTATATCCAATCAATATAGTTATTACATACTTAGCTTTTATATATATGCTTATATATTATAGTTACTTTCATGCTTATGCTTATATATACTGTTGTGACAAAATAAATAAATAAAATAAAATAAATAAATAAAACAAATGAGACCCAAATGAGCCCAAAATTTATGTTGCTAAGTGAAACATTTGTTAAGTTGTTTGTCCCATTTTACAACTTTTCTTGGCACAGCTGTTAAGTGAATCATTGCATTGGTTAAGTTAGTAACACGGTTGTTAAGTGAATTCGGCTTCCCCATTGACTTTGCTTGTCAGAAGATAGCAAAAGATGATCACATGATCCCAAGACTTCGTAACCGTCATAAATATGAACCAGTTGCCAACCATCGGGATTTTGATCATGTGACGATGGGGGTACTGCAATTGTCATAAGTGTGAAAAACAAAGGTGGCAAAGTCACCTTTGTCAGTGTTGTTATAACGTTGAACGGTCGTAAATCGAGACTACCTGTACATACTTTTGAAGCCTTTAGATTTTCTATATGAGGTGAGATATCCAGGATTTGGAGAAAAATGGGTCCCTCTAGGACAGACTCGTGTCTGTCAAACTCGTGGACTGGATGCATCATGCCCTGGCCACGGCCACACCCGGTTTAGTGAAGGGGGGGAAGTCACAATGCATCACATGACAACTCCGTGAGTTTGATATCCTTGCTCTAGTTTAGTACGTGTTTTGAGATCAGGAATGTTTGCTCAGAAAGCTGGCAGTGTTGTGACCCAGGCCCACCCAAGTAGTTATTACCAGAAACAATCAGTCCTAAACAAACATATTTTATTAGAACAGCTGAGAACTACTTCATTCTCAGCTTAGTCCAAATTAAATCCAAAACAAATCCTTCATAAAAAGTCCTTCAGCCTTATGACAACCTTTTCTCTTCTTTGGCACCTTGCCAAAGGCTTTTCTTGGCAAGAACCCCACAAAGTTCGGAAACTGGAAACAAGAAACAATTGTAGATATGTGGCTTTCCTACGAAGTACCCAAGAGCCATTGCTGCTCTTTTAAGCCTTATGGGAGGGGCCAATCATCTCCTGGCCTTACTCCCAAGTTGTCCTTTTTGCTTTAGCTGCTCTCGCCTTCTGGCAGCTCTTTGCATGCGTGCACTAGGAACAGGCTCCTCCTATTCCTCTGCCTCTCTGCTGTCTGCCTCTGGAGGCTCCGGAGTCCGTGCATCACTCCCAGATGGCCCTAATCTCATCTCTGCCTCCGATGCAGAGCCCTTGTCCAGGCCTTCCCCGACTCCAGGACTGACCCATTGTCTTCCCCAGCCTTCTCACTGTCTGACTCCGCTGCCAGCTCCGCAGGCTGCTAGCAGACCACAACAGGCACAACTTCCAAAAGTAGATGTTTGGATGAGCATAGGTGTTCTGTCCCCCCACACCTCAGTCCAGGTGACACGTGAACTGACTCAATTAACCAGTAATTTAGTCCATGGCAGCTATCAGCTCTGGCAGCAAACCAGCAAACGTCTGCCAAGATTTTCTTTATTTTCCCTGATGTTACCGGAGCAGCCAGGAAGTCAGGAGCAAACAGCAGTCCAGGCCAAATGCTCAGTCAAATAGTTCAGCTCAAGTTTTTCCAGTCAGTTTGATTTGTCCATCATGAAGTAGTAGAGCAGCCCCTCCTGCTTTTATACCCTGTGGGGTGTGGCCCTGTGACTCAGCTCTCTCTAGGCCTGCCCCACCCCTTCTTTTGTTGTTCCCGCCTCTCTTGTCTATGAAACCTGGGATCTAACCAGGACTGATTGTCCACAGCTGGGTCTGGAAGCGTTGCCTGGGTGGGGGGAGATACAGGAGACGGAGGCCTTGTCACCTCCTCCACTTGGCCTGACTCTGGATCCTGGAGCTGAGCCAGAGACGCCGGCCCTACAGAGAGGAGCCCTGATGGCCCTTCCCCCTCACTCTCTGAGTCACTTTCTGGCAGGGGAGCAGGCCCGGGGAGCGGGGAGGGCTGGAGCCACAGCAATAGGACTAGCTGGTAGGCAATTGCGATCTGGAGGCCATGTCCGCTAGCCAATAATAACATCACCAGGGATGCAAATGCATTCTGGGTAAACTCAGAGGTGTTAAGTCTTCTGCCCCACAAAGGTTTCAGAATGAAATAGGAAAGGAAAAAGACCCAAACGGCCCTTTTCTAACTAAGACACAGGCTGGCAACCACTCCCAGCTAGCCTGAGCAATTACAGGACTAGTAATCCAAAACATTTGAAAAACATGTTATTTTTTCCCCCCTAATTAATATAAAAACACACTGTGCAACTTTGAACAAGTCTCATGTCTCCTGCAGTGTTGATGGTGTGATAAAATTGGTTGAGCCCCCAGCTAACGAACTCTGGAATCAAGAGGGGAAATTCATAGCTATCTGGGTGTTGTTGGAATTTATTCTCATCATCTCCATTCATGGCTGTATTGTTGAGAATTGAAGTCCAACAGCCTCTTGGGACATACAGTAGAATAAATTTCAGTTTTTAATAAATTTCGTCACTTTTAATGATGAACAGAGGAGTAATCTTTGGATAATTAATGCAGCCAAGTTACATTAAACTGTCAAGGTGGAGTCATGTAACAATGGGCCATATGTAACAGGGTGGATTTGATTTAAATCAAGTTGATTTAAATCACGATTTAAGTCATGATTTAAATCACGATTTAAATCATGATTTAAATCACTAGTAAAAAGGCTTCATTTAAATCAACTCAATTTAAATCATAATTTTTAAAAAGCAGTTGTCATCTCTGTCCTGTAGCAGCTTCTCCTCTGACCCGCTATTGACTCACCGACAATCCCATTCACTTTAATGGGATGGCTGGTGATGCAGCAGTGATACCAGGTGAGGGATGTGGCAGGCAGTAAGTGAGTGGATGCCTGCTAACAGGCACTGCCATGATGGATCTAAAACGACAGGTGCTCTTTAATATTATACTTATAAGCTACTTAGAAGGTTTCACTTTCATTTTTACGCCTGCCCTTCCTCCTCACACTTCGACCCTGGTGGTACAGATGCATTTCCCTTCAAACAATCATACAGTTTGTAGTGTACATAGATTTGCAAAACAATGGGACAAAGGAATATTCCTGAACTTTGTTTTATGATTTATCTCATGGTTACTGTGAAATTGTGTGAAAGCATCAATGCACTGCATGTTATCTCAGCTTACAGAGCTTGGATTGATTGAATGACTTTACCAAAAATGTAAATATTGCAGAATATAGAGCCTCATGCTACACAACCAAGCTCCATTTCATGCTGAATAAACTAAATTATTAATGTATCTTAAATGAAAAACTACGTGTAGATAGATTTTTACTCCAAAACCATTTTATTAAAATAAATTTGATAAAAAATAAAAAAAAATCTGATTTAAAATTTAAAAATCCGATCTTTTTGATTTTTTTTTAAATATTGATTTTTATCCACCCTGATATGTAAAGCTCAGGTAGATGGATTTGAGGCTGAGCGTTGGTAAGTTACAGTTCCAATTAAATTCTATTTGAAGCTCCATTTGAGGCTATATTTTAGGAGGTTCCTTGTAATTGATGGTACACATCTTCTTAAGCTATTTTATCTATATCGTAAGTTTCATTTCTTCAGATGATCAGGAAGATCATTCCTAAACCTTAATCCACATCATGGAAAGTGAGAAATGGAGAAGACGACATTTCAGAATTTAGATTGCAATATTTGAGAATAGCAGAGTTATAGGGACCTTGGAGATCTTCTAATCTTCACATACACACGCACGCACGCACACACAACCATCCAAGCAGGAAATCCTATACCATTTCAGACAAATGGCTGTCTAATCTTTTCTTAAACATCTCCAGTCTGAAGGCAAACCGTTTCACTGGTTAATTGTTCTCACTGAAGAATAAAGTTTCTCCTTAGTTCCAGGTTGCCTCTCTCCTTGATTAGTTTCCATCCATTGTTTCTTGTCCTGCCCTTTGGTACTTTGGAAAATAGGTTGACCCCCCCATTCAACGTCAAATAACCAGAACACTGCAATCACGTCATCCCCTAATCCAGCGGTTCTCAACCTTTGGGTCGAGACCCCATTGGGGGTCAAATGACGATTTGCCAGGGGTCGCCTAAGACCATCGGAAATATGGGAAGTGTACTTGCGAGTCGAAGAATTGTGCTCCAATGGTTGACTCCACAAGCCAGCTGCAGGCTCTTCAAATCGCTAGCCGAATTCGGCTTCAGGCGCGATGAATTAAAAAAGAGAGAAATCTTTGCTTTGATGTCTCCCTCTCAAGCCAGCTGCAATCACTCCCAATCGCTAGCCTAATCTGGCTTCAGGCGCGATAAACTTAATAGGGGAGGAGTCTCCGCTTTAATGCCTCCGTCCTCAAGGCAATCACAAGCAGTTCAGATCGCTAGCCAACACGGCTTCAGGCGCGATAAATTCAAAACGGAAATAATTTTACGGTTGGGGTCGCTACATTGTTGGGAATTGTATTAAAGGGGTCGCCACATCATGGGGAATTGTATTAAAGGGATCGCAGCACTATAAAGGTTGAGAACCACTGCCCTAATCCTTCTTTTCACTAGACTAGACATATCCAATTCCTGCAACCATTCCTCATATGTTATAGACTCCAGCCCCGTAATCATCTCTGGGCCCCTTTTCTACACTCTTTCCAGAGTGTCAACATGTTTATTATTAGATCAGACTGTATGGTAGTCAGTCTTTAACTTATGACCACAAGTGGGACAGGATTTTCATTGCTAAGCAAGGCAGTTTTTAAGTGAGTTGTGCCAACTTTATAATCTCTTTTGTGCCACGGGTAAGCAAAACACTACAATTGTTAAGTGAGTCATGCAGTCATTAAACAAACTCGGCGGCTTCCATTGACTATGCATGTCAGAAGCCAGCTGAGGAAATCGTAGTTGGTTATCATATGACCCTCAGACACTGCAACCATGATAAATACATGCCAGTTGCGAAGCACTCAAATTTTGACCACATGATTGTGGAGATGCAGCAATGCTTGTGAGAGGATAGGTTGTAAGTCACCATGACGGCACAGTGGTTACAATGCAATATTTCAGGTTAACTCTGTCCACTGTCAGGAGTTCGATCCTGACCAGCTCAAGGTTGACTCAGCCTTCCATTCTTCTGAGGTCGCTAAAATAAGGATCCAGAAACTTACTTTTGCCATCAATACACTGCAATTGCCAAGTTTTAATTTGCTTTAAATTCCTATGGGGAAAAATTAAGCATTTCTCCTCATAAAGTGGCTACAGATACAAACTTAGTCACATAATTGCAGAGACCTCAAGATAGCTCAGTGGCTAAGATGCTGAGCTTGTCAATCGAAAAGTTGGCAGTTCAAGGATTCGAATCCCTAGTGCTGCTGCGTAACAGAGGTGAGCTCCCTTTACTTGTCCCAGAACCTAGCAGTTCAAAAACACGTAAAAAACGCAAGTGGAAAAATAGGAAGCACCTTTGGTGGAAAGGTAACAGCGTCCCGTGTGCCTTTTGGCACTTAGTCATGCTGGCCACATGACTACAGAGACGTCTTCAAACAGTGCTGGCTCTTCGGCTTTGAAACGGAGATGAGCACCGCCCCCTAGAGTCAGGAACAACTAGCACATATGTGTGAGGGGAACCTTTACCTTTTACAAGATACACTTGTGTGACTAAATTTATATCTGTACCCATATATAAGGAGAAATGTCTATTTTTTTTCCATAGGAAAACCATTTGTACTATAGAAAACTGAAAGAAAGAGCAAATAGATGTTTTACCCAAGAGAGTTAACATTTTAAAGTACTTTGAATTGCTTTCTAAATATTTCACTTGCATTGTGAGTGCTAGGACTGTGTGGACTATTTTTAAGCCACCTTAAGCTTTTTCTTCCCCTTAAAATAACTTACACAGAGAGATAATTACGTTAAGAAAACATCTGAGAGCCAAACTGAAACATAGCCCAATCTTAAAGGAGTTTTTCCTATATAGACCATATACCCATGAATGGTCTGGACTCAGGGGAGAGTAGAAGATTTTATAATAATCTTCCAAAGAACCAAATTCCTTGGAGACAGGACAATATATGGACTTAAAAATTACGGCATTAGGACTCTTTTTATAAAATTAATATTTTTTTAAAATGTCATGTTCAGTAGCTGTCCTTATTTTATACAGTATTGTCAGAAACCGTGCTATTAAATCAATGGTAGGTCAAATGCAGCTTCCTCCACCAAAATCTGCCAGAGTGAGAGGAAGAGCTGATTTGAAATAAAAAATGAGAAAGTGCTACTGCTATTGCGTCTCTTTTTCCCTTTTCCCTCTCCTTCCTGGTGCTAATTTCCCCCCTCCCCCAACTAAGTTTTAGTCAAGCAAAATGCCACTTCTCTCCCTCCCCCGACCCATTCCACATTTGTGGATGCGGACACATAGTGCTTTGCTGCACTCGGTGGGTGGATAGAAGCATTATTTGTGATAGCAATAGCAATAGCACTTAGACTTACATATCGCTTTACAGTGCTTTACAGCCCTCTCTAAGCAGTTTTCAGAGTGAACATATTGTCCCTCAACAATCTGGCTCCTCATTTTATCAACCTCGGAAGGATGGAGGACTGAGTCAACCTTGAGGTCCATCAAGATTGAACTCCAGGCAGTGGGGCAGAGTTTTTGCCTGCAGTGTTGCACTTGATCCACTGTGCTACCAATGGTTTATATTTTTACTTTTTAGATTTATGTCCTGCCTTTCCTCCAGGAGATCAAGGCAAATACATGACACTCCCTCCTCCCATTTTCCCCACATCAACAGCCCAACACTTCCTTGGGTGCATAGGTGGGTTTCAGCAAGTTTTGACCAGTTCTGGAGAACCGGTAGCGGACGTAGTTCAGAGAACCGGTAGTAAAAATTCTGACTGGCCCCGTCCCCATCTATTCTCTGCCTCCCAAGTCCTAGCTGATCGGGAGGAAATGGGGATTTTGCAGTAAGCTTCCCCTTGGGAGGGAATTGAGATTTTACAGTATCCTTTCCCTGTCACGCCCACCAAACCACGGCCACCAAGCCATGCCACACCCACAGAACCAGTAGTAAAAAAATTTGAAACCTACCACTGCTTGGGTTTGAGGAAGCAACTGCCACAAAGTTACCCAGTGAGGTTCAGTGGCTGAAAGTAGACTTGAACCTAGTTAATTCAACACCCTAACCATTATGCCTCATTAGGATTCTTTATATTCTCTGCATTCAGGTCTTTTGGGTGTAAATGACAATTATTATCTTATGATCTCTCTCTCTCTCTCTCTCTCTCTCTCTCTCTCTCTCTCTCTCTTACACACACACACACACACACACACTACCCAGAGCTATCGCTCTTCTGGGTGTTCAGTATTCTGTGTGAAGAGCAGAAGATTGCGTATTCAGATGCTGGCAACCTTGGGGAGCTGCCTTCTTTGGGGTCTGCCAGAGGAGGCTTCCATTGTTCCATTGCACCACCCACCTTGCAAAGGTTGACTCTCTATTAGAGTGGCAAGCAGAGGCATCCGCAGAAGGCTCAAGATCTGCAGGATGGGCAGTGCGACCCTTTTGATGTACGGAAAGGCCAGGGCTCCTGTCAACACAGTCCGCCATCTTGAAGATTTTCACTGACACAGTTGAGAACTAAGGAGACAGTGAGAACAATTAACCAGTGGAATGGTTTGGTCCCAGAAGCTATGAGGGCTCCATCACTGGAGGTTTCTAAGAATAGAATAGAATAGAATAGAATAGAATAGAATAGAATAGAATAGAATAGAATAGAATAGAATAGAATAGAATAGAATTTTTATTGGCCAAGTGTGATTGGACACACAAGGAATTTGTCTTGGTGCATATAATGTTCAGAATAAACTGAACAAACATTTGACAAGTTATAGGGTCTTCTGCTTGAGCAGGGACTTGGACTAGAAGATCTCCAAGGTCCCTTCCAACTCTGTTATTTTATATTCTATAGGCAGAGGTGGGTTTCAGCAGGTTCTGACCAGTTCTGGAGAACCGGTAGCGGAAATTTTGAGTAGTTCAGAGAACCGGAAAAAATACCACCTCTGACTGGCCCCGCCCCCATCTATTCTCTGCCTCCTGAGTCCCAGCTGATCGGGAGGAAATGGAGATTTTGCAGTAACCTTTGCCTGGAGTGAGGTGGGAATGGAGATTTTACAGTATCCTTCCCCTGCCACGCCCACCAAGCCACACTCACCAAGCCATGCCCACAGAACTGGTAGTAAAAAAATCTGAAACCTATAGATCAGGAGTTTGGTTATTCTCACAGCAAAAACCAAAGAGATGGAGAAGTGGAGTGCTTCCAATAACTGGATGGGGAGCGAGGATTATACAGCAGATATGCTGGGTCAATGGGAGTTAAGCAAATTGCTTTCCTGGACTGTCCTGATGGGACGTTTTGTGTTGGGAGAAGAGGAAAAACATGGCTGCCAGACTAGAACATTAAAAATTACTTTGGGCTGTCTCAGCTATAGGTTGGGGATGAAATGGTGATGTCACAAGGACGTGTTCCTTCCAAAAGGTTACTAAGGAGTTGTGGCATGATAAGCAGGATGTGAGGATAATCCCTTCCAGTAGTTTGCTCTGCAGAAAAGAAACTGTTAAGATAAAGATGCCGAAACCAAAGGTTCTTCTTTGTTTTTCCAACTATTCAGCCATCAGATTCCAGTTCAGTAGCTTCCACATCAATTGTGCCATCTGACTCCTTAGTAAAGGAGCTATTTAATCCTGATCTGGGTGCTTTCGAAGAGGCTGGTGCCTTTGCCTACCTCATTTGAAACTGCAACTTCAACCAAGGAAGCAAGAACATTAGTTAACCTGGAAATCACTCCAGTCCCTGAGGAGACCTCCATTTCATGGACAATTACACTCAAGATACATTAATGCTATCTATTGTATCTCTGTAGTTGACCCATCAGTGTTCTCCCTGCAGAATCCTGGGTGTTGTAGTTCTATTGGTGAAAACAGGGACATTCTTAACAAGCACTCCATATACAGCACTACAATTCCCAGCTGGCATAGGTTCACTATTTCAACCCAGTTTAATCTATAGAATTTTAGCCTGTCACTGAAGGATATTTTATTTTATTTTATTTTATTTTATTTTATTTTATTTTATTTTATTTTATTTTATTTTATTTTATTTTGCAAGAAGTGTTACCAGCCCCAGCTTCATATGTGTGTGTTTCTGAAAACCGTTCAGTTGCGCTGCGTCACCACTAGTTATAGGGCCATTTCCCTGGTGTCACATTGCCTTGGTACCCACACACAGTTTCTCTTGCGGGTTGAAAGACTTGTCTTCCCCACAGGTTTGGACACCAGTCCTCCCTTTGATGTGAAGGAGAAGGAAAGGCTGAGTTTTTGACAAACATCCCGATGACTTTGCACTGATTGGGCAAAAGAGAAAGGGAGTGACATGAACCCAGAGGTTTTTAGAGACGAATAGTGAGCTGCTTTTGGAGAAAGAGTGGGTGGAATCTTTGGGTCTGACAAATATGGCTTTGAGCCACAGTGATGCAAGCTTTTTGAAACGGAATTTATTGCGTCTTCGATGCATGTGTTACTACTGCATTTTAAACATGAAGTCAGCTGTGCCTCTCAATATTTAGACAATTAGCTGAAATTATGACAATTAAAACAAAACTCTCTTTGACTCCTCTGTTTTGAAAATATAATATTTTATTGTACATGCTTTAATGCTGGCGTCTTGGATGGATCTTTCCACTTTACAAGCGTGTCTGTCTCAAGAGCCACTATTTTAGAAACAATACTCAGAACCTACAAATAATGTTCTATTTTCAAAATACCTTGCAGGAAACAGTCTGTAGGAATAATTGCTTACTCAAAATTGAATGGAGAGTAAAATGCTAAAAAAAACACCTTGAGTTTGTCTGGCAGATTCTTTTCCTTACTTTTGTAACACAAAGAGTTTGATTTTACCAATTGACTATAACAAGTTCTCAAAATGGTAAATTCTGATTCAAGGGATTATTGTTTTGGCAGGTTCTTGTAGTCCTCTTTAAATAATTCTTTTACACTTTTAGCCACAGACATACACATATACAATCCAGGTTCTCTTTTCCACACTTAATATTCATGCTATGAAATATTTCTTCCGTCCTTCAGCAATCTAGTTCTTTTATAATTTAATTTTACTTGTGGATGTATTAAATGGCCCTGGGAAACTTGCTGATGCTGCAAGATTTTCTATTTATTATTATTTTATTTATTTCTTCATTTATTAACTTTACATACTGCCCATCTCACTAGAACAATAAATTAAATTTATATGCCACCCATCTTCTATAAGATAGAAGAAGACGGGCAGGTTTTTTTCCTTCCAGGCCCTGTCTTCTCAAACTTTTTCCCTATAATTTTTCCTGGTTAGGAAAAAAGATTGTACAACCTTCCTTTGTCCTTGAGTTCTTTTTATTGGGGGGGGGGGGGATTTTGTCAGCAGTAAAAAGTTTTTGTTGGAGGGAGGGGACTCTATAAAGTTCTCCATAAGGATCGGACTCCTAGTCAGTGTAGAATTCAGTTTTTTTTTCCTACCAGTTCTGTGGGCGTGGCTTGGTGGGTGTAGCAGGGCAAGGATACTGCAAAATCCCCATTCCCTCCCCACTCCTGGGGGAAGGATACTGCAAAATCTCCATTCCCTCCCCACTCCAGGGGGAAGGATACTGCAAAATCTCCATTCCCACCCCACTCCAGGGGGAAGGAATTGCAAAATCCCCATTCCCTCCCCACTCTTGGGGGAAGGATACTGCAAAATCTCCATTCCCTCCCCACTCCAGGGGGAAGGATACTGCAAAATCTCCATTCCCACCCCACTCCAGGGGGAAGGAATTGCAAAATCCCCATTCCCTCCCCACTCTTGGGGGAAGGATACTGCAAAATCTCCATTCCCTCCCCACTCCAGGGGAAGGATACTGCAAAATCTCCATTCCCACCCCACTCCAGGGGGAAGGATATTGCAAAATCCCCATTCCCTCCCCACTCCTGGGGGAAGGATACTGCAAAATCTCCATTCCCTCCCCACTCCAGGGGAAGGATACTGCAAAATCTCCATTCCCTACCCACTCCTGAGGGAAGGATATTGCAAAATCTCATTCCTCCCCACTCTTGGGGAAGGATACTGCAAAATCTCCATTCCTCCCACTCCAGGGAAGGATACTGCAAAATCTCCATTCCACCCCACTCCAGGGAAGGATATTGCAAAATCCCCATTCCTCCCACTCCTGGGGGAAGGATACTGCAAAATCTCCATTCCCTCCCCACTCCAGGGGAAGGATACTGCAAAATCTCCATTCCCTCCCCACTCCTGGGGGAAGGATATTGCAAAATCCCCATTCCCTCCCCACTCCTGGGGGAAGGATACTGCAAAATCTCCATTCCCTCCCCACTCCTGGGGGAAGGATATTGCAAAATCCCCATTCCCTCCCCACTCTGGGGCCAGCCAGAGGTGGCATTTGCCAGTTTTCTGAACTACTCAAAATTTCCGCTACCGGTTCTCCAGAACCTGTCAGAACGGCTGAAAAGCACCCGTCTTAGTCCTTGCCCACTATAAAAAAACATGGTGTGTCTATGCAAAAGTGACATTCTGAGTGTGGCACCAGCCCAATTCTGTGAACAACTCTCTTTTTCTGCTGTTGCAGAGATGGTTTTCGGTACTCTTTCAATCTAACAAATATAACAAATTCGTTTGGCTTCTACCTGAACATTTCTTACCTTCCGTTCATAATGTGCAAACCCTGTGTGTCTTTCATGTGTTGTGCCTTTTTGGATTATTTTAGTGTTGATTGCAATTGCAACGAGTTGTTAGTCAAACAGTCGGAAGTATTTGTTGTTAGGTTTCAGGTACAATCAGGAAGGGTGTGTGCACTTGTCCAAGTTTCCTGGACTTTTTAAGGAACCCTCAAAACTGGGAACTCTCTCCTCCATTCCCTCATCCTGCTTCAGTCACTAGATTACATTCTTCTGCATCGTCTCCTTCTCTCTCCAGTCTTCTTCTCCGGACCAATTGGGTTGTTTCCCTTTTTCCGTCTCTGGATATGGAAATGTCCCTCCAGCATCTGTGTTATCTTTCAGGGCTCTGTTTTTCCTATTCAAATCTATGCAAATGGATCAGGCAGGGCTGGGGATGGGCTCTGGCTTTTTCTGCCTGGTGAGAAGTTGGGGGTTTGAGTCCAGCTGCCGCAGGCGATGACTAAACCCTGCACAGAACAAACAGGGTAAAAATAGTCAGAAACTGGAGATGCACCAGATGGTGCCAACTCCTGGGAAGAGAGTGGGGAAGGAATTAAGAATGTGGCTTCACTCCCTCCCTAGGAAGCATCTGGGGAATGAGGCATCTAGGGCATGCTGAGATCCCAGCTCTAGTACATGGTTCCTCTTCCCATTTCCCCCCAAACTGCAGCTGTTGGCCAGTCTTCTTAGAGACTTGTGTTTCTAACCCCTGCCTCAGCCAGGATGTCTAGTGGTGAAGGCACCAGGCTAGAAACTGGAAGACTGTTGAGTTCTAGTCCCACCTTAGCCACAACAGCCCAGCTGTTATGTCCTCCTCGCCTCCGTCCGAACGATGGCTTAATTAGCCGGCTCTTATCAGCTCTGGCAGCAAAAAAGCCAGCGTCTGCCAAGAGCCCTCGTTTGCTGCCAAGACGCTGGTGAGTCACAACCTTCAGCTCTAGTCAATCCGTGGATTTGCCTGATACAAAGAGACACACCAGATCTTGCTGCCTTTTATATCCTGTGGGGTGTGACTCCATGACTCAGCACTTCCTAGGCCTGCCCCTCCCCTGCTTCTGTTATTCTCTTCTCTCCTGCCTACGAAACCTGGGATTGAGCCAAGCCTGATTGCTGTCAGCTGGGTCTGCAGGCGTGGCCTGGGGGGGGGAAGAGTCAGGAGAAGGAGGCCTTGTTATCTTTTTCGCTTGGCCTGCTTCTGGCTCCTGGAGCTGATCCAGGGAGGCCGGTGCTTCCGAGGTAAGTCCTGATGGCCCTTCCCCCTCACTGTCCAAATCACTTTCTGGCAGCTGGCCCGACTCCAAGGCACTTTCGGGCATGGGGCCAGGTTCGGGGGCGGGAGCTACAACACCAGCTGGCTGGGTGATTTTGGAGTCAGTCAATCTCTCTCAGCCCACCTCACCTCGCAGGATTGTTGTGGTGGGGAAAATAGGGGGAGGAGGTGTGTTGGATATGTTTGCTGTCTTGAGGTATTTGTAAACAATAGTAAAGGAAGGATGTAAATAAATAAATAAATAAATAAATAAATAAATAAATAAATAAATAAATAAATAATCCCAGCAAAGCTTTTACCGGAGCTTCGTGCATTTGAAAGACTGACAAATTTAATATGTCATAGACCAGTGATGGCTAACCTTTTCTGGACCAAGTGCCCAAAGCGCGCCCGAATCCCCAAAATGCAATTTGTGTGTGCCCCGCATATGCGCCCCACCCCTGCGCATGCACGGCAGAGACCTAAAGACCAGCTGGCTGATGGGAGGTGTGCACACATGCACAGTGGAGCTGAATTGGGGTGATGGCTCGCATGCCCACAGAGAGGGTGCTGCGTGCCACCTCTGGTACACGTGCCATAGGTTCGCCATCACAGTCATAGATTATCATGGATTACAATCCACCTCCTTATCTTTTTCTGTCCCTCAAAAGTATCCACATTCTGCTACAGCTATTATTCCATACATCTCACTCAGAGATACATTGCACTCCTTCCTGTTCTTGGTACTGATGATGTTACCTAGTTTAGGAATGAAACATCTGCAAGAAAACCACTAAGTTCAGAGAGCACTAAAGACCCACAGTCCTCCATGTCCTTCCTTCCTATTATAACCTGTTGTCTCAATCCCACATTACAAGCTGAGCCTGATTCATAGCAATAAAAGTAGCAACCTACCCTAAACTAGTGCAGTTGAGATGTGAAGGAACTACAGTCCTACAACACAGATGTGTTGGCTCTCTTGCTAGCATTCCATGGTTTTAATGGTCCAGTGGAAATCAGGAGGACGTCAGAAAGCTGATCAACCATTGAATAAACAAAGTATGAATATATAGTGGTGGTAATGAACCAACTAACTTGGTTAGTGACTTCAACCAACTTCCTAGCAGCATTCGGTCATTGTGGAGTTACACGAACCTTGATAGAGGTTTGCTCTCCAAGCTTGTTTCAATTTAGTTTCTGAATGTTTCATTAACATGACTCTTGTTTTTATTACTGCTATTTTGGCAAAGCAGTGATTGGATGACTCTAGAAGACACTATAAGTTGCAATGAGGAAATGACGTACGTAAGGTTTAAGAACGGTATCTCTCATTTTAACTGCTATTGTTATTTTTTACCGTATTAGAGGCAATGTCTAGCCATGAGAGAAAACATTTCTTCCAGCTAATTGCAGTTTGGGTGAGATGGAGAAAATGTTCATTGGGATCACAATGAAAGCAATTAAATAAGGTTCTTGTCTTCTGTCATCCCAATCCTGGTGGATGTTTATGTTCAGTAGTAGCAGTTGTTTTAAACCATAAACTTTATGTTAACAGCATGTATGTCATTAATAAATATGTAGTGTGGTTACAAATATCCTGGAAAACTAAGAAATGTGATATATAGTGAAATCTAATATACACCAAAAAATAAGTAAACCCTATTGATTGCAATGGGACTTACTGCTAAGTGTATATAGGATTACTGGCTAAGATATCAATCCTAATCATGACCTAATCATCATGAATACTTGCTTCAAGCTAAGCCTTTCAAAATTTTTACAGGGTTGTCATAATTAATTCAAGCATTGACTGTCATGTGTCTTTGTGAATAAAGTACACCAGTGCTTTTCAATAGTGACAATTCAATATCAACATTTAGGAAAGAGTCTTGAAAGTTGGTGTCTCAAAGATCAAAGCGATAGAGCAGAGGTGTCAAACCCGTGGCGTCACATTGCCATCATGTGACGTATTGTGACTTCTCCCCCCCCTTTGCTAAAATGGGGGTGGGCGTGGCCAGTGTGTGATGCATCCGGCCTGCAGGCTGTGTCGTGTCCCACCCCCACTCCGATGAACGAGTCAAGGAAGTCCGTAACAAACTTGGCAACGAAGCCTCTGCAGCTTGCCAAGTGCCTTCGAGGTTTATCAGGGCAGGCAGGAGTCCAAGTTGTGACTTCACAACATAGGGATATGTTGTGTATACGGATAGGGTCCGGTATCAGCAAACTCGATAAGACTTTGCTTGACTCAAGGTTGGAATGCCAAAAGCAGGTCCTTTATATAGGCTGTGGGGTGTGGCTCCATGACTCAGCATTTATCCAGGCCTGCCCCACCCTTCCTTCTGCTGGCATCGCCTCTCAGATCTCCGGAAGCGAGGGTCCACCCACTCTGAATTGTCTTCAGCTCTGGATCTGCTGTCAGCATCTGGGAAAGGGAGGGATCAGAGGGAGTAGGCCCAGGTAATTTCACCACCTGGCTGGCTTCCTGCTCTGAAGGCTGAGCCAAAGGAACACACGCTGTATGAGTGAGGTTTATTGGGCTTCTCCTTTCACTCCTTGAATCCTCTCCGGGCATGGGGCCAGGGCCGGGGGCTGGAGTCATGACAGGCCTTTCATCTTCATTATCAGACTCGGAGTCTGATAAAAGGCCCGGTTGGAGACGGGAGGGGCCCGGCTGAGGAGAGGAGGGAGGACGAGTCACAACAGGCTGCGAGTTTGACACCCCTGCTATAGAGCACGGTTTGCGAACTTTAAGACACATGACTTCAACTCCCAGAATTCCCCAGGCAACTATGCTTGCTTGGGAATTCTGGGAGTTGAAGTCCACATGTCTTAAAATTGCTAAGGTTGGGAAACCCAATCGCATAGTAACTCATTTAGTAGACACCAGGCTGACTGTCTGATTTTCTCTGCGATAGCTGGGATAGCCAGGCTAGTGATCATCATTTCTTTTCTTTTTCTCTTCAGACAGTAATTTTGTCCTGGGCAATGCCCAAGTCAGGGGAGCTTTCCCAGTGGTGTACTGTTCTGACGGCTTCTGTGAACTGACCGGCTTCTCCCGTGCTGAGGTCATGCAACGTTGCTGTGCCTGCAACTTCCTCTATGGGCCTGACACTAGTGAGCTGGTGCGCACCCAGATCCGCAAAGCCCTTGATGAGCGCAAGGAGTTTAAAGCTGAGCTCATCCTCTACAGGAAAAGTGGTGAGTCCGGTTTCTCAGAACTTACTTTGAATTGCAAAGGAACCGTTGGGGGGAGAGTTTGTATCATGGAGTGGAAAATGGAAGCTGAAGTAGATAATGTAGAAAGTGAGTTTGCCTGTCTGTCTATTTGCCTGCCCGCCTGCCCGCCCCCCCTCCTGTGTGTCTCTCTCTCTGTGTTTTTGTGTTATGACTATTGCTTGAGAGAAAATTAGCTGGAAAAGAAGATCTTTAATAATATACAGCAAGTGAATGTTACTGGCTCGGGCTGGCTAAGCAAGTTGCATTGCTCTGCTTCCCTGTTCTACACAACTGCAGTGCTCTTGTTGTCTTTGCTATCTGGACCTCTTGCAGCAGAGATCCTTCTGGAAGCATTTCAAGTGTGTGAAGAACATTGAATGTGGGCTTTAGAGCACTTTCTTTTCTTCACCTCTAGCATGAACAGAAGCGGCTTTCCAAAGCTTTCCCCTGCTCCTTGGTTTTCGTTTCAACTGAAAGTGTGTGTGGGGGTTCAAAGGCAGCCTCTGCACCCCAAAACCAGTGCCCTGGATTGAACTGTCTGTCTCCCCTATATATCCTTGATCTGTGACTCTCTCCATTGCCAAGGAAGAAGCAGTTTTGGGGGGGAAAAGACTGCTATTTTATTTAGCATGCTTAGGAATGCCCGTAGTCACACACCTACACGCATGCTGAGATTTGTTCACACCACCCCTCCCACTTCTGCGTGAACATCAAAGATGTTTTAAGAGCAGATGGTGAGTGCCATGTTGTGGAATAACAATTCTCTACCCAATGAGTAAAGGAGGCCAACAGATAGAGGAGAGGTTTATTCAATAACCGTGAGAAGCAGATACCAGCACTGGGGCAACAAGGGAAGCGTAGATGTCACCATACTAATAGACATGTATGCCGCAGTGGGTCCATTTATATACCCACCTACAGACAAACGCACATTTTATTAAATTTATAAACATAATAATTTATTAAATCAAGAGATTAAAGCCAAGGAAATTGAGAAAAACGGGTAAAGAAAAATCAGTGAAAAAGGAGCAAAGAAAGAAAAAAAGGAAGAGAAAAATAGAAGGTTAGAAAAAGGGAGCTTCATTATGACTTCCACCCTTTTCTGCCAAGTAATTGCCATCTTATTGTTTCTCCTTCTCTTTAATCCCCAAGTCCATAAATCATCAATTCAGTCTTTCCTTATTTCATCAAAAAGTCCTTTTAAGGCTTCTAGATTTTCTTTTTAAGTCTTTCTCATTTTTCCCTGACCAAATTGGACAGCTTGGCCATTTCTATCAATTTTATAATCCTGATCTTCTACTGTGGGTATTTCATTCTTCTTCTTCTTTGTGCATACAATAATCTTGCCACCGTTTCCATATACAGTATTAATTTCCCATTTTTCTTTTCTAGTTCAGCATCTATAAAACGCAATAGAAATGAAGCCAGGATTATTCCTAGGCGTTTCAGCCAGTTTCAATGCTGATTCTTTGGTTCAATTCCTGCTTTTCTTCTCATCAAACCAGGTCATGATACAACTAACAATAGAACAAAAGATAAAAATGCAATTTTATTTTTATTTATTAAAGTGATATACTGCCTATTTTGCTATCTGACTGAGAGGTTTACAGATGAAAACCATAAAGCCGCATAAAAAGTCACAGTTAAAAAAAAACAGAATTAAAAAGATGGAAGAAGCACCCTCAAGCAACCCCCAAGATTGCATACCATTTTTAGGCTTCTATGCCAGTTCCAAAAGGCCAGAAGAGTGAGGGTGGAGCAGTGGGGGTGGGCAGCCTCACTTAAGGGGGCAAGATGTTCCATAGGGCAGGGGTCACACAACAGAGAAAACTTTCTTCCTAGCTCCTGTCAGTCAAAATTCTTGAACTGATAGGTCTGTAACTTACCCTCTCTGCCTTCTCTGGATCAGATGTAATGTAGTTAGGATAAGATGGTCCTTCAGGTAGCCTGGCCCCATGCCCTGAAGGGTTTTAAAGTTGATAACCAACAACACCTTGAACTGGACCCAGAAGCAACTTAATGCAGCTCACGCAGCAGAGGTATTACCTGTGTAGCCCTCGGTTTGCTCAAAAGTGTTCACACAGCCATCTTTTTTTTTAAAACAAGTTTTTATTGATTTTTCAATTCCCCCCCCCCCACATACACATACATAGTTTATGAACAGAGTATTGGCCATATCATGTCTTATACAATTTAACATATCCAAATACATTTCACTTTATTTCAATTTCTGCTGAAGTATTCTTTTTCCATATTTTAATCGTGTCTTAATATTTCCATGCTCAATTATATAAATCACATCTTCCTTCGCCCTCCAGTTCTAATTTCTCCATTTTTACTAGTATTTATTCTCTTTTATTATTTTTTAGGTATTTCGGTTTTTATCCTGATATATTCAAACATATTCGAGGTTGTCTTTCTTTCATTTCATCTTTTCCATTTTACAGCAATCTTTCTTCTCCTTCTCCTTCCTCTCCCGCCCTTCTTTTATCCTTCCTACTTTCTTGTCTCCTCTCCTACTCCTTCTCTACTTCCCCTTCCTTTCTCCCCCTCTTCCCTTCTTCCTCCCTATCTAACTTTCTCTCCTACTCTTATTTCCCATCCCTTCCTCTCCTCTTCCCTTTCTTCTTTCTCTCTCCCTCCTTCCCTCTTTCCGTCTCTCTCCTTCTTATCTCTCTCTATTGCTGTATTCATTTTCATTTCAATATTTTTAACAATGGACACAGCCACCTTTATGATGATGATTAAAGCTCACCACCAATCAGCTAATAAGACTTCGATGTGCAACCCATTGTATTACAAATACATAAGGATGCAGATAGCACCCAGTTAGCGCAGTATAGCACAGCATGTGACCTTGATGGTCAAAAGCCAGTCTGAATAGAGTGGCATTGCTTGTACAGGAAGCATAGGAAAGCAGGAGGAAAGCTGACACCCCCTTATTTGGGATTTTCAGAACCTAGGAGCAGCAATCTCTTTGCTCAGTAAAGCCACATCTTTTACACTGAGCCTTCTGTGAAGAGTTGCCGACCTGCTTTTCTTTCCCACCATTTCCTAGGTCTCCAGAAAGAGTTTGCAACAGCAGAAAAAGATGATGCTGGGAATGGCAGTGGAGAACATCATTCCCTGACACACATCCCAGGATCATCAACTCACACGCCTCCTTATCTTTTAGGTGTCCCTTTCTGGTGTCTCTTGGATGTGGTACCTATCAAGAACGAAAAGGGGGAAGTGGCCCTTTTTCTAGTCTCCCACAAAGACATCACAGAGACCAAAACCAGAGCGTCCGCAGAAAACTGGAAGGAAGGAGGTGAGCTAAAGCTAGTGTTGGAGGTGTGGTGGGGAGGAGGTGGAGTAAAGGAAAAAATTGTAAACTGGGGTACAACCTTATCTATGAGGGCACCAATTCTTGGCCTCCTGAGATCTTGGAACTCCTCCATGCTCCATTGTCCATGCTGGCTATGGCATGATGGGAATTTATTTATTTTATTTATTTATTCGTCGTAACAATATATACAAGTATAACATAGAGGATTATATAATATATAAACATATATATGAGGAGAAACAAGGTACTATAAACACACATATATATAGGGGAAGAAACAATAGGACAGGAACGGTAGGCACATTTGTGCTCTTATGCACGCCCCTTAGAGTCCTCTTAGGAAAGTGGTGAGGTCAACCGTGGATAGATTTAGAGTAAAACTTTTGGGGTTATGAGAAGAAACCACAGAGTCAGGTAATGCATTCCAAGCATATATAATTCTGTTACAGAAATCGTGTTTTCTGCAATCTAAACTGGAGCGGTTGACATTGAGTTTAAATCTGTTGGTAGCTCTTGTGATATTGTTATTGAAACTAAAAAAGTCATTGACAGGAAGGACATTACAACGGATGATTTTATGAGCTAAACCCAGGTCCTGTCGAAGGCGACGAAGTTCCAAGTTTTCTAGACCCAGGATATCAAGTCTGGTGGAATAAGGTATTTTATTGGTTTTGGAGGAGTGGAGAACTCTTCTTGTAAAATACCTTTGGACACGCTCAACTGTGTTGATATCAGATATATGGTATGGGTTCCAAACAGGAGAGCAGTAATCAAGAATTGGCCTAGCGAATGTTTTATATGCTCTGGTCAGTAGCGTGGTGTTTTTTGAAAAGAAGCTACGTAGAATTAAGTTAACAACTCTTAGAGCCTTTTTTGCTATATAGTTGCAGTGGGCTTTGGCACGTATTGTATTGCCACATACCTGGGAGGTGGGTTACTGGATCACAGAGGCTTGAGAATGCTCAAGAAATTGTGAGATCAATAAGGAATGTCTTCCTTCCTTCCTTCTAATGATGATGATGATGATGATGATGATGATGATGATGATACCAGCAGTGTTTTCTCCTTCTGTGATTCTTAGTCCATGCATGGCTCTCAAAATGAGAGTCAAGCCTTCTGCAAACAAACGTTCAGTGGCGCATCAATGAAATGGAGTTAAGAGAGCATGTAAATAAAACTGATTCAGATGCCAAGGAAAGACATGTAGGACCTCATGGTAGCACAGCTGAAGACTCAGTCTGCTGGCAGGGATCCTAGGCCTTTTCCAATTGGAATACAGAACAAAGCTTCCGCATCTCAAGGCTGATGAATCTGTTGACATGTCATGCACTGTTGCAGACACAGGAGATCTGCCAGAAAGCTCTTCTTCGGCGTATCACTGTATACTATTCACCAAACACCGTATGAAGTTACTAGTGGAACTTGAGTTTTCATTTATTAGCCGTCCATGCAGCTAATTCAGTCTATTTTCAGTTGTCTTCATTTCTGTATAAAGTATGAACATGATGTGGAAATGTTGCACTTTCTGTTCTCCCTTTTCCCCCCACGGATTTCTTTTATTGTTCTAAATGATATCCATTAGTGTCAGCCTTTGCAGAGTTCAGTTCTTTTGGTAATGTTAGTATATCCCACCACCCATGATCATTGTGGTGTAGCAGTGGTTTGTGGGAAGCCCCCCTTTAGAAGAATGAAATATTTTAGGAAATATTAAAAAGGCAGAATTTTAATATTCCCAAATATTCTCCCAAAGGGGGAAATGGAGAAACATGCTCTTAAAGACAAAGCAGACTCAGTCTTCCTTAAAAGCCTCCCTTCCCCCTGCAGATATTTTGTACCCATTAAGAAAGACTGGGCCAGCCTTTCTACAAAACAAAAGACCTTCAGCTTCAGGGCGATGGGATTAAGACGAATAGGACATGACCATTCGGGACATAACAGGATTAACCCACTACCATTTAGCAGAAGACACAGAGCTCACTGCATTGCAGAATCTTCTAAGTGCATTTCAGACATATCACAACCCCCCTAACAGTATCTCTGAAACCTATAAAAACCCATGTACTTATCAAACCAATTGGTCAGTTGACCCAGGACTGCTGTTGGTTCTGTTCATCATTAAACCACCTTTCCAATCAGCCTCCATGTTTCCAGTGTCTTTCTCCCAGCTTGGAACTGAACCAGATGGATTTTCCTTCCGACAGGTTGTATGATGGTAGATTTAGAAGGACAAGAGCAGTTCACCATTAGACCCAACCCCCGTTTCTGGAAAATCTATAATATTTCCAAAGATAGGCATGCTGCATTTCTTACGATTGAAGGAGCTGCAGCTTTGCCTTAAAATTCCACAGTATGGATATTCCAAGCAAACATAGCACTAATACAATTTCAGCAGTAAGATTTATGGAACATCTCGGCATGCTGAATATGTTGACCATGTGTGCACGTTCCGTATGTTTTGGGCAATCACTGTAAGACTAAAGAATTATACAGAGATCAAAATCCTGTTCCCTGACAATTAGAAATCCTGCTGTGATTTCACCAGTCATTAGCTGCCTGCTTTCATCTCAGGAACAAACGAAGCATAATATTCATCATCAGATTGTCCTTACAACTGCAGGACTACAGTGGCCCTTAGAGGTAACCCTTGCCTTACAACTATTCATTAACAATGGTTTGAAGTTCCCAAAGGCCTTGGAAAAAGTAACTTATGATCTCAACATCCTTGAAGTTATGACCATCGCACCACTGCCACGGACATGGGCAAGTGATCACAATTCAGAGGCGTGGCTGGCAGACGGCTCACATTTATGACAATTGCCGTGTTTTACGGTCCCATGATCACAATTTGCAACCTTTCCAGCTGCCTTCCATCAAGCAAAGTCACTTGCGGAAGAAAGAGTTGCCTAACGATAACATGAATCGCTTAATGATCACATGATTTGCTCAATGATCATTGTGATTCTCTTAACAATTGTGGTTGAAATGATGGTAAAATTGGGTTCAGTCACGCACAGCTTAACAAACACATCACTTAGCAATCTAAATTCCAGTCCTAATAGTGAGTCCTAAATCAAGGACTAACTGTATTGATTTTTGCCTCTATAAGCTGCATCAGAGGTGGGTTTCAGCAGGTTCTGACCAGTTCTGGAGAACCGGTTGCAGAAATTCTGAGTAGTTTGGAGAACCAATAGTAAAAATTCTGACTGGCCCCTCCCTCATCTATTCTCTGCCTCCCAAGTTCCAGCTGATTGGGAGGAAATGGGGATTTTGCAGTAACCTTCCCCTGGATTGGGGTGGGAATGGAGATTTTACAGTATCCTTCCCCTGGAGTGGGGTGGGAATGGAGATTTTACAGTATCCTTCCCCTGCCATGCTCGCTATGCCACGCCCACCAAGCCACACCCACAGAACCAATAGTAAAAAAATTTGAAACCCACTACTGAGCTGCATGTGTATTTACTCGGTGGTTCAGTCCCTAATCATCTCGCAAGTGGACTACTTTAATATCCTCTACATGGGGCTACCCTTGAAGACCATTTGGAAGCTACAGTTGGTGCAGAGTACGGCAGCTTGGGTAATTTGCCCTCCCCCCACCCCCACCCCGAGAATGGCCCTGTGACACCACTGATCTGTGAGCTGCATTGGTTACCAGTCTGCTCCCGGGTGCAATTCAAGGTGTTGGTGATCACCTTTAAAGCCATTCATGGCATGGCTCCAGGTTACTTGACGGTTACTATTCACCCCGCTGTGATTGGCCTGTTACCACTCATGCTGGCAGAGGAGGCGTGTTGTTGGTCCCATCAACCCAATTATTCTGGATGTCGGGGTCCAGGAGGAGGGCCTTCTCTCCTGTTGCTCCTGCCCTCTGGAACATCTTGTCCCCCCCCCCAATGTGAGGTTGGCCCCAATCCTCCTATCCTTTTGTTAAGGGCCTATAGACGTGGCTTTGCCAGTCGACTTGTGGCCCCAGTGGGGGAACGGCGCAATGGAGGTGGTTGATTGAGTAATAGCAGATCCTCCCCCATGTGTCCTTGGTTTTAATGTTTGAATTTAACTTTTTATATTTTAGATTTTATGTAACTGTAAGCCACCCAGAGTTGTTACCCTATGGTAGGAAACTCTATACCGTTTCAGAAACATAGTTGTCCAATCTCTTCTTAAAAACTTCCAGTGTTGGAGAATTCACAACTTCTGGAGGCAAGTGTTCCTCTGATTAATTGTTCTAACTTTCAGGAAATTCCTCCTTAGTTTTAGGTTGCTTCTCTCCTTGATTAGTTTCCACCCGTTGCTTCTTGGCCTGCACTCAGGTGCTTTAGAGGATAGCTTGACTCCCTCTTCTTTGTGGCAACTCCTGAGATATTGGAACACTGCTATCATGTCACCCCTAGTTTTTCTTTTCATTAAACTAGACATACCCAATTCCAGAACTAAGTTTCATAACATGAATCTAAGACAAGAATTACATCTGATGTAACAGAGTGTACATATCAAATCATTTCCATTACATTTAATTAGTCTTTAATTCCCCCTTGGTTTAATCATTCCTGATGCATATACACAAGGTTGTCTCATGAAGTGGAAAGGTTCAATAGCAAATTTTGGAGGGGCTATAAGGGCCAAAGTCTAGACCGTACACAACTCTGGCTCTTAAGTTGTGTACTAGTACTTGTCTTACAACCATAATAAGTCCTTGTCTGACAACCATAATTAGAATCAGAAGCTCCATTGTAAGCAACACAATAATGGAGGTCATGCCCAGTTTTATGACCTTTTTTTGCCACGGCAGTTAAGCGAATCACACTTCTTCCATTGACTTTGCTTCTCGGAAGCCGGCTGGGAAGGTTGCAAAATGACAGTCATGTGAAATAAATAACGCCGGTTGCCAAATGCCCAAATTTGGATCACACGACCAGGGGGGCTGCTACAATGGTCGTAAGTCTGACGACCAGGCATAAATGGGGAAAAAATGACTTTTTTCAGTGCCATTGTAACATCAAATGGTCGTTAGACAATTGCTCATAAATAGAGGACTACCTGTATCTCTGGATAATGGACTTTCAACTTTCTGACCAAGTGGAGCCTATTTTGTATTGGCTGCCCGGGTTCTTCTTGGGCATGGGACAGGAACTTTCCCAGCTGTTTATCTGCCAGAGGTAAAGTTTTGAAGTTTGGGCTTTCTATCCTCAGAATAAAAAAAAATCTCTATCATTGAGTTGGGGCCTCTGTCTGGGTCTTCTAAGTCAGGGGTCTCCAACCTTGGCAACTTTAATCCTAGAGGACTTCAACTCCCAGAATTCCCCAGCCAGCTTTGCTGGCTGGGGGATTCTGGGAGTTGAAGTCCTCCAGGATTAAAGTTGCCAAGGTTGGAGACTCTGTTCGAAGTAATCCCTTGGTTTGAGCCTCTAAATTGCACTCTAAATTGAGCCTCTAAGTTGTGATGCACAGCTTTGCTGCAGTTTTATGGTGTGTAGGGGATGCTCCTTTCCTTCTCCCAGATTTGGAGATGCAGGTGCAAAGTGCAGGTAGTCCTCGGCTTATAACAGTTCATTTAGTGACCGTTCAAAAAGACAACGGCACTGAAAAAAGTGACTTCTGACGGGTTTTTCCACCGTTACGGCCGTTCCAGCAACCCCATGGTGATGGGATCAAAATTGAGGTGCTTGGCATTTGGTTCATATTTATGACTGTTGCTGTGTCCCAAA